>NC_058116.1:12545000-13145000 GCF_914725855.1 Thunnus albacares
CCTGATGCCTCATTGCGGAGCTCTGTCACACCAGAAGGTTGGCTGGCAGGTGCGGGCAGCGCCGAGCAATGTGGCGAATGCAGGACACAGTCTGATTGGCTGTTCAATGAGCCGCTCGATAGCTTGAATCCACCTGGCTTCCGCTGCCGCTTTGAGCTGAGAGAGAGCCAGACAGGACATGCCAGAGCTAATGCATGGTCTTGCACTTACAAACTTTCTAGATTGTAACACAAGACACGTTGAATGTAGTACATGCTGTGTTCTGAGGAACACACGACCCAAACAACGCCACAACAACAGTGAAACATGCAGAGGTACTGAGTGGAAAACTAGGACACAGACACGAGCCGAATATAAGAAACAAACCAGGGGAAGTATCTCTTTATTTATCTGAACTCACTGGTACTTTAACCTTTGCCTATATACTGTAAATAGTGCAACTTTACAGAGAATTACATCTAAGCAAATGATGAGAAACTTTGAGAGATGTTAAGTTAAATAACTTATGCTGTTTGTACTGTACATACTATGTGTTTGAGTGAACTTTCTGATACAACAAAAGCACTAATTAAGTTATATGCTAACCAGTATGGTTTGGCTTTGATTTTCTTTTTTTTTAAACTGTCTTGGGATAGTCTTGTGAAACGGATGCCACTATGAGGACATTTTCTAATGCTGTAATTCTGAAAAAAAAAAAAAAGATTTTAAGAGAAATCATTAATACTTGACATAATTAATTCTTGTTAGTTAGGTACAACACAAATGGCATATATGCAATATTTACACTTTTGAAAATTAGTTTACAAAGACATACCAAATGTATAAATACTGTTAATAATGTTTGTTAAACCTTAAAATCAGATTTTTGCTGTTTGTACTTTTTTTTCTTCAAATTTGAAATGGAAACTTTTCTTCTGTTTGTTTTTGCTAATCGAGCCTATTGGTGTTTTGAGCAGTGTTTTGCATTTGGATAATGTTTCTATTCAGCATCTAAAGGTTGCTATAGGGGCCCTGGCTTATCTTGCTGTGTCTTTCATTGTAAATATTTCATATCTTGCATATTGTGATGCTACTAAGAGATGATAATTTAAACTTAGTTCATTGCTTTAGATTGTATTGATTCTTTATAGACACATGCAATAAATAATGATATTATTTAAGAAAAGATGTCTGCTTTCTGTTTCCGTTCTCCTCCCTCTCTCCTCCCCCGTCACATCACAAACAAACACTGGCTTTTCATCTCTCATTTGAATAGGCACTCGCCAGAGCAGATGTTTCAATTCTGTTTCCTGGCTCTTTCATTAAGAAAACCCTCATTAGGAAAGATGGAGGGAAAGAGGACATGTCTTGATTCTCTTTCATTTCCCACGTCCCTCCTTTTCTGTGAGTGTTTTTTTAAAAGTCCTTTTCCCTATTGAGAAAGAACGCATCAAGAATTGGGTGTAGGCCTAACCTAGTGTTGCCTCCAGCATTAGCATTGTTATTGTTTTTCTGAGCTTGCCTCCCAGTCCCCACCCCCAACAATAGTAATTAGACCAGCATGTTGAAACAGCCCCTGGAACTGGGAGGGAATAAATAACACTGTGATAGGATTATGATTTTGCACCCTTAGCCATATGCTGTCAGATTATTCATTCTCACAGCCTTGCTAATTAAAATGGTAATTAATGCTGAGAAATAGGTCTAATTGTCTACTAGCGGTATATGTTTGGATGGGAGGAGGGGTGGGCTTTTAGGTTTGTGTGCATGTTGGTATTAAATTTTATGTATGTGAGCCATAAACACAGCAAGTCAAAAGTGAGGGGTGGATCAGAACAGCTGGGAAAGAAAAGGCAGTTTGCAGAGAAATATGAAGGTTGACTCACTGGTTTATGGAAGAATGATAATCTGAAGGTAGATCTCTTCCATTAGGTAGAATTTTCCCAGTAGCATAGAAGCTAGAAGGCTAATGAAAGAGAGAGCAAAGCATGACATATTCCCTGTAAACTAGATCTCATTCATCACTGATCTCTTCACTGCTCACTGCAAGTTTAATTAAAGACTCTAATTTATCTCATTAAATTGTAAAGAAAGGATAGAGAGTAAGGCTCAAGCCATTACGCCTCTATGTCTTATATCCTCTTTTCTTTCCTTCCCACTGACAAAAGAGTCTCATCATGACTGATCAGGTGAAGAGGAAAACTGTGACACTTAAGTTGCTGAGCACTGAAAGTGTTAAAGAAAGAAGATAAAACTTGAGCACAGAGCCAAAGGAGGAAACTCACACATGCATGTGAGATAAAACCATGCAAACTGAATGAACTAGCTTGCCAGTAAATGCTGCCTACGTGTCACCATGTGTGTGGATGCATGTGCTCATGTGTGCATGTGAGTGAAAATTTGTGTGTGTGTGTCTTGTGTGTGAAGGGGGGAGGGGGGGGTTGGTTGTGCAACAGTAGATAGGTCCATATGAGCAGCGTAAAGTAGCCTGTAGCCCCAGGGAGTCATCAGCCTTATGGACAGCGACCTGCAGGAGCTCCACAGGAAATGGCATGCTTCCGGAGAGCTGTCTGGGACACCGCCGCTACATAAGTGGCCATGTGTGTGCGTGTGCTTTTAAAAGCTAGTATGCTCTGTGGCCATTTGTGGATGTCCCCTACAACAACAATCAGTCTTCCGTGGGTTTGTAGCCAACGTGCTACATCTTTTTCTGCATTGTTGTGTGCACATGTGAGGCTACTGAGTGCAATAGAGAGACAGAATACAAAAACACAAAAACATATACAATACTGTTAACATAGACACACCTACCTGTGTTCTTTCTTGTGGAAGAGGACTGAAAGGAAAAAAATGACACTGTAATCTTCATGAGACTTCAGGCTCTTACACATTGTGTGCAGTCTGTAAGGTTCACCGCTGAAAGATGGGTTCAATAATCTCATGTTTGCGATCTACTGTACGTCAAACTGTACAGTATCAATTGCAAGGCATGTCATATAATGCAATGAATGCCTAGTGAATCATAGATCTATGAGGCAGAGACACATCATCAACTTGGGTCTTCCATCTGTGACATTCATTTAAATGAAAACAACCATAGCAAAATTTAAAAAAAAAAAACAAGCTCTGTTTTTTTAAACTTAACTCACACACACATGTGGTTCTATTTTTGGTCACCAAAGCTTTAGATTAGGCATGTCTCATAGTACAATCTAGGACCACTGTTTTGATTTTCCACCAAATATGTCAATGTGTTTCTCTTGACAATTGTCAACTTTTATCTTGCCTAAAATCATGAGGTATAGAGGCCTTTTGCTCTGGTTGACTGCTAGTGGTGTCATTGATCGGGGGATGGGTTGGTAGCCTGAAGATGATGTTTCTGAGCTCCTCATTGATGTTTCCAACAACTTTTAGATCAGCCTTTTCCAAAGGAACACAGCTGTGGATGTTAACAGGTTCACAATTTTTCAAGTCTGTCTTAAAACAACAGTCAGGTGCCCATATGAACACTGGAAGAGGTTTTCCTCCCTGCAATCATTCCTCCTGTTCATACTGGCTATTAAAAGATCCCCTTCAAATGCACTTTAAATTTAAGTGAAGGAGGCCAAAATCCACACAGTCATTTTGTGCAAAAATGCATTTAAAAGTTTATCTGAAGTAGATATCTACCACATTTACAGTCTTTCTAGTATAAAAGTCCCTCTTTGTGTGTCCTTGGAAAGTGTTTCCTTGTTGAGCTGCGGTGGAAGTATAGTGACAAAAAGAGGGACTTTATGAACAGGAGGAATGATTGTGGCAAGGAAAACCTGTTTCAATATTCATTTGGGCACTTCACTATTGTTTTAAGACATGGTTGAAAAACTGTGAACTGTCCTTTAAAGTTCTCTGGGGTTTATGTTCTTACCCTTTTAAATAAAAGTCACTCTTGATGACAAAGTTGGTGATCTTGGTTTGCAGGAGTTGCAATTGGCTGATATCCACGAAGGTGACAGTACAACAGGTTTTATAGGACTTAGTCAAGCATGGTGAAATCTACCTGCAGATGTGCTCTACTACTGCATGGATTCATCAATATTCAGGTTCTCAGATATTTCCCACAGATCCAACAAGGAGGAATGCAAACACTTCTGCATTCAGGAATTTTTTCACCATATTTGTATATACTGTATACTGCATGGGAGGGAGTGGATGACAGGTTCACGAGAGAGAGAGAGAGAGAGAGCGAGAGAGAGAGAGAGAGCAAATACCCTGAGGCACACCCATTTTACTCTTGTGTGTTTGTAACAGATCCTTCTCTAACTGTGGGCTGCATATTCAAATAGCACTTCCTACCTATAGGAAATGTCCCAGGGTCCCGTCACAGATTATTTTTTAATGTTTTTTGGAATCAAATGAGACAAAGACCAAGGATATGTGCATTAAATTTAGATGACATCACTCCAATCCTGTCAACACAAAAATTAATGGTCAGGATGTAGAAATCGTTGAGTCGTACAAGTACTTGAGCATTATAATTGATAATAAGCTGAGCTTTGATCGTAACAACAATATGTAAAAAGGTAGCAGTATCACAGGTACTCAACGGGAAAGTCTGTCTGATTTATATAACAAACAGAATCCATCCTGTCTAACAGCACCCACCTGCTGCACCTAGAGTTTCAGACCTTGCTTTCGGGTTTCCACTTCAAATACCCGCTACCAACAAAAACCAATAGATACAAACACTCCTTCATACCTTCAGCCATGTCACTGCTGAACTCCAACCGAAAAAGGTCATATCAGCTTGACCAACTAACCAATCAACCACACTCGGTCAATATTATGAACTCTATGTTTTTATATTTTATATTTCATTGCTTTGGGTGTTTTTGATCTTGTGTTCTTACTGTTTTTTTTACTGCTGCACAACCAATAGCCCCTCTGGGAACAAATAAAGTTCTACTACTACTACTACTACTACTACTACTACTACTACTACTACTACTACTACTACTACTACTATTTGTCTGAGTTTTCACCATGGTCAGTGACTATCAACAGCTTATCTCTCTCTCTCACTCCATCATATGTGTCATCTTTCCAGTGTTACATAATCTGCGCACAAAAGTGCAGTAAACAATGATTAACTTCCTCTTTTCAGTAAAATCTGAGAATGGAGAAGTTGTTTCTTCTCATCCACTTTCACACATTTTGCAAGAGAGAGAAAGGACTATGGGTTGCAAGAAAGGGAAGTGCTAGTGGGGGCGAGGATGTTCTGCAAAGTTGTGTTGATTTACATTTGTGTTTTGATTATAGGTTGAAAGTTTCCTGGCTTTCAGAAGAGCTCATTCCTCTGTTGTCTACGAGTTCCCAGACCCTGAAACTATGATTCTTGAGAAATGAGTCAAGACGTAAGTCCCAGTTGGGTCTGACCCAGCAATGTGTGTGTGGGGGGAGTGCCTGTTGCTCACTTGCATGTATTAGTGTGCGTTTCTAAGTATACGCATGTGTGTTTGGTCAGCCTGTTCAAGAGACATTCCCAGCTGTTTTCCAGGTAGTGTTCTCACGCTTCTTGCGCATCTCCTGTTTCTCATGCTGGCTGCTTTGACTGTAATCCCTACCAACACACATGCACAAACACACGCACACACACACACACACACACACTGCACTGCCTCTCCCACCTTCCACCAGGTGAACAAAAACCCACCACACACACTCACACATACACACCCCTTCCTCTCTCTGATGATAGAGAGGCAGCCACAACAGACACGGCAGGGGGAAAATAAGCACACTCACAAACAACACACACACACATACACACTGGGAACAAAAAAAAAAGTAGGAGATGAAGAGGGAGAAGCAGGAAGAGGCAGGTAAGAGAGACGGAAAGACAAAGACAGAGGGGAGTGGGGGTTGGAGATGAGATGTGGGAATGTGCAGGAACCAACAGGATGAGCTCATGGCTCTCTCCTGGCCCTGCCCACCGTGCGTGACTCATACTTGGCAGGTGTGTGTTTACAGCTGCAGGTCAGCTCAGGGTGTGTCCTCATTAAACTGCTGGGGAACATGTTTCCTCAAGCACAGGTAGAGCTATTCATCACACTAGTGTTTCAACGGCTTCAGTTGTGTATCACCACACTGCATGGTCTAATCAAAGCAGCAGTGAGAAATGTGTAGCAGAAAGAAAGGCTTTTCAAAACAGAATTTCTGGAACATAAATTAAGAAAACAGTAGCCATGGTGTAAGGATTACACATTTGGAAACTCTTGAGTATGTAATCCTCTGAAAATAACCACAACCCCCCTGAGAGGACAGTACGAGGGAGATTTTTTTAGGAGTTGGCCCCCCTACAAGTCTGCTTTTCCCCTCCCTGCTTTTGCCTGAAAGTGATGAATGTTGTTGGTGGAGACAGCACACGACCTGCAGACAGCATACAGCCACCAGCTCCTTAGAAGGAAACACCATCTGCTTACTCTGCTTGAGTTTCAATGAGCCACGAGTGTGTACTTTATTTTGTTATCCTGTGTGTATGTGTTCAAGGTGGTGAGCGTGGATGAATCATGTTTGTGTATTAATAATAATGACACTTTATCCTCCAGATTTGTATTTTAGAAAACGAGTAGTTGCTATGGAAAAACTCACAGCTCAGATACCTCACCTCTGTTCTCACTCTTGATGACTCTCTGCTTTGAAAAGAAAAATCCATGAGTGTTGACATAAGCAAGTCAACTTGCTTATAAATAGGAAAAAAGTACACTCTGTCATGGTCACCCCAACTTTCCAACAGTTCACTCTTTCAGAAAAAGGTCAACCTTGATGAAATTTCTGTTGACTGACATTGTGGTAATTCCAGCTGTTTACAAGCCACTGAAGTTTTTCATTTACACTTTACCTTTAGGCATGGTAGCCAACTGCCTAGGGCCTCCAACTAGGGCCCCAAGGGCTATAGATGTAGGCCTATTATGATGTTTGGATGTAAAACATAAAATTATGTTACTATTCTAACTGATACCCTGCAGTAACTTACAAAGATTACAAATGACTATTTCATAATTAGAGGCACTGCACACCACTCGCTTGTTGCTAAGGATGCGAAATTTCCAGTGTTTAAGCGCCAAGGTAACATGCAATTCATGATTAATTCAATTAAAAATTGTTATGTCTGTGAGCACTTTCAACACAAAGAAAAAAAAACAAGAAGGATATATTTTCACTTTTTTGTTGCTCCCCCTGAAACAACTAGCAAGGGTCAGAATTGGGCCACTAATGTTTTCCTGCCACATTGACTCACTTCTTGGATGATGGGAGCATCAACTTCATTTTCCCCCAAACCCTCATGAAAACAGACAAAGATAATGATGATATGATGATAATATAGGGAAAAAACTACTTTCAGGAGAAAGGAAGAGAGTGTGCAACAACATGCTGATCCCAGTGAGTATTTCAGATCCCTAAATTAGTAATACCGCAATTTAGAAACATTATTATTATATTTTATCATGTTTTATATAAGAAAATTTTTGAATGCAGAAGTATTTTTACAGTGTGGTATTTTCAGCTTTACTTAAAGAAAAGTTTTGAGTACTTCTTCTACCACTGCCAATACCAGCATTCTCAGTTAGAGAGAAGGGGAAAATAAGGAGTGATGGAGGCTCCATGCCTCAGTTTGCCTATAGGGCCCCCAAATCACTAAATTTGGTCAACAATTCACTGTAGCCATTTACTTCTTGTTTTACATATGTGATAAAACCACTGAAATGTTTATCTGTAAATCATAGCATAACAGTAGCTCAAACAGATAAGAGACCTAAACTCAGCAATATGACTGCAGTAATGACACAGCAATATCTATCTAAAGTTTGCTAACATTAGCTAACTAGCTAATTGGTCATACCAGACCATGGTTGTAGTGGCAGCATCTGTGACTGTGTTTAACTGAACAAGGGTGTTTTATCGCTTATGAATTCAACATTATATTTGTAAGAAGAAGACTTTTTTATCTTTTATTTCAAAAATCACTTATTCTCACATTAAGTATCAATGAACCACTGTAAAACATGTGATATTGAAACTCTGTATAGAACATCAACGACACACTACTGTGCAGATGTTCAGTGTTTTCTTCAAATTACTGTTAACAGTTGGGCAATGTCAAACAGTTGAGGAAGTAATAGCAGAGTAATTTCCATTGTCTTCTATAGTTTGACAGCTGTATGGCCAACCACGCAGCACGAGCTGAGAGTACAGTTGTGTCTTTGTTGTGCTGCGTTTAGTTCAGCTTGAGGCAGAAAATCTATACTCATCAATATCACATCTTTGCACCTGGTAACATTTAGTTATCAGGGACAACCTTTTGGGAAGCACACACTAAGGCAATTCCAATGAATGTTACGTAGCTCTCTGGAACATTTTGCTGCTTGTTATCTTTTACATATTCCACAGAAAGACTTATTTTAGACCACCAGACCTTCAAACATGACTTGAATGTTAACCTGATCTTAAAATACATTTGTCATCTTAACTGATGACCACAAATGTTTCACTTCCTCTAATCTTTGTGTCGCCTCTATCTCCATTTTTCTTTATCACTGATAATGTTCTGAATTCTCAGGACTCATGTATTATCTCGGCTGCTCTCCTTATGACGCACGGAGCCACAGAGCAAGGACATGCAGTTTCTATGCTACACTGAGACAATGACCTCGAATCGCAAATCTCTGAACAATTCCATACTCTTTTTGAATGTTTTTATATTTGAAAATGATGGATAGAAAGAGATGTAGAAAGTGAATGAGAGCTGAAGGACAATGGCGCCATTGTTTACATTCACATTTTGAGTTTTGAGTAACACCTCTGGTCACAAAAGGTATATTCAGCCTGTGCATTGACCCCAACACGAGGTCATTTGTGTATGTGTGTCTGTGTGTGTGGGTCTCATAAAATAAATACACATGTGATAAACAGGATAGGTGGATGGGTGCAGAAAACAGGGGTTGTGGTGAGTGAGAGGAGAAGTGAGGGGGGATGGGAGTCTCATTTGGGAATTACCACATTATTATATGAATGGCGGAGGCTGGTAGTGGTGAAGGGAAGATAAATAAATAATTAGGGGAAACACATGGTTGAACAACACAAAGCCTCTTCTTTTCAAGGCGAAGTAAGAAAATCAAGGAAGAGGAAAAAACGAGCAAAAACATTCATAAATCAGAGGCATGGATTGATGTCCCCACTCGACTATTCATTCCTCGACAACAATAACAAAATTGGACTCGCGATATCAAATAATTCCTTGTTTGGCTTCTCCTGTATCAGTGTAACGAAAGCTGTTTTCCATCACTGGGATCACACAGCAGGTTCACAAAGCGCTCCACAGACATTGACACTGTCTGGAAGTGGGCCATCAGTTTCCTTCAATCACCCTAATGTGGAGGGCTGTGAGGCTGACAGCCATCTATAGCAGAGTGATATCCCTCCCCCTCCTAGCGCTAATAAACAAACACACAGTCTCCCCCGGAGTCCCCCAGGTGGTCTCAGTCAACACATTGAATGGAGCATCACTCAATGATGGATCAAAAGAAAGACCGTCCCCCCATTGCTCATCTTCTCTTCCGCCATCCTCCCAGCTACCCTCTTCTCTCCCACTCTTTGATCCACCTTTTCTCGTTTAGCCCCCCGCTCATCCATCTTGGGTGTTCCTGCCCTGCTCGGAGCTCCAGACAGGCCATGGGGCTCTAGACCTCATCCCTCACCCGCCTCTCCCTGCTGGGACAAATAGGTCCCAGAGTGCCCCTGGTGAAGGATGAGCTTGTTACATATACAACCTCTTTTTTTTTTTAACTAATTCTTGTGTCTTGTGCTCTCATGCATGCACTCTCACGTTCAGATACATCAAACTCACCTCCCCATTTTCCATACATCAAAAGGGATGCGTGAATAGGCTCAATTACGTGATTTGTTAGAAATGTAGTGAGATGTCCTCCCTTCCTGTTACATTTAAAGTAAATACTTTACATAATCCATCTCACCCACAAAAGGTATCTCACGGGAAGCAATGTTTTCCTGCGAAAACAGAAGTCAAGTCAATTTTATTTATAGAGCCCAATATCACAAATCACACTTTGCCTCAAAGGGTTTTATAATCTGTAAACAATACAACACCCTCTATCCAGGGGGAGAAAAAGACCACCATTCACGTTTACCACAATACCACAGCACAGCACAAATTCAAATTATTTCTACCATGAACCTATTTGGTGTTTACTTTACAAAGCAGTAGGTCTATATGTAAGACAGGGATGTTCCTGTGTGTTTCTGAGTGTCACAAATTACACCAAACTGAAAGCACATCACAATCTCGGGAGAAACATGTTGTGTATGTAATCTGGAATGAAATTACAACTGTTTCAATTTGTATTCATAGCATCTTCGTCGCAGCGGGCAGAACACCCTGCACTGTGTCTAAACAGATACATTTTACTCTGAGCGCAGCACCACGATTGTAGCTGTGGCTCAGTACTAACATGTTGAGGGCCCTAACATACCATACCTCATGAATTCTGTAACACTATTCAAAATGTTCTTATTCTCAAGAAATCTCATGAAAACACTAAAACTAACAATGTGTCAGCCTCTTTTTTAATGTTATTGCCTCCCCCAGCCTGTCTGTGGCACCCAGCCCCAATCCCATTTGCTCCTACTGAAGACGTAAATGTTTAAAACAGCTCATGATGAATGCATACTTTCATTTAAAAAAACAAAACAAAAAACATGTGGATCACAGCTGTCCACGTCAGCTGACTTCCATGCAGGCCTGGTGAAGTATATTAGAACTGTACAGTAGTACATTAAAGTGGGGCGAGACTGGCGGGGGCATGGTTTTGACTAGTGGGCCAATAACAGGCAGGGTGTTATGCAAGGTCTGGCTTGAGCACAGAGCATCATAACAGCTGTAATGAAAACCAGAGACAGACACAGAGAGAGTGGGCCAGTGAAAAGCAGCAAACCACCTATCACAACTCCAACCGCACTGAGGAGAATTCACACTACTCTTAACAGCAACGGGCTTTTTTTTTGCAAATACTTTTGGCCTGAGCCACTTTCCTTTTTTATATAATTTTCCTACTGCTCCTCAAGTGCCTGCTTCGCTCTTTTTCTCTCTCCTGTCTTTTCATACTCCTCTCTCTCTTTTTCCTCCAGCATGATAGCATGATAGGTTTTTCTCTCTCTGAGCGCTAGCAGAGCAACAACACATTCCTGTCCGCATTCCAGCCTCAGGAAAAACAGTGTCCGGAACATAATAAAAGGCCAAGCACGTCATTTGTTTTTAAACCCACTTGCTCGCTGGAACAAAGCTGTGCTGAGGGCAGGAATGGGCAAATGTGTTTGTGCATGAGAGAAAGAGACAGTGAGAGGGATGTGTTTGTGTTTACACGAATCTCTGTGCATGTGTGTTTTCTGTTTTTCTCTGTGGTAATGAGAGCATGATGAGCTTTACCCCTCTGTTACCAACAATATACCGCATGGCCTCCGCCCAGCCATACGAATTGAAATACAAATGTGTGGAAGAAAAAAAACAAGCATGGCAGACACACATATCAGCAGCAGTACATGTTTTCATTTGTACCATCCCTCTCCTCTGCCTTTCGTTTTTGGCCTTTTGTCCAGCTTGTCTAATTTCTTCTGTGCACGCCAGGTCACAGGAAAATCCCCAGGTACACTGTGACCTTCTTTAGGCGACCAGGTATCTGCTATTCAAACATATGCAGTGGACAACGGCATACAAAGACGGAAAGACACAGGCACATATTTGGCTGTACACACAATAATTATCATTGGACAGCTGATAAGAGCAGCACTGGACATTTGGCGCTGTCCAAGTCGGCCCTTTGTTGTGTTTGTTGTGGAGACGGCCTTTAATATGTGTGTGTGTGCGCACACACTGAAACCTTGATAATTATCCATGCAAACAACAGTCTCTCTGACAGTGGTGGCAGGTTGAAGGTCAGGGCAGTTTTAATGAAGTGCTTCGCCCGTAGTGTATCCTTGGTCAGACAGCCTCTTGACCTTTACATCCTGCCTAGAACAATATCACTTTCACTCCTCTAAACCAGCCATCACTCTCTAAGCATGACTGTGACCGATTTTGGTGCAAAAGCCTCAGTGCTGACATTTCCCATCATTCATCCTATTTTTTAATCTATCCACTACCCCCCAAACTCTCAATTTCCAAATGTCTCGAGATTGTGCGGTAACTGATACTGAGAGCTTCCGACTGGCCAATCCATAGCACCGCTGACCTCATCCTGTCCTCTTCTATGTCTGCTGCTCCCCCACCACCAGAGCTCCTCAGGAAGCTAATAATCTCCTTCCTGTATATGACACAGGACGTGGCAGCCAGCAGAGCCCATGCATGAAGGGGGTGAATCCGTGTACGCATGTGCATGACAGTACGTGTATGCGCGAGCCCCGTGCACAATGATTATTCAGCCATAACGGAAGTCATAAAGACTTCCGCTGATCACTATCAGTGTAGACAGAGCGGGTGGAGAGATAATACAGCCACAGGGTGTAAACGCAACACTAGACCAGAGCTGCACTGACACCCAAACAAAGCTGCTGACCGAGAGTCTGGGAGATTCCACATACCACTCACATTACTTCTAAATGTCACTAAATGTCAGTCAGTGTCGTTTAAAAGCGACAGTGATGCCACACTGATATAAAAACAAAACACAACATGATTAACAGTCATGACAGCATCATATGCTTCGTTGAAATATATCCAAGTGTGCATTATTGGAGTTACCATCTCTTTGGCAGGAGAACATTATCATGGCTGACTTGGCTGAGGATCAGTAACATGTCAGTAGGAAAGGTGAGGAGAGGATGTATGTAGTTTATTTTGAGTCCTGCTGTTGTAAATGCTCACTAGCACACCAAAATTTAACAGTCCACAGCTGAGAATAGCCACCGACAAATGCACTGTTTGGGTAATGTCTGATAAAAACTACAGCGCCTACAGGCCAGATTCATGATCAAACAATGTGTTATTACTTACTCAGCTTGTTCTAGAAAACCGCATGTACACCTGGTATGAGGTGTGTGTAAGGTGTGCACAATTTAACCACACATTCTGTTGCATGCATCATTTATATGCATGATTTATACATTCGATCCCAGCAAATATAAATTTGTAATCCATTTTTAAAGATTCAGTAGGAAACGCTTTGTTGGTTTTTTCATGAGATTTGTCGATAATAAGACAAATATAAAATAACACCAGCATTAATCCTTTATCTTGCTGAAATCAGCTGCGCACTCAAAAGTAGGAACACTATCCCCGTCCGATTCTAACATGATCTCACGGCGATATCCCACCGCAGCAAACATCGGAAGGCCAAAGTTTAACAACCCACCTATAAAGCAGCAGTTCTTACAACCTGCGTTTATATGACCCAATATCACACTAACAGTCTGTTAGGACTTAGGGGACCAATAACTTGTGTCATTATTGACTGCTGCTTATCCCGCCTCTTGACCTGTACATCTTTCATAAAAGAGGAAGGAGAAAAAAAGTCAGCCTTACTCATTTTTTCCTTGCCACACCACACACATAAATATATATGCACATTAGGTAAGACTAAATATTGCCAGGCAGTTTAATGGTGGTTTCTTTGGTAACAAACAATTTGATTTCATGGTGACAACAAGAGAATAGTGAGTAAAATGTGTTTTTTTCCATGTTCTGTTTTATGTCACCTATATTCTTGCAGTTTGTGTCTCTTTGTGACTCTGTCACTTTCTCTCGCTCCCCTTCTGTCTCAGCCTGCTCTCACTCTTGTTTTCCTCGTAGTGGTCTTGATGTTGTAATCCACACCTGGACAGGCGCCAAGCCTGTCTGCGGACACCTGCGTCAGACCGACTGAGAAAAACAAGAGAGAAACGAACAGATCCCACCCCTTCATCGTTTTTCTCCCGCTCTGTCTCGCTCTCTGTTTCTCTATCCAACCACAACCAACCCCCCCCACCCCTTTCACTCACTGTGAGTTTGAATGGGTCATGTGACTTCCTTCCTGTTGATTTGACCCTAGGGTCAGTCTGCCCCAGGGTCAGTGTATACCCCCCTTGCTTATTAAACACAATCTGAAAATCTCTGTCTTTTCTCTGTCTCTCTCTCTCTCTGTCTCTTTCACACACACATACATACACATACACACACACGTACACACACTCACATATTATGGACACACACACACATACAGCCACAAACAGAGTAGGGGAGACAAAGGGCGAGAGGTGGAGCTTCTGTTGAATCTGATTGAACTTTAGAGGAACTCAATGACCACACTTTACTCCTCTTTATGGTGCTCTCCAGCTGACCTTTATGTCTGTGGAGGACAGCAGGCGGCTGGGGGTTGGGTGCTGGCCTTTTGTTGTGGCTAACTCAATGAAGAACACCCTGTTTTGGGTCCAAACATGTTGGATAAAGACAACTATTAACAGCAGTCAGCCACACTAGATACATCACATTCTTCCTCAGCCTGGACATCAGCGTCATCAAATTAAATCACCTGCATGTCACTCTGAATTTCCTAAAGCTTCTCATCTCAACATCAGTTGTCCAGGGCAACCATTATTTTTGCGGTAGAGTGTATTGAGGTGAACACACACTATGAACAATACAATCCAAGGTCATTGAAACATAAAGTGCCGCCAAAGTCTCTTTGGATTTTAACATGTAATCTCCCAAATTATCAAGAGTTCCTGCTATCTCATAGTTTTCCCACAGACGCAGGCTTCTGTTCCTATCTAAATACCATTCAAGACACTTTTCCGATTCAGAACAGGCGTCAGAGGGCCCCAATGGATCCAGTGTGTTGTCATGGTTACAGATAAGGCTGTGTGTTATCACTCTCTTCAGCTATGGAAAGCACATGACCATGAATTGTAGTACAATCGGTATATGTATTTGGGCATGTGTATGTGTGATTATTGGTGCTCATACAACGTGTGTGTATACACAGTGGTGGCGTCACTGGCTGCATGAAGAGGAAAAAGGATATTCATTTACTTACTGAACTTGTGACTGAGGTCTAAAATAATCAGTCAGTGTGTATTTAAAAAGATCTCTTCACTTAACAGCAAAAACTTTCCTGTCAGAGATGGAGGGCATGTGTGGTATTTGCTCTTAGGGAGGAACAGCCCGTCTTGCTCTAAGTTTAATCTTTCTGTGCGTGTATGTGTGCACATGGCAAATGCCTCACTCCGTGTACTTGAGCTGACTAGAAGAGGGGGTGTTTCCGTGCTGCTTTGACAACTGGGGAACGCTGGGTGCTCAGCAAATTAAACTTGCCTTCAGCTGCGTAACGTTCTGTTCCCAACCTGGGAAACATGTGGCCCCTGGCACCAGGGCAAACATAAGTTTGAGTTCTTCTCAGCTCCCTGTCCTAGCGAGCAAGGTGACCTACCAGTGTCATGTCAGCTATTTCGGCAACAAGAAGAGTTGAGAGTACTTCACTGCATATGGGTGTGTGTTACCACCCATGAGAGACAGACTTGCAGAGTTAAATATAGAAAACATATGTACAGTAAGTAATTCCTTGTCAGACGTGAAATGCGCAACGCTGCAGGCTTCATATATCTGTAAAAGTAATGGCTTTTGGGCTTTCAAACAGAGGTCTGTAATGGCTTTATTCAAACATGACAAGACCATCAAGAAAGACCCACAATGCTCATGCAATATTTGGCACCTGGTAGGTGAGAGGAGGCGGTGGCACAGCTGTAGAGGTTGGCGAGTTGTAAAATAATAATATTATGGAACAAGACTAGTGCTCACAAGATTGCCAAGGACTCCTCTCATCCCAGTAACGGACTGTTTACACCGCTGAAGTCTGGCAAACATTTCAGCAGCCTTAAAGCTCGGACAGAGAGGCTGAGAAGTTTTTATCCTCAAGCTGGTAGAGGTATAAATAAGGAAATGTAGAAAATGTGGTTAATAGTTTATAGTGTATATAGTGTATAGTGTAAATGTAGCAAATATACTGTTGTCTCTACTTTTGTGCATTCTACTTCTTCTTTGCACATTCACTTGCTCACCTGCTACTAAAATTCAAATTCAAATTTATTGTATTGATATGAATGTCACAACAACAATATTGCCAAAGCATCAAGAGTCAATGAAACAAAATAACATTAACACAACATTAAGATTGACATATGTTAATTATATATAGTATATCTATGTATCTATATTTATCTCTCTCTCTCTTTCTCTCTCTCTTTATTTATACACACACACACACACACACACACACACACACACACACACACACACACACATACACACACATATATATATATAATCCTATGCATGTATTTATTTGTGTGTGTGTGTGTGTGTGTGTGTGTGTGTGTGTGTGTGTGTGTGTGTCTAAGTCATTCACTGTCTCTCAGGTTGTGGCATGTTGATACATATTGGGCAGCAATAGGAGGATTTTTAATTTTGAGAGGACATTAAGCTCTTTTAAATCTGAATCTTGTTAAAGTAAATGTTCCTTATTTCACTGAATGTTTTACATTATAGGAGGAAGTGCATCTCTGTCTCAGCCTCACCTGTCGAACAGTGACCACATACTCTGTTTTCTTTTGGTTGCCATGATTTTTTGTGTTGTCCTTTTTCGCCAATTTGTGTTCACTGAGCCTGTACTTGGTTAGGATCTGTCTCTGCTTTCTCTCTCTGACGGTACAGAGATATTCTGCTTATTCATAATCTCTTTTTAGGGCCAGATAACAGTCTGATCTACTTTGGCTTTCAGTTTCTCCTTTCCAGTGCTCCAAATATGTAGGTTTCCTTACATTGCGTTATAATTTGATTTACTCTGATTGGTGTTTGGAAAGCAGTGTTGGTGTGTGACTGGTCAGAGTGTGTCTGAGAGGGGGCAGTTAGTCTCAGCACCAATAGGGCACTTTCCTGGGCTCAGCTCTTGGGTTTGGAGGGCTTTAGAATGGAGGGTGTTAAGGGGGCTGGATTTACAATGATTAAAAAATTGAGTGCTCTCTTTTGAATGTTAATTATAAGCAAGTATCTGCCCAATTCTGCTCTACATGTATTTGTTGGTGTTTTTCAGTGTAGGCTATGTGTAAAATGTATCGGCAGAATTCTGCATGTAAAGATTCTGTTGGATGTTTGTCCAAACGGGTAAAGCTATGATGACTGAGTGGACCCCAGACTTCACTACCATACAGTGCAATGGGCTGGATGACAATATCAAATATTTTAAAACAGATGTTAAATGGAATTTGGAAATTATACAATTTTCTCTTAATTGCATTTAGAGCTCTTCAAGCTTTTTCTTTTAGTGCATTCACTGCCATGTTGAAACTCCCTGATGTTGTTATGGTTACATCAAGGTAAGTATAACTCATACTATGTTCAATAATATGATTATTTATGGTATTTGTTCTCCTGACATCTGGGGCATTTTTGAAAAATAGTGACATTAGTTTTCTTCATATTTACTGCCAGGACCCATTTCTGACAGTACTTCTACTATGTCCAGCTGTTGCTGTAATCCTTGTTCAGTAGGAGACAGTAGAATAAGGTCATCAGCATAAAACAGAGACTTCATGTCTTTATCTAGGAGGGAGAGGCCAGGAGCAGCACATTGATCCAACTGATTTTTTCCAAATACATTGATTTAACCAGATCATACATTTTGCCAAACAGAGTTGAAAACTTCCTTGAAGTCAATAAGTGAATTTCGTCCCATTTTTTGTTTGGTGTACATGTTTGTTAATTAAAAGTGTGAAGGGTATATAAATGGTTGGTGGTGCAGTGTTTTGGGGGGATGGAGTGTTCACCAAGGAAATTTAGTATTCTTTTATTTAGGATATTACAGAATAATTTACCTAGACAACTGCTGACACAGATGCCACGATAGTTACTAGGGCCTGATTTGTCCCCACTCTTATGAACGTGGGAAATGAGCCCTTTGCACCAGATGTCAGGAAAAAATCCTGACTATAATACAATATTGAACAACTTCAACACTGCACCCTGAATCTCTGGGATGCTGCATTTGAGCATTTCATTTTTAATGCTGTCTGGACCACAGGCTTTCCTTTAGTGGACACATTTTTTCTGTGTGGTTAAATCTTCCCAAGTAATTGGGAAATCAAGGGGGGTTTGGCTGTCTTTAATTGTTTCGTCTAATGTTTTTCTTTTATAATACATTGATCTGAATTAATTAGATTTATTGGTATTTCTACAGAATTTCAAAATGTGCTCTCCAGATGTCACAATTTTAGATGGGTAATTCTTTGTTGTTCCACATATACCGGAATTGATTTTGATTAATGGAGTTCTCAATATCTTCAAGTTTCATGTGGGTATCATTTTGGTTTTTTTTCCTAATTGTACATTTATATTTGCTTAAAATTTCCTTGTATCTAATGCGTAAGATTGGGGTGTTTGGTTGGCGATGTTTTTCATTTGCTATTTTTCTCAAGTCTTTTCTGATGGACATGCATTCTTGATCAAACCATTTGTCAATGTTTTGCCTTTTAACAGGCTTAAATTTTTGTTTTATAAGGTCGCTTTAATAGCTGCCTTATGAAATATCATATTGATATCATCAATGGCCTTGTTTATGTTGCGCCCTTAAAACAGGGAAAATAGTGAGGGAAGAGGGATGAAGAAACCCGCACACTTCTCTCGTTTTCATTTGTTTGTATTGAGTCTTAATTATGTACAGTACAATCAAATTCACATATTTTCTCAGTCGGAATACACTCAGTCTCAGGACCACAGTTTCCACAACGAAGTTATCCTCTGTTTTTTCTAAATAATGTAAATTATATTTTTAACCAACTTAAAGTGTAAGTTAAATGAAATACATTTACCTTTTTAACTTTCATATAACACATGAATTGACCTTTTACCGTAATAAAATAATGTTTTTAAACACCTTACAGACAAACTTAAATGCAGAAAATGGCGGAACAACAGTTGGATGCTACATCGGGACAATAGCAGTAGCTAGCTTACACGGTGAAGGAGTTAGCCAGAAACTCTTTAACAATATAAAAGTACAAAGTTCACCTCTTTCCCTCGCAATGAACAACAATGACGAAATAAGTACCAACAATGTGTGTCGTTTATAGTGCTTTAAGTACGGTAATTACCTTAAAACAGGGAAAATACTGAGGGAAGAGGGATGAAGAAACCCGCACACTTCTCTAGTTTTCACTTGTTTGTAGTGAGTGAGGCAGAGAGCGCGATTCCCCCTACTGGAGTCATGAGGCATTACCAATAGATCGACGCACAATCAACCCAGAAAAAGAACACACATTACCTCTTTGTACGGTTTACACTCTGGCTGGATATTCTCCACAGTAATATCCTTAGCGACATAACCAACATAACAATAAAATTATGTATTAAGGAAATAGAATATATAAGACATATAATTGCATAACTCTGAAAAGAAATAAAATCATGTTTCTGAAAAATCTAATTATTTTCAAATTTTTAACTACCACATTTACACCATCTCTGGTAGGGGCATGTTGATTTTGGTCATGTACTGTATATACTATACATTAAGTGTACATATGTCATTTATTCATCTATATTTTAATGCTTATTTATGTGCTTTTTCATATGTTTGATGTGTCTTTAAGTCTTTCCTTTTTATATTTCTTTATAAACCCCTAAGCCCCCTCCACCCTTCTAATTCTTCTTTTCTCTTCTTATATTATCTAATATTGCACAGTCTTGAAACTACCAAAATGTCATTTCACTGCAAAACCATACATCACTGTATCACTGCTTGTATGTGACAGATAAAATCTTTGAATCCTTGAATTGAATTGAAGAGCATTTACAGATCTCTCACAGGTTGCATCTGTGATGGATATTAAAGCCATTTCTTGCAGTTGAGTGACTGTTTATCTCAAGGCTTGATTAATGACCACTATGAGCGCAAGGGAAAATGATTCCCCTATGGGGTTTTTTTGCCACACCAGAGAGAAAAAAAATGAATGAAAGCACATTAATTTGTGACAAATTTGTTACAGTGCTCTTAAACCTGCAATAACAGATTTGGCATCCTTTGGCCACGTGTGGGCAGTGGAAACCACTTGTGAACAAGACATTGACATGTCATCATCACCTTTTAAGTTGACATGGTCATGGTTGTTAGCAAACAGTTACAGAGCAACATTATCAGACATGTTTCTGTTCACCTGATGAATGTAAGTCCAATATTCACTCTCTTTTAGTTTCCACCAGCTCCTGGGAGAAATATCTGGCTCTTAAGCAGCTATATGCTCAACTATGTTCACCAACTAGTTGCTAATTGCTTGGTAGTGTATTTTTGCTAAAACAGCTATGAGAGCAGTGGAAATGAAGAACTGGTACTAAGCAGCGGAGCGCACACCTCCAAATCTTAAGATTGTATCGGGTGCACAGTGGTGATAAAAACTAAATCAACAAAACAATACAACAGCACTCACTGATCCATCTTCTTGTGTTTTTTAAATTGTGGACACAATTCCACAATTAAAAAGCACAAGAAGATAGATTAGTAAGTGCTGTTGTATTGTTTTGTAAATGAACCAAAACCTGAGTCACAGCCACCCAAATTAGTAATATATTATAACATATTTTTGTGGTGCAACCTATCTGTATCTGACAGGAGCAGACTGAGAATAAAAATTAGTGCGGGACATTTGATTCAGATTGACACATCAAAACAAACCTGGTGATACACCACCACTCATACGGCTCATGTCACACTTACCAAACACACTTATTAAATAACTTAATCCCAATAACTAAACCTAGATTTTCTCATCCCTGTTGTTCTCTGCCTACAGCTTCTGCTGTAAAACCTTGACTGGTGTTTTCACTGGACTGCGGTCCTGGATCCTCTCTACCGTCTTCTGCCCTCTTCTCTGGCTGTTTGTAGAGCCACTGCTGCTAAATGCAGTTATTTTTGAAGCCTTTGGATGCTTCTACTTTTCAGGTCTTCTCTCTGAGATTTTCAGCCAAACCTTTGTCTTTTTAGCTTTGTTATTGATGTAAAGCAAGTCAGCAACAGTCCACTTCTGGCTGCATGAATGTTGAAACAGTACTTCCAAAGCAATCTTAAAGGAGGGATGGAGATCCAGCCACATAAACCAAATATGATTGGCTGGGGGAGGGAGACAGATGTGATGACAACCACCTGGAACAGCACATCACAGGCTTCTCTCTTTATATCTATCTCTTGCTCCTTCTCTCTGTGGTATTTTCTTTCTTTTTTTTTAATTGCGGCATCACCCCAATTTATGTAGTGGCCCACCGGGAAACCTCCCATTACTCCCAATGGCCCAGTCCGCCCTTCATATCTGATGTCATTGAGATTTCTGTAGAATAAAGGTAAAGTCATGTTTCTTTCCCTTCACAACCTTCCTTGTGGCTCCTGTAAATCCCATCTGTATTATATTTACTCCTGCTTTTCAGAGGCGAAACAGAGCGTCGCAAATTGTGTTCCTGAAATAACTATATAATCAACCCCTGTTAACATGCCTCCTTGTATTATTTGCATCATCCTCCCTTAATAAGAAGGGAGAGACATCTTTCAAAAACCTGATAGCTAAAATGGCATTAGATCTGCAGCTCCAGCCTGGTACACGTATGTATATGAGCAGAATGTGGCAGATCTGTGGCTGAAAAACAGGTGCAAAAGCTGTAGTAAATCTGGTCCAGGGAGTACGGCATGCAAACACAGCAAACATTTTAATGCTTTTAGGAATGTGGCTATGGGCCCAGAAACTATCCACAATGTTTTCAGAACACATGGGAGTTGAGCCTAACATTGTTACACTAATTGTGCAGTTGTAAGTAAAGGAGCTGCTGTTTGAGTAGTAGGGTCACTGGAGTCAGGAAATACTAATCTCCACACCACGCCTTTCGTCTGTTACCCTTCCTTCATACTGTATTTCCTCAAATAGTGGCCGGGGTCTTTATTTACCTCAACTGCAGAGGGTACCAGGCCTTTACTGGAAGCAGGCTTATATTAGAGAGAGGCCTTTATTTCTAATTCCCTCTGTTTGATAAGTACCATATATTTGCTAATATTTTAGTACAAAGACTCCTTGTTTTCTGATCTGCTTCAGTTTGCTCTGTTTAATCTTTGTTACTGCATTACCAGTAATCCACTTACTCCGATGTGCGGAATAATAATTCTAGCGCTGGAGTTCCACCCGGAATGTTTTGGCAGTGCACCACTTAGCTGTAGCATGTGGGTAGCATGCTCGGGGATGTATGCTCTGATTACCTATGCTCATGTAGTGTCATTGCCGTAATTATTATTAAACTATGCGCAGTTATCCCTGTATTTAAGCGATATTGCATCTCCTCCATCCCCCTCCCCTCTCTGTGACGGTCGGCTAGAGGGCTACGCATGTAACTACTATTTATGCTTAACTGGCATGAACATTTTATAACAGGCACCAGAAGTTTATCCACCCTTGTTTTTTCCCGGCCTGTTTTTGGGGCCGGCCTTTATTTGTTTGCGTCGACCACGCCCTCAGCCATTATGGGAGACCCAGCTCTGAACGGACTACCGTCTTTTATTTGAGGAAATGCAGTAGTCACCTCCTACCCCTCCAAGCAGGATGTGATTTATTTACTCATAATAACATGGCCACTGATTGGCTGGCAGTTGTCCATTAATTTTTGGTAACCAGACAGCATAACTGTACACCAATTATTAACCAAAATTACCTCAAATCTGTTGTATATTTGCAAGGAATTTGGACATCCAAATCATGGACAAAAAGGATTTTTGAAATAGTAATGGCGAGTCTGGTGGATCCTGCCGGTTGGAAGTAGTTGGACAGTTGTAGTGGAATGATGAATGGAAATGTGGCCAAAGAGTTGTGAAGGCAAGTGTGAAAGGAACAGTGATGTAACACCCTCTAGCAGTGTGGAACGAGTTGCCAAATTTGATTTGGTCGGTAGAATCCTTTTCTGTCTTCAAAAATCACTTGAAGACCTGCCTCTTCCAACTCACGTAATATGCTCTTTCTCTATCTCTCGATCCTTCTCTAGCTCTCTCTCTCTCCAAAAAAACAAAAAAAATAATCTGTGAGGCAGATATTCATGCACCTGCAAGCCTTGTGACACTTGTGTCAGGTGTAACATGGAACTGAAAGCCAAGATACTTCTCATAGACTTTTCCTTGATGTACTGTGGCGCGGATTGTACACATTTGTATGTCGCTTTGGACAAAAGCATCTGCTAAATGAATAAATGTAATTGTAAATGTACAAATGCCAAGGAGCATCAGGACATCAGATTACCTCCCAAAAATCAGACCCAAGCAAATGAAAAAGAATTTTCCTGACCAAATTGGACAGTAATTACCAAAACTAAATCCAATGTGTTTTTTAGTCCTAATGCACACACCTATACAGTAACACTCTATCTCACCTCTATAGCCAATAAAAAAATGGAGGTAATAATAAGTAACAATAAGTAATAATAAAAAAACCTTGACTGTATAATGTCAATGAAAACCATGGCAATGAACAGACTCAGTTAACACAGCCTGGCTATTGAAACAGGTAGACAAAGGCAAACTTGGCTACCGAGAGAAGACAAGCAGTAAAAAGGGGTTCTCCACGCATCCTCCAGCAAAGTGCAGCTGAATCAGGTACCTCTCAGATCAGGGACATTTGCAAATTAACTTTCGACCACTGTGTCGTCATCAGGGTCAAAATGCTTTTGCATTTGCTGCAAAGACTGCAAATCAATGAGTGTGCTCTTTTCTCTCTGAAGAAGATGGTCTGTGTCCTCACTGTACTCTCCAAGGTAAGAATTCTTACAAAAAGCCAGTGGGTAAACTTCTTTACATTTTAGATAAAATAGCGCTCTTGGCTGCAAAATATTTATGTGCAAACTCATGAAACTCCTTGTTTGTTCTATAATTTGCTGTTTTTTCTTTTTATGTTCTGTATATACACCTATTGTGTTATGTTCCACTGTAACCAGACGTACTACTTGTTTAACCTTTTTCTGCTGTCAACTGGTGGCGTGTTTAGCTACGTGTTGCCTAGCAATGCAAACAACAGGAATTCTAATATACATGTTTCTTTTAACACTGACCGCAACACTTATCTAACCTTAACCAAGTAATTATGGTGTCTAAACTTAACACAAAAGCCTAACCATAGAGGTGGCAGATCAAAAAACAGACATATGAATTATTTTTATATCAATCATTTGTTTTAGGAGGTGCTGACAAACTATGTTGTCCTGATGAAAGGCGGCTGAAAACAGTCATTCCTACGCCTCCCAGGCCCTTTCGGTCTCCTCCCAAGCTATTTCACACATAAGAGGAAGCCTCAGGGGTTCAAATACTACATAAGCATTTCAAAATAACAGGAAGCAATCATCTCAGTTCTAAAATGTTTGCACATTGACTGTAAATCTGAAATGTGTGTTTCCCATTTTCATTTCTCTCCCAACCCCCAAAATTGTGTTCCTACCAGATGGGTTGCAACCTCCATGTGGAGAGCCAGCGCTGTAGAGTGCGACAGTTTAATTAAGCACACTCATAACCGCTCAACACCGGTGCATCTCTCTAACTTTGTTGCATGTTTTATAGTAACTGTTATATGTAGATAATACAGCAAACCCGATACATACCAATACCCTAAAGAGCAGATATCACAATGTGACATAAATCAGATGACAGAGGCTTGTGTAGAGCTTGTGTGTGTGTGTCTTTGTGTGTGACACCTGCCCATTTGTAACAGAATAGCTTTGTGCGCCTGCTGTATACTAATATACAGATCTAGCGGGGATGTGCTGATTAGGATCAGACCTCTCTGATCGGATGAGGAACTGGATGAGAACCATCAACTGAGAGGACTTGTACTGGAGTGGTGCTAGCACTCTCACTCTCACACGCAAGACAATGAATGATGGAAAACTGGTTGAGTAAATGAACAAAAATATCACACTATTATTTCCATGCCTGCTATGCTGTATATTATATGCAAATATTGTATGCAAATATTGTACCAATACTTCAAACGTGTTAAAAGAGTTGTGAACGTGTATTGCGGTGTGTAAATGTGGATGGCCATATGTGTTTTCAGGCTGTATGAACACATTAAAAGATTGACATGTGCAAAACTCTCAGGTAGAGATGCTCTGCTGGTAACTGCAATGTTCTTAATTCAAATTCAGCTGAGATATTGCATGTCTCAGATTTGTCTGTCGTTCTCTCCTCACCTTTTTTCTGTCACTCTCCATTATTAAGCTGTAGTCCTGTAAGAATAATGTCATACATCTAACTGTGCCAGCCACAATTACAAATTTAGATACAATAAAAACAAATCAATATCACTCTTATTGCCAAAGTAGTACTCTCAGGCTGTTAATTTCCCTCCAAGCAGCTCCACCAATTAACAAAATTCAACCAATTATTTAAACGTAAACATGTCACCCAAAATGATCCTTATTTATGGAGCTTGTTAAGAGCTCAATAAGAATGTCGAGAGGATTAACAACCTCATGTTTCAGGAAGAAAAAAGTCTATTAAATTTCCTGGTGAGGTATCAGCATTGACTACTGACTGCCCACACGGGCGCACAAGGCAGGGTTGGAACACTGCATCTCAATTTGACTGCAAATTCAAAATCATTTTGGGACAAAGTAATCATATTAAAAAACAAAGATATACTGCAGATACAGGTGCAGCATAAATATAAATCATATACATCCACAAATTAATACGATAACCACAAAAACCACAATACTGACTTGTATGTGTGTGTGCACATGTGTGTATTTCTGTGCTTGTGAGGGATTAACCCTTCCGTTTTTTGACAGACAATGAATGTGGATGGCTTGTGGGTAGCTCAAAGGTAAATTAGAAAAGACCAGACAGCTCGTTGCAGTAACATTCAGCAGCTCCTCTTTGACCAATAAAGAGGAGCCCATCCAGCTAATTAAATTACTTATACCTCTGAAGTAGGGCAATTATAAGATTTAATTAGTTGGCGAATGGTTGATTAGATGGTTAACCAATGCTTGATTAAAAAAGTGCTACAGCACTATGTGGTGCTGATTGTCATTCAAAGTTGGGGGTGAGTTGGCACTAGGCAAAATCAGATGTTTGAAAATAAACACAGGTCTATGTACATGTAGGATCAAAAGAAAATGGTAGGGCGTTTTCCTCTCCGCATTTGTCACTGTGTCTCCTGCAGATGTTAAGAGTATAAATGGTCTGTGGTTTTCTCTAATCTTTCATTTTACTGGTGACAGCAGAGACAAATGAAGGAAGAACGCTTGGCCACCACACAAAGGCGAGGCCCACGGGATGAAGCTGAGAAACATCTGACATTTTCCCTCTTGACCAGGCTGTGTTGCTGACTGAGCATATGCATATTCCGAAGATTTTACTGCATAAAATGTCTCTCCTCTGAATTCATGGAATGGATGATTTATCTTACATCCAAACATACAGATACTTTGGAATCACTCGATTTTTTTACGAACCCCCTCTGACAACACATGCAAGCTGGAATGGCATGTGGAATTTTTCTCCTACGCCGCTCTTCACAGGCTTATAGACCGACGCTATAGAGTGCCATATGTTTGCTAGTGGGAGCAGCGTGGGTTGTTAATGTAAACATGACATACAGCAAAGAGAGGTCCTTGGAGAGGCGGCCCGAGGGAGAAAAGCAGCATTGCAGTACAATAGTAATGCTGCACTGACAAGGCCTCTCGTTGCCAAGGAAACAATACAGAGGTTATTGACATAATTTCAGAGATTTTCCAGGAGTCCTATCTTTGCATAATTTTGTCAGTTTCTTTGATGCCTTTATGGAGGCAAAAACCTCTGGATACTGTATTTATACCCTTTTAATATTATATTCTGACATGCAGCATAACAGCATGAGAACAAATGTGAATTGTTAGATTTGGAGAAAATGTTAGTTTTCTCTTTATTCCTTTTTCAGTTATTCCTAATACATTTGTTTAATAGATTTGTGATTTCTGTATGCCTCTGTAGCCATATTGCAGACACAATTAGAGCTGATTAGTGTTTCCCCATGAGCCCCTCTGAGTACCTTACCTGACAGACATTTATGTGTACATGTGCATCTTCTGTCTATGAGTGGAAAAGTGTACTTAGTCCGTCTGACCTCGTCAGCAATATAGAGCCTTGTTAATTGCCATGTTAATTAGCTTTAACATCAAAGACAGCCTCTGTGTCTGTCGATCTGCTGACTGCTGTGTAAAGGGGGAATGGAAGGAGGATGATTACGGCGGCTGCCGTCTGGATTCAGGGAGGGTGGAGCAGACAGGATTCATCTTCTGTTACTGATCTACTGGCAATGATTTATCACTTTGTTTTTCTTGTCTAGAAGCATATGAGCATGGGATCATTGTGGTTCTACATCAAGACACAGATAGCTGGAGAGTTTGCTGGATGTTTATCGAGTTCATATGGGGGAAGAATTTCTATGGTATGTTGGGAGTGCATATTGACACAATACTTATCTCCGCATGGGGCCTTGTGTGAACAGCATTTGATGGTTTCAGGGGTGGTCAGAGTTGAAAGTAAAAAAAGTGCATTTACTCAAATGCCATAATTATGCAAAGAGCTAGTACTCTGAAACTGAATTACATGTACCATTCTGTGAGACCTTGGGCCTCATGCAAGAACCACCCGTATGAACAGATTTGTTCTGAACAGGCCCCCCCCCCCCCAAAAATGAATGAAATCATTATGCCTCTGGAGTTTAAATATGATACTGAATATAACTAAGACACAACAACTTCCACATTTCAGTGGTTGTAGGAAACTTCTCTCACTCTGACATCTGCCTCAGGGTCTGTATGCAGGTCCCTGTCCTGGTTCATCCTCTCTTGCACCTTACATCACCTAACGTAGGCTATAATATTCCCTCATCTGATATCTTTGTCACTGTCACGTACGTTGACCACCTCTCATTTTAGTCATGGACCGCTTCGCTTTAGAAAAACATTTTTTAGCATCTTACTTCAAGTCAGACTGTATATCCCCTATTTATTTTTCTGTCGCAGTACACACAGCGTCATTAACATATTCTAATTGTTTAACTGGTCCTTTAAGAACACTACTGACAACTGCTACATTTGAATGACAGCAAGACTTTTTTTTACTCTTTGGTAACATTTGTTTGTGAATGAAACCTGCCCATGCAAAGAGCACAACAGGTTTCTTTACATGGCAATTTTATGCAAATTATCAAACGCACACCTGCTCCTGAACAGGTAACATTTGAACAGTCACATGGGTGAACCTCACAGAAAAAAGTAAGAGATTTAGGATAAGAATACAAAAATGTTCTTTCATGAGGCTCATTGCACTTATACCTACTACACTGCAAAGAGAAATGTATTTTTTGCACCTCTACAATTACCTTTGGTTTGTTATTTTGCAGATTAAGGTTTAACATTGAAAAAGTAGTTTAAGCCCCTACTCAGACCAATTTTCTCCAGGTTTGGCAAATTTTTCTAATAACAATACCTTCTGGTGTTAGAATCCTTTGAAAGATTCTAATTCTTCTTCTTTGGTATAATCATATCAAAAATACAGCTATAGGTGCTTTATTGTTCTTATTAGAGCACTGAGTCTGGTCATGTAATTCCAGTATAACTCCACCTTCAACTTGAGCAGAGGGCAGAGCTATTTGACAAATGTAAGTCCAATATACACTCCTTTTATCTCTGTTTTGGTCTCTACCAGCTCCTGAGAATCTGGCTCTTAGTTGCTAAGTTTTTCACTAAAAACAGCTGCCCACTGTGGCTGGAAAAAAGATAGGAGGTAAGAGCAGAGTTGTCGTCCGTTAAACCCAAAAAATGAGGTGAAAGTACACTAAAACAATGTCTACACAGCCTGTGCAGTGAAAGCAGCACGTTAGCAGAGCAGCATTAGCAGCTTCAGCTTCTGAACTGTGAGTTTTGGATGATAATTCTACGGGTTTGTCACCGCAAGTGACGCTTTTCACATTGCATGCAGTCTTGATTCATTGTTTATAAAAAAATATTGATCAGTGCAGCTTTAAGGAAATAATTTGAGTGTTTTCTTCCACCTGAGTGGTGTTGTGGGCTGGGTGGTGTTGGCTGTGTAAGTGCAAGAATCACTGCTTGTGTGAGTTTGTGTCTAATCTGATTTTTCGAAGGCTGATCTGATGTGATAGATGTGTCTGGCGAGACAGACCTCAAAGTCATTAATTGAAAATTGAGATGGTGTTGAGATGATGTTATTGATTTTCACACTCCATGAGATGTACACAGAAATCTGTGCCATTGCGAAAAAAAGGGTGAGGAGGTGAAAAGGGAACAACTCTGAGGTCAGAGGAGGATAGGGAAAAAGTGATGGGGGAGGATGAAGAGCAGAGAGGGTAAGATTGGGGGAAACGGGGATCCTATGGTGAGGGTAGGCAGTAAAGTGGAGTTGAAAGATGGACATCTTGTGGCCTTGGAAAATAGTAACCATCCTTTGCAGCTTCATGTACATTACAAGCGTAACATTAAACCTTCGGTATCATCGTAAAGCCAGTGAAGGCTCAGCACTAAGGAAACAGCCCTTCTAACCTGTGCCTTTTCTTTGCCGAATCAATCAGACTGGAGCAAACCAGTCCCCAGGCTGTTTATAAGTCAACATAAACCCACAAACCCTCCAACCAGTGCTCAAGTAATCAATAGAGGTGGGAATCATGTTTACCCCTGTGTTTCATGGCCTTTGAAATGTTTCAGATGTTTGGACTCATACAGCTTTCATCTGCCTTCTGTCTTGCTTTTCTCTTTCAAGCACACACAGTAACACAAACATGTAGACATGAAGACAAACAGTACTGTACTGTCTTTCTCTAGTGAGTTCGTAAAGGTGATTTATAGACCAAAAGAAGCATATGATCAATACCTTGCCTCTTCCTAAAGTAAAGCATCATCCTATAAAACTAACAAGTAGCTACTGAATTTTTACCAAGCAGCAACTACTATGACTTGAGGCTGAAGCCAATGTGGAAGCACCAAGCACCAAGTGTAATGCCACCGAAACAGTGCAATGACATTTAAAGGTCTATTTAAATATATATAAGTATGTTTTAATTTGTGTATAATTCCATGAAAATAAGAATTGTTGTGTTTTTGTTACCTTGGAATGAGCCCTTTGTATCTACATAGAGAGTGGGTTCCCTTCCACAGAGCCTGGCATGTCGCACCGTCATGTTTCTACAGTAGCCCACAACGGACAAGCCAATACTGGCTCTAGAGAGGGACTTTGCGTTTTTCGTGAGTTTCGCGGCCACCGTAGGTTCTCTCTAGTGCAACCTCACCACTAGGTGTCACTAAATCTGACACACACTCCGTCTGTGACTGTCCATGGGAGGAAACTCTGCTGGTAGCCACAAAAACAACAAAAATACTCTTTGCATTTCATCCGGTAGCTCTTTAACTCACTGGCTGTCTGTTCCTGCAGTTATCAGCTGGTAAAATCTTGTGTTAAAATGTTAAATTGCGGTGCTGTGGAGCAGCAGCGGGCCCGCAGCTCTGGCAGCGGACAGGTTCAGTGACAGTGCAGCTCCGGTTATGTAAAATAAGAGTTACTCTCAAAAAGGACAGACACATATTTGCAGTTTCAAGCTTTCCACGTTACTTTGAAACCATCATCAGGAGCAGGTAGAGGATAGTTAATAAATACCAGGTCTGCCAGCTGATGCTCAGCAACATATGATGAAGTCTCAACATCATGTAAGCACCTTCAATTCCTTAGACATCCCGCATCTTCTTTAAATAATGTTGTGTCCAGAAGGAACAAACCATTTCTTTAAAGCCTGGCATGTTGGTAAAAATTGTTTCCTGAAGTTTGTAGTTTAGTTTAAATTGGCTGTTTTTTATATCTAACATTTTCTTTTTAACATATTGTACATATATCTGTCCTGAAACAAATCCAGAGAAGCTTTGGATGCAGGCATGAAGGAAAGGGAGTGGAGGACATCATCAGCCAGCCATCATCAACCACCTGTACTGGATTACTGCTTCCACTCCTAAAGGTGATCCGGATGCGATGGAGGCCAAGTGGCAAAGCAAGGTGAACCATATTTAGGACATCCATGAACTCAACATGCCTGCATTTCCCTGCTGCGCACATCCACCTCTGCAGGGAGAAGCACCGAACAAAGGAGCAGCTGAAACATATATACATTATACATCAGCCCTGATGGAGTCTCTGAGGGAAGACTACCAAAGACTCTACAAGGCAGCAGTGCTGCCGTGTCCTCCACTGCACTGGGGTCCCTTTACAGATCCTACCAGCAAATCATTGACCATGAAGCAGTTGGCCTCTAACTTGCACAAGCCTTGACAGTTTAAAGCCACAGATATACTCCCGAGCAGACATGTACATGGACAGCTGCGGACACCATGGATACATAGTGGCTCTGTTTATACTACTTTCTGGAGACTGCTTGGAGGACGCGTTCCACACATGCACAGTAGATCAGAGTCAACAGGAACCCGGACCAGGGAAATTGGCGGTATCCCGATGTCCGCACAGAGTCCTACGCGTACACCGTCTGATGACGAAATTTACGTCACGCAGACTCGCGGACGCAGAAGGTATAATTTTAGCTTAACACACTTAATTTTACAATTCATACTCATTGAACAAAAGCCTAACAGTTATACCTCTTAATAAGGTGACGTCACACATACAGACTCACGCCATCCCTCTCTCATCCCTCCGACACACAGCCTGACTCTGCAGTAGTTAATGAGTAGAGTTTTTTCCTGCTGTTGCAAAGGTGAAAACCTGTCAAGAAACAATAATATGGATTGTCCATAACCCCTGATGTGTGTGAAGGACATACATATAAACTGTGACACTTTTGTGGTGAATAATTCTACCTGAATAGACCCTCTTTCTTACATATTCTACTTCATTCTGTTATGTTGTTTTATTTAGCATACTTGTCGACAATTTTGCTAGCTTGATTGATTGATGGCTTAAGTACTTTGTAGACAGAGTTACCTTATTATCAGTGTTTTTCATGCTAATGTATTAGTTCACTGGGGTTGCCAACCTGCAAGTTGCTCTTGAACATTTTGGCATGTAAAGTGTGATAAAGCGTGGTGGGGATACGTATGTCCCTACCACTTTTCTGATTACCTAAAATTGTCCCCACCACTAATTTGATATGAATGACATATGTGTTTAAATAAAATATAATTTCCATCGGCTCTAAAAAGAGTTTACCCCCTCATGGTCCCACTGAATGAGAAATAGAGTTTTTATTGTCAGTGTATTACATGTTGGTTGTCCATACAGGTATCAGCGAGAGATAGAGGCAGACAATCCAACTGACTGATAATTTCTCACCTTTCATTGTGTTCAAGAAAGTACTATATAGTTATAGTATATTGTGCAGATTTGCAGGAAATGCAATGAAAAAATCCTTCATTTTCTGGGGGAGGACCCCCTGCCAAATTTATGTAACCACCACTTTCCAAATCAAACCTACGCCCTTGCAAGCACGGTCTTTTTCCATGAAAGGTGAGAGGTTGTCAGCCCAACCACAATCTCCATCATCTTCCTCAGCTTTGTTTATAGCTTTCTGCTGGACCATCCAACCTTAAAACCCATACAAATACTATACAGCAGACACAGTTCACACCTGGGTACAAACTGCTCCCTAAAGTAGTCCTGAGGGAGTGATGGAGACCAAAGAGAGTCAGGACAAATGGAGAATGGTAAAGGTGACCATTCAGTGCCCTTAATGGAAGACTGAGAGGAAGGGGCTGTGGGTGTGAGTCAGGGTTTATTGGTTACCTCCTGGCCATTTACCCCTCCTTGCTTTTCAACCCAGAATAAATGACTGAATGGTCTTACTACCACTTCTCGTGGTGGGGATAAATTAGGAAACAGCCCCCCTACATTGTTGGTCACTGTCCTTGTATTAACCTTAAGAAAAGGGTTTTTTGTAACAAATAGGCCTTTTTCACAGAAGACATTTTGACATGTCACAGTATGGAAAGCACAAGTGTAAATAATAAAATGAATGATGGCTCAATTTGATTTAGCTGCCTCAGTTTCAGGGTCCTGATATTGCGCATGCTAACTCACTGTCACACTGTAATGACTTACTGGGACAAGGGCTTAGTGTTTTGCAAACAGAATAAAATGGATTACTGTATATTTTTGCTTTTTTTATCTGAGTTGTCCAGGTAACCCAGAATGTCATGCAGTTATGTTGAATGGCAGTATTGTTGAGTACTGTGCAGGACAGTGCAGATGAGTAGTGAAAGGGCAAAAATAGTTGCATACCTCCACCAAGATTTCATGATATTTTAATCAAAGAAATGTTTTGAGGTTTTAAAAGTTTTAATGCTTCAAGGCTATTTAAGTGCTAATTTTTTGGAGAACACTGACATTCAGAGAATATTAGGGCCTTGTCCAGAGGTAAATTGCACAAAATTTGAGTCAGTCACAGTCATGATCAGCAAAAATCAGACAAGAAAAGGAAAACATATCAAATTCAAACACCAATATATGCATTTTTATTTGCAGGTAGCTGTATCAGTAGTGCAAGTAGTACATGGTTGGAAATGTTCAAATGTTATATACTGCAAATATTCAAAATCAAACCAAACCAAACCAGAGGATGTGCAGTCAAGGAGAGACTGACAGTAGTGCTGACTTAAGTAAGGAGTGGTTTTGCAGAAGCTAGCACACAAGACTAACAACCCCCAGCTCTGGCTGCACTTCTGAAAGAGACAACCAGTGAGACAGCTGAGGTGGAGAGTGAGGGATGTAAGGCCCCAATACTCCATACATGCAAACGGCAAAGCCTAGACCATACAGTTCCACCATAGTATCATATCCAACATGTGCTCTTACGCACCAGTGAAGGTGATCAATCTCAGTCCTCAAGGAAGCTACTTAAATCATTAAAATTTGGTTGCAACAACCAGTTTATCAGTTTATATCTTTATATGAAATAGGGCATGCCAACAGCAAAAGGGAAATGAATGTGTCTGAATAAAATCTGATGTGTGGATTTCCGAAAACTTCTAAATGGAGGAGAATTTCTGTAAGCAAAAATGGTTTGATACAAACTGATATAAAGAAGGTGGGCCAAACAAACCAGGAGAAAAGAAAACAAGGAAGAGAACAAGTAACACATGAAGAAACACACAAAAGGGAGTGAAGACGTAACCTTACATATTATGGTAATTAGATTGAATGAAATTGTTTACTCTCCATAATTCTTCATTGCTCTCAAGCATCCATATATACCCACAATCACGTGTCAAGTGTCTGCTAGAGTTGTGCAAAACATGTGGTTCATTAGGGATTCACTTGCTGTGGTGCAATGCTGTATGCACACATTACCACATGCAGGTGTTAATGAGTGTAACCACAGTTTTTCTGTCTGTAGCACTAAAGCTACTCTTAATATTTATTCTGTTCATTAAGTTCTCGAGACTGTACAGAACAAATTGCACCTAGTGATGTTTCAATAAACCAACTAGCTTTCACTCTTGGAGCCTGAAACAAAGTCTTCCGAACAAGTCTTGATTGAAATTGCAAGAGCATAAGTTGGCTGTTTTGTGCCTATACTTGTGCAGATCAATCAGCTGACACTGGTAAAGTTTGCTCAACAGATTGTTCACCATTTTAAATTTTTAAGTCATAATGCATAAGATTGCCATTGAAGAGATGCACTTGCAGGCACCTAGAGCTACAGTATTATCTACTTCCTCTTATCGGCAAATGTAGAACATTTGATTTAACAGTACATATTAAATTATTAGATCTGATCTTTTTAACAGGCATAGCCATACCAATTATCCTGTGTCATCATAAGAATGCAAGTATAGTGAAAAAAAGGATTTGGCAAAGTATCATAGATGATCCATCTATGTTTACATTAATTGTATTATCATCAGATAATCCACAAGTTATGTAAATTGTAAATTAGGGGTCTTCTTGGGGAATGTTCTATGTCTGTTGCACTTAATTACTGCTGGGTATGTTGTTTGTCCTTCAACCAATCATCCTGGCACTCACATGTTGAGTTGATTTTGATGTCTAATGCTGTTTATGTATCCGATTTTACACAGAAAGTAAAACAAATCTGAATTAATATCCGATTGCATATTGAATGTATTGAAAGAATGTTTTTTATTTGGGGACATCTTTCTTTTATTTTGAGACAATATAAAAATGTCCATCAATCCTGTTAAACTGATGACTTCACTCAACTGTCTTTCCAGCTTCTCATCTATGAAGTGTGTAATCATACTGTATACACACCAGGATGCGTATGAATCAGCAACTCCTGGTAGGAGCTGTTTACTGTGACACATAAACTTCAAACACATGCTCCCACACTCTGAGGTGACGCCTTTCAGAAACATTCCTTTAAGTTACTATAGCAGATTATTAATGTGGGAAGACACTGTTCAGTTATTCAGTTGTGGCTTGTGCTTGTCTTGACCTGATTCTCAACAGAAACCACCGCAGGTTAGTAAATACCTGGATGGGGCAGCCTTCTGGGAAATGTCACATAACGCTAGCATTATATTTGTTTATGCAAACTTCTAAGGTTCCACTTCCAAATACATTGGGAGCAAATGCACAGCATTGAAAATTTACATTTAAGAAACAACAATAACATCTCTCTTCAGATACATTTTCCTTATTACTCTAGATAATACAGACCTCACTGTCAACAGTTTTCATTAAAACTACTTTCTACCCAAAGAAATAATAGCTTTAAAACCTCAATGTGAAGTCGGTGCATTCACCAGAGTAATGGGGACACAGTTTCTGGAAGCAAATGTGGTCATTGAATTTTTAAAAGTCTCCCTCTTCTCAAAAATGTGTTTTGCTTATTGTTGCTTCACATGGATGTTTGAGTTTCGCTATGTAAAATGATTTATGTTAAGAGTTTGATACTCAAGATTGTTTTCACTTTCATCTGCTGTAGGGAGAAGGTTTCTCTGTGCTCACCCTTAACCTGAGTTTTAGGCATGTACATGCAAGCATGATGTTGTGACAAGACAACTAGTTTGTAAGCCAGTCATCATTTAAATTAGACAAGTGTGTGAAACCTCCAGTGCACATATATTGAGAATGGACGTTACAGTGGCATAGCAGAGATCATGTCTTTAGAAGTTAAACTTAGTAGAAAAACTCCTTCCCACTGAAACATGAGTAGATGTAATTTTTAAAAAATATTTTTTTTGTGGAAAAAACATATCAGACACAAATTATTACTAAAAGGAGAGTATTTTTTCCTTTAATTATGTATTAAAACATGTCTGGAGGTCTACCCTTCTAGATAGTTTTCACTGTTAGTTGTGGAGTCTGCCATTCCTGCATTGGATTCAAATTGCTTTCATAAGCATTCACAAGGGATTCACATGCATGTCATCCAGCATTACTGATTTTACGATTTTATCTAATTGATAACAGCTTCACTGTTTACTGTTTCACTATCCTGACGTGGTATCAGAGCTGTATTAAGTTGCTGCTAATCCAAACCTAATAATTCCTACTGCAGCTGGTTCTGCTGCAGATGATAGACTGCACACCTCCAACTCTTCAGCAAGGTAATCAACCCCTTATACTGTGCCCAGCTGTTGTGTAAAAAACTACTCCCATCTTGTGAAGCATGAAATTGGATCACGGTTGCAATTACTATTGACTGACTGACTTCTTTATTAAAACAACGTGAGTTTGTTTGGTTGTGCTGTAAACAGATGCACCAGTTGTTCCTATGTTGTATTTCTAAAAATGCAGTTGCTCAATTCCCACAGTCCTTGGCAAATCAGGACTGAAATCTTAAGGTTTACAACTATAAATGCACTTTTGCAATGCTGTGAGCACCACATTTGAAATTCTATTCATCTATATTGTTCTGGGGTTGTAGCACAAATCTCATAGAGACAGGTGTCCCAAAACCTGTGTAAATGAAACCCAAACTACCTGCATGGCTCAATAACAGTGAGGTAAGAGAGAATTTACATGTAACACTTATATAGCTGTGTTCTACCGTTACAATCTTGCTTTCACTGCTGTTTGCTGCAAAACATTAATGTCCACAACTAACTGTTGCTCATTTAGCTTTGCATAGGCCAATCTTCACTTGTAATATTGTGTGCTTCATGCAAATAGAGATATTTATAGTGACACACATATACACATACACGGCATGCCAATGGTGGTATATAACTGAGTACATGAACTCAAGTACTATACTTGATTTTAATTGTATCTCCATTTTATTACTACTTTATACTTCTATTCCACTAAATTTAAGAGGAAGATACTATAGATTTTACTCTACACTACATTTACAAATAGAACTTTAGTTTTTAGTTACTGTTCAGATTAAAGATTAAAATTTATTATAGATTAAAATACCTAACAATAATTAAATAGTTTACCTTGATTTTCCCTCTCCTACCACAGCACCAAGCATATAGACTCACACCATCATTACATCTGAGTTCTAAAACTAACATGAAGCACACACAGACACACGATTGTCTTTCTATACTTGTGAGTAACCTCATTAACACAATGTGTTCCCTAGCCCTACTTTTATAACCATCACCATTAAATACCTAACCCCAACCCTTAACCTGACCTGCTTCTAACCACAAACTCTTAACTCAAACAGCCCTTTCAAGTAGTGAGGACCGGCCACAATGTCCCAACAATGCAGAAATGTCCTCACTATGATGGTTTCAAACTAAAAGTGGTCCTCACAAGGATAGTAGTACATGCAGACACATACGGATAAAGACAAGCATTGCCACAATTGTGCTTTATTGCTGTACAGGTACAGTACTTATAAAACATTGGGAACATAATAATTATGAAATATCACATACGATCTTTTTTCTTTCCACAAACACGTATGTATGCAGGTTCAAATATACTGTATGTCATGTACAAAAGAAAGAATAGAATAAAAAAACCGACAACACTATGAAAGGCAGTGAGATACCCCTGTTTAGGTGCTAAAATATTGTGTCTCTTAGGACAACTATACATGGACTGGGGACAATAAAATGGCCATTCTGCACTGGCTGTAGCACCAGAGAGCTGATCTCAGAGCAGAGGATTTATAGATTCCTGATTAACAACGATACTGGCAGTAATCTGGCCGCCACAGTTTGGTATGCTTAGACAGACTGAGCTAGGTCATCAGGGATTGGATATGAGGCCGCTGACATGTGTGCGGGCCGGTCCAGTTTAAGGGTGGATATGGATGGATGACGAACGTCTAGATGGGAGACAGGGGACAGTGCAGTGATTCACAGTGCAGTGGGAAGCAGTCCTTCACATTTGATAGCCTTTTTTTTAATCTTTCCAGCATGAACTCGTCATAAGGGACCAGGCCCAACATGTGGTCATGCAAGGTAAAAAGCACTGATACGCTTTAAAAGACAATAAAAAACAATGTCCTCATTTCATGATCTCAGTAAACATGGTTATACACAAAACCATAGCGATGCACATAACATTTTTATAACAAAGGACCAATATAGAGGTTATAAATTCTCTTTCATTGGCATTGGCAAGGTTGACTAGCTTGATCTTTGTTCCTGTCTACTTTGTTTGATCACAGATTGGTTTAAATCCTTGTGTAAGTGAGCTGAATTGCACCATGATGAAAATGTTTCACATAGTAATGCATTGCGCAGAAGCGCTACTCATGCAACCCCAATCACAACAAACAAGGTGTGAATCATGGAGCAAATCAATACCTTATCAGGAATGCTGCATCGTTATTAACTTGCTTTGAAAAAAACTGCATACATAAATTCTGAAGACAATAATCACATTAAGCAGTTACGTACACTCTTTAGATACAGGCGCATGTTCCAGTAATAAGATACACAGGGTTTCCTTCCATGTACACAGGCAGTCAAATAAAATTTGCGTTTATACATTCAGCCAGTCAGTCGAAAATGCAGCTCAGCTGATTTGCCATATGTTGTGAATATCGGTGGTCTCTTCTAATTCCTCTTGAATATTTGTGCGCCTTCATGCGCCGACAGCAGCTGAGATCGATACTGTGATGGTGCTGCTAATTCGTAAGGCTGAATCAATTGGAAACATTGTGGGTGATCAGTGGGAATGAGAAATCAATTACAGCTATTGATACTTTGCAGCTCTAACAATTCAGACCGATCCTCGAAGATCAAACAGCTTGTCGAGACACACCCAGCCCATTACAGAAGTCAACACAACACCACATAAACATTGTGCAATAAAACATCCAGATACAATGAAAACATCTGCCTTGCATCATAGGAACAGAACAACAGGGTCGAGAGGGGGAAAACAAATAATATTAAATAGAGTATAAAGAATTTCATAGCGATAGACAATCATTCTGAAAAAAAGATATTCACATTTTAAAATAAACCTCTTCTCTTTACCTCAGTCATTGCATCTGACCCAAGACATTCTTAAATCTCAGTTTCACCATCATAGACAGTATTATCTCATCTCTTTTCTTGTCTTTCAATTCAATCTCTGTGCTTTCCTGCTATAGTAAAAGCTAGAACATATGACACTGGTCACTATTTACAGAGCGGTTACTATGGAAACACCCGTAGAGCCGGTTTGATCCATTAGGAAGTTAGGGGGAGGGTCAAAGAGGGTCTGTTTGTTGGGGTCAAGTAGGCAGAGGAGATGAAGGAAGGAGAGGGCTGACATGGAAGGTAATGGGCGTATGAGTGGACACACCCAAGGTGAAGGAATCTGTACAAACATCGAGTTCATCTGTGCGCGAGTTCCTGAGCTCTGCACAGTCTCCTGAACAACACTGAACATGTATGCAACTGTTCAGCTGTTGATGAGACACAATGAGAGTTAAGTCGCAACTTTGAGTGCACACTGTTGTTGTTTTTTTCCATCTTTTCAACATGTTCTTTTGATTTATTTAGAAACAGTCCGTGGAGTCATCGCTGAACCAAAGCTAACATGTGGTCATGTATGTCATTTGCGCAGTCTGTACATACTGTATATGACTATCAACATGTTTGTATAATTATATTTGTTCGTTTACACATATCTGTCACAAGTTGTGTTACTTTGGCACAGAGTTTCATGTTCACAACATGAACTATATACCTGTCAGCTAAAGCTATGTTTTTTTTTTGTAGCTTTACCTTTATACCTTCAACCAATGTAGGTTGTTCGTTGGACCCCCTTTTCATAATAAAGGTAAGTGCAGTAGTTTGCATTTGGCCAGAGGTTTTTTTCCTCAAGGCTGGTGGTAACAATGGGGAAGAGAAGTGCACCTTCGGATATTACTGAGGTTACCCTGACTCCTGGTCGCTTGTTGCCAGGGCTGCAGTAGCACTTAAGAGCCCAGACGTGAGGGGCTAAGTGAAGAGCTGTATACCTGAAAAGGACCCATGTCTAAGCCAGTTCACCGATGCCAAAAACTGGAGGCGTCCAAGGCATTGACTTGTAAACTTCAGAGAGAGGGGAGGGCGGGGGTGTTCTCACACAAGCACTCATGAATGGGAACATCACAGGACAGCACATCAAGTTTAATCAGCACCATGTTTTGGGGTGGAGCTCCTTTGCTTCCTTTTTTAATCCAGCAATTCCATTATATATTTTATATCTCAGAAGAACTGAAAATAAATAACAATGATAATAATAATAATGTAATTTTCGTAATTTTTCTGTCTCTTTCTGTTCATAAAATATTTGATCAAAAAAAGCTTCCCAGGAATCTCCACTGTGTCTACTTCCATTAATTTTTCATGGCTGACACGTGTTAGCATCACATAGTGCTGAACTTCTATTTTACAGGTTGGGTTGGGGCGTCCTCCACAAGTCAAGTTCAAAGGCGGAGAGGCAGTACCATCAGCCCAGGGACTAGGCTCATGCTTTGGGGCTTAGAGCTTCGGCCTAGCCCCTGGGCTTTGAGGTTACTTGGTCCACATTAACAAAAAAGAAAAAAAAAAGAAAAAGAGCATGTGCGCCTGAGGAGAAAGAGAGGGAGGAACCTCATAGCCAATACATGTGCCTGCACCACACATCCGTCATGGAGAGGCCTTCCTGTTGGTCCAGAGCAACGTGGGGGTCAGGGGTGGAGACTGAGGGGGGCGGTGCTTCCAGTCACTCCGCCCCTCACACTGTGCTTGCCGCCATCGCAGAAGCTCCCCCAGTGCGGTGCCCTCATCCCCGTTAGACAGACGTAGCCTCTGAAACACCTGAGGCAGGGGTGGAGGGTGAGCCAAGAGAAGAGAGAGGATGAGAGAAATTGAGAGGAAAGATTAGTGTGTGTTTACATTAAAATCACATCAATGATTACTTTCTCCTGGACGGATCAACAAGTAGATGGCAGACAGCTGAAATGACCAGGCTATGATTGGAGGTGGTAGGGAGAGTGGAGTGTGAATGACAAGTAGGGGTTCCATGAAACAACAAAAAACCCATTTAAATAAACAGATAAAAAAAGATTTAAAATATCATATTCTGATCATGTTGCCATTACAGATTATCACCTACAAGCAAGAATAATAGGACATAGTTTTGTCTGATCCGTCGTCTTGAAAGAGACAGTGATTACTGCACTTCTCCACTCACAGTGGGACAATTTTTCTCATGAATCACTCTAATAAACAATACAGAGATGAATCTGGGGCTAGAACCGAGCGATCTCATGAGGCAGTTGATACAGCAGGAGGCAGTGGGGGGAATCCTTCTCTGACTGACAGTTTTAACAGCAACTCATTTCCATATTCTGTCTCTGGATCCTTCATACATGAAGATCTTGTGAATGACAGTAGGAAGCCTGCAGTGAGGACCTTAAGTGTCTCTTCTATTTTCTCACAGGTCAAATAGCACAAGTGCACACATGCACACGCACAAACTGTATGGAGCATATCAGTCATCTGCCAGTCAATACCCAGGTAAATCAATCAGACAGGAATTCTAATCTCCCTCAGTCGGTAATGCCAGCAACATGACTGAGCTCAAATGATCCATACCAGATTAGGACATGGAGGTTATAATGGTGGCAGTTGACGGGCTGTTAAACAGCAAAAAAAGTGTCCTCTTGCTTATAGATGAGATTTAAAGGATACAGCAGGCATTACTCTACTGTATAATTTTCTTACTGTCAACAAATACCGAGAAAATACCAAAACCAGTGATGGGTCTCTCAGTACTTTCCAAGTAACATTCCATCCAAATGCAGCACAAATTTTAAACACATTTCCAGATAATCGGCAAATGAAAATGTGAATGAATATGTGTTTCCACCTACTAATGTTATGCGAATATTAGGATTTGGGCTCATCAAGATAGACAGCTGGTGGTGATAACACTCCTGTGTCATTTTGCCTTTTTTTTTCTCCAGTGTTTTCACTCAGATATTTTTTATGTGCCAATTGAAAATGCGCATAAAAGCAGGTGGTTTTTGGGTTTTTGTTTTTTTAAAAAAAGGCAAAGTAATTTCTTAAATCAGCTGGGCACTGTAGTTTTCTGAAAATGTTAATCAAAAAGAAATAAATGGATCATTTGTTGGGGACACATCTGACGTGCTACAGAGAGTTTACAGCACCAGGACAATGTGTGTAGGATTGACTCATAGTAAGTAACAGTGCTGATTGTAATGACAAAAAGAAAAATATAGAAAATATTTTGTCAGCCTTACCCTTTAATATTCTCCTAAACACATATTAAAACTTGATTTTATTCTGTCATTGCTTTTAATTTAACAGTTGTTCCCTCCCCCTGCTCCACCATTTTTTCATCACTTCTAAAGTACAAACAGGGAGCTAAATCGATTGTTTCCAGTTTGGTTTTGTAGAGCCCTCTGCCCACAGGAAAACAGATAAATCTCTTCTTTGTAGTCCTCTTTTCACTTGGCAAACAACAAAAACTGCACATCACAGGCAAAATCTTTTGCCAAGCACACGCTACATGAATTTCAAAGTCGTCAGATCACTGTATTGTTCACACTACATAACTTTCTGTCTAGTAATCGGGAATCTTGAAGTTGTGGTTTGCACACTACATCACTGATCAACAACAGGAGGTCAAACATTACAAGATCTTTCACCAGGAGGAATCCCCGAAGAGTCTGTATGGTCTCCAAACTACATTTTGTCACGAAAACACATGTGAGAAGTGACACAAAAAAATGACACAATACCATGTGCGAGACAGGATTTTTTTTCTTTCAAAAGGCATTGGTGCTCCTTGCCAAAGTTAACTAAATTTTCCTCCATTTCTTGGGTCCAAACAGACCAGGGAACTTTTCTTGTAGCCATGCTTGTTGATGTTGTCGTGTTGCAGGTGTTACGACTCCTCGCCCACCTGACAGGTCCAGATATTTAGCCTGCTTGATATCTTTTGGGTGTCTGTGATGCATCGGCAAGTCTCTCAGATTGTGTCTTCAAACAGTTCACACATAGTGATTAAGCGCCGATTTGCAAGTGCCGATTTGCCTCTGATCTGGGACTTTTATCGTACTCCAAGTCATCAGTATTTATAATGCAACATTTTCCCTGTATATTGCCAAGCATTCAGTACATTTAGTGATGCATTCCACACGGCATTGTCTACATACACACAAATAGATTGACTAGAAGGCACAGACCTATCTAGTCACCTCTCTGAATAATATTGGACAACGATAATATATGACTATGAGTCACTCGTTATAATAGAGAAATGGTCAACTCACCACTTTATAAACTCTCCTCCTGCCAACTCTGCTACCTGGCCAGTCGAGGTTTTCAAATGTAAACATTCGAGTAAACATTGAGGAAAAGGTGAAGGAGATAAACACAAGCTATGATACTGACCACATAGACAAGCAACACCATCTCTGCGTCCACCTCTGCATCCATCTCATTATCGGCGGAAACACTGAGGTAAACGTGGAGGGATTAAACACCGTCTGCGATCCTGGCCACATGGATCTTCTCTGCCAAGCATCCTGCTAGCCAATGTACAGGTGTTGGATAGTTAACCGGACAACCTCCATGCCTGCATCCGTTTCCAACGCGATATCAGGAACTGTAATGTCCCTTGTTTCACCGAAACTTGCATGTGGGTCCTTGACTTCCTGACGGGCAGACCCCAGGTGGTGAGGGTAGGTGGATACATCTCTTCTACTCTCAATCTCACCACACCCCAGGGCTGCCTTTTGAGCCCCCTGCTGTACTTCCTGTACACACGCAACTGTGTAGCCACCTTCGACTCCAACACCATCATCAAATTTGCTGACGACACAGCTGTTGTGGGCCTGAACACAGATAACAATGAAAAGGCCTAACTGAAGGAAGTAGACGACCTGACCTGCTGGTGTCTGGACAACAACCTACTCCTGAATATCAGTGAGACAAAGGAGCTGATAGTGGACTTTGGAAAGAAGCAGGAAAGGATGCGCCCCTTAATATCAACAGGTCCTCGGTGGACAGGGTGGACAGCTTCAAGTACCTTGGTGTCCACCTCACTGAGGGCCTGACCTGGGCACTGCATACTGACTCAATGGTGAGAAAGACAAGGCAGAGACTGTTTCAGCTCAGACGCTTGAAGAAATTGTGGGTATCCCCTCAAATACTGAGGAATTTCTACTCCTGCACCATGGAGAGCGTCCTGATGGGGAACATCACTGCCTGGTACGGAAACAGGACCTCAAGGCCCTGCAAAGATTGGTTCATTTGGCTGAACCTACAGTAGGCAGTCCTCTACCCTGCCTAAAGGATATTTACACCAGGCACTACAAGAATAAGGCCAGGAGACACACACAAACTCAATGTAATGATGATAAAGTTCTGTCAATCTAAGATGTATAGTTTGTGGATTTGCTCACTAAATAGGTAATACGACATAAATTATATTTACCTCATGCTTAAAACTCTGCCTTATTACAAGTATGTAGACACTGACACCTATATGTGACTGTTGAACATCTATTCCAAGGCCATGGGCATGGGTAATATGCTGCGCTACTCTCTGCTCTCTCTGTAAAATTTTTAAACCTAACTGCAGGGATTTGCTCTCATTCAGCCTGAAGTGCATTAGTGAGATCGGCCGCCGATGTTGGGTGATAAGGCCTGCATGGCTCAAACAAGGACACTTCGACAGGTAGTGCTGGTGATTGAACAACCGACACTCGATTAGTGGACAACCTGCTCTACTTTCTGAACCACAGCCGCCCCAGTAAAAGCAAATACTATTAAACTGCTGCACCAAATTTCATATAGTAGCCTACATAAAACATTTTCTGATTGAGGCATTGGATGGGAGCAATCAGAAAACTTACATGACATTTGTCAGTCTATGTGTATATGTGTTGGATTGTGCCCTGTATAGCGTGTACAGTCATTTGGCACTGAAATATGTGTTTTGTGTGGAGAAGCTCAAAGATTATTGTCATACTCTGTGGCCTTAGAACATCCAATCTGTGAGTGACAGCTCAGAATGACCAGAGTCATCCTGCATTATCTATTTACCATAACATTACCATCCATTAACATGTTGGTTTGGATATTGGCTCCCTACCCGTGGTTTACATTTGGGTGGGGGAGGGGATCAAGGGAGGAAGGATGTGTGTGCATCACATAGACACTCTGAGCAAAGAATATAAATAAAATACAAAAACAGGTCTCTAAATGGTGAGTACTTCTAGAACCACTATTGTATAGATAACAGGAGAAACACCATTAAAGAAGAAGGAAATAAAGAAACCCTCCATGGAATCTATGAAGTGTCACAGAAGAAATTACAACCAGATTACACACACTGATGTATGGGAGGAGAGACCGCAGTAGGTGGAAAAAGAGAGGGTGCCTGCAGAGGAAGAGATGATGGTAGTCATTGATGACTTATGTGTGAGCTCTTTCCCAGGAATTGCCACTGGATAGTTTAGGTGATGGGGAAACTTCTGAGAAACTAGCATGACACCTTTACTCACACATATGCTTTAACCCTGGCACACACACAGGGATTTCATGCAGAAACACAAGGCTCTCTGTCTGTCCTTCTCAACCTGTAAGTGTTGTTATTCTGAGAAGCAAACATGTGGCACAGTCCTTCTCCCACTTTAAATTTCATCACTGCCTAGACCATGAAGTGATAGACGACAAATTATAATCTCGGTGCCATCAAATAATTCAGCAGTGAGTCTATTCTGCGTATAATGAGTCTAAACTGCTCATGACTAGTAACTACAGAAACCAAAACAAGCCAGTCCATTCATTCCTAACCGAGTTAACCGTCCCCCTCGTCTTCCTTCATCCTTTCCTTTTCATTTATCCCATTAGATCTTTTGATCCTACATAAACATATCTGGAATGCAGCTAATTGAAAGGCATTCTAGGTCACAGAGTTGCTCCCAACTCTTGAAGGAACTCATGGTAACCAACATATTCCAGACAACACGCCAGATTAGTGAGGTAAGGAACCAAGATAAAAGCGTCCCTCTTTCCGTGTTTCAATGGTAACAGTGAGCATACACAGCCTGTCTCTCATATTTTCACTGACTAGTTCTAACATAGAGATAATTAGGCACAATTGAATGAAGATTTTAAAGGTTGTAAAACTCTTAGATGTTAAAAAAGGGTCTGAGAAAGGTTTAAAAAGAGGATTGTGTGATGGATTTAGCAACATAAAACCCCATCAGATGAATAAGCATCATTAAAAACTGTAGCTCCCCATTCTTGAACACACTTAGTCAAAGGTCCAATGTTCAATATCAGTGTTGGTATGTATGCGCATTTGCCTGTACACTGGAATTGGCCAGGTCCAAGGAAACAGGGATGCCCACTGTCCACTACGAGATGCATTTATTATAACACTCAATCACCATTACAATCACCTCTCATTTATTTTCAGGAATGCACAATATAAAAATGTATTTTTACCAATATCCAATATTGACCAAAAGTAATTTAAACTGAAATGCAGAAAATCTTGGCAGAACCTTTTCAAAACTCTTATTTCTTGCATTTTTCCTCCAGCAGCTGCAACCTTGAAACCTTCCCTTTAAGATGCTGACTGTCATTTTTTTCAAAAATCAAAAGGGAGAAATCTGCTCCATTTAAAAACAATTAAAAGGTTTTAGAAAAGCAGACAAAATAGCTGATGACTTTAACTTTCAAATTGAACAGTAATTGTCACCTTTAGGAGTACAATACATGAAAGTGCACTTAAGCACTAAGTAATTACAGAATCAATCATCCACATTACAAATATACCTGACATATCTGCTATCTAGACATTTTAAATGATATAAATATGCCTGCACAGAGAAATGCAAGGATAGGAAAGGATAATGTGCAGGTAAACTGATTGGGCTGAGATGAACCAAAGAGCTGCAGTTTTCTAACAGAAATAGGGAGAAAAAAAAAGACAAGTGGGGATAGAAAAGCAGAAGCGTCACTGATTCTAGGATCAGACTTTTTGCCCCAGGAGAAAGGACAGATAGCTAATCTGATTCCAGACCAGTGTTTAAAGGATAGCAAGCACAATAAATAAAGGGAACAGGTAAAGCTGAGATGATGTCCTGCAAAAGCAGTGGTTTTCAAGGTTTTTTCAAGGACCCAACTTTTCACTTGACTTGAATCTCTGGATAAAGACTACCAGAAATTTTGAGCGAATTAATGGTTGTAATGGTATTTTTTCTGCCATAAATACTATTGAATCCATTGTGATTTGAATGGATTCATGATGATCACAACCTCCATTCTCTAAAAAGGATTAAACCTTTAAAGTCTACAGGAGGGAAGTATTCCATACTCCAAAAATAGACTTGGGTGGAGTATTACACGTACTTTAAACTTCCAACTTCTGAAGCCTTTTTAAAAAAAAACAAGATAGGGGTCACTTCTGGCATGATCCCGCAATAGGTCTATGAAAAACACTGCTATTAAGGGTGGAGAGCAGCGAGGCATGACATACACTCACCACATCCCTACATGTGGACAGGGCTTCCAGTGAGCCCCCCTGCCCCCCTCGCTGTTTTAGAGGGCGGCCCCTGCACCGAACGGTGAAAAGTTGAGATGACCCCTCTGGAAGATAAAGGAGGTAGTGAGAGTGATAGCCAAACTCATTAGAATCAAAGGGAGACAGAGAAAGAGAGATACATTCGGGTACAAGAGAACAGCCCAATTGTTCACATTCTGAGAAAAACCTTAGTATTACATTAGCACCAAGAATGTGCTTCAAACTTGTTCAAAGACTTACACAGCCTCAAAACGGGTGTGCTGGCACACAAAAGCTCCAAAAAAGATGCAGCTGTGGAAGCGTGGATCTAACATTTAGTCAACCTGAGGATTGTGAAGTGGGTACACAGCGTGCCTTCACTTCTCTTTTGTAGATGGTGAGTCCTACGCTGCTCTGAAAGTGGCTCACTGTGTGCTTTGCTCAATCTTGTGCTTCAGGCATCACTGACAGTCCTACTCAATCACTGACTGATACAGTCTGTGATGAATCTGAATCAGTTTCAGTGCGGTGAAACTTTCTTTTGAGTGCAGACAAGAGCAGCTGTATCCAGTAATACATCATGCAGTGAAACAATAACAACAAAGAATATTGAGGAGAGTATTTACAGTGTGGACACTATTATGTAAGACTTTTTTTTTTTCATTATAAAATGATTTCCAGATGAAACCATTATAGGGGTGGAACATGTGTGTTGTAAAGGCTGCAATGGCAACATCTTTAGATCAATTATCGTTATGGCAGCCGTTCACTTCCTAACAGCACAAATGGAGAAAGTGAGTGTGTGTGTGTGTGTGTTAAAGAGAGGGTTGGAACTGAAATAGAGAAGATGTGAGAGTAATATTTGTAATTTGTCTTGTGCCAGTGAATACTTGGCAACAGATACATACAGGTTGTAACAAATCAACTGAAATGTTGGGAAATTATACAAAATTATACTGTAAATCTAATATATAATTATTTGCCCACCAAGCTAATTCTTCAGAGTACGTAGATGACTTTGCAAGCAGAGAAAAATGATGAGAAGTGTTCTCAGGCTGTTGTGTCTATATGGTTATAATGTGTTAAATCCATTGATTAATCACAGGGCAAGGCTGGGTCTTTTTTTAATGATGTAAAAGAAAGAGTAGATCAAAAGAGACATTGAATCTGGTTCATTGAGTGTCTGTTTTTGCCTCAGGTGAGGATACAGCACATGATAATCACCATGAAGGGGCTTTGTGTCTGCTTCTGTTGTGACTGCTTCTCTCTGTGGGGGTTTGTATGCTGCGTCAGTCATGTGAGCGTGAACAAGCTGGTAAGCTCCTATATCTTTTTATCTTTACATTACTAAGTTTTTCTAACATCATTGTTATCATCTTTGTTTTGAAAAGATGGTTTCCACTGTGAGTCAGCGTGTGTGTGTGTGTGTGCATGCGTGAAAGACATTAAATTCAATGCTGTAACCATACACCTGTGGTTGGAGACAGAGAAAGCTCACATCATGAGTGATGCATGTTGTTCAAAGGAGGCCACTTTCCTGCCCTCTCAAAATGTCAAACCCAAAACAAAATACAGGCCTGATATAGCTTTAATTAGGGTGTGTATGTGTGTGTGCATGCATGTATACGTGCATGCAAATCACCTGTTGCCATCAGTGTAATGTGTTCGATTTAACCAATCAAGTATCAGTTTAATCAATTAAACAAATTGTGATAATATTACACACATACAGTACAATGTATATGTGTGTGTACAGCTATCGATGTACTTGAAGTGCCTGTCCTTGTGTGTTTACCTGAGTATGATGGCTGTCCATATGTCTGTGCAGAGAGGCTGAGCTGGACGAGTTTGACTTGCTGTGACTCTCATCCTCCAACGACCCTGCACACATCATATCAAAACCAATCTCACAAAGTGCCAACATTTGACTGGAGGTCCTCCCACACACAGAAAGGTATAGACTGAAGGACATCTCATTCTTGAAGCACAAGCAACTGGCAGAGGGCCCTGTTTTTTTTTCAAACATTTTTTTAGTAAAATAACACTGTGGTTGCAATGTTTCCCCTAGGTTGACTGCGTTGGAACTCAAGACAGAGACTCATCAGCCAAACATTTCTCCGTTCTCTGTTAAACAGCGGCTAGACTAAAATGAGAATTGCTGGTCCACCTTAAAAGTCAGTCCACCTGAAGTGAGCCTGGTCAAATTAAGCTAACGCATTGTTGCTAACTTCGGGGCTAACGCCCTTCGATAGGTGAGTATTTTCTTTGTCTTGAGGAGCTGCAGCATTTATTAACTGACAAACAGTCTGTACTGTACATTTACTGCCAGATTGACAACTTACTGCTAAACTTTTCCTCTGCTCCGCTCGTGTTCACGTCATGTTTCTGCCGCTCACCCCCTTCGCTCGCGCAACTACACGCGCACATTTACACACACATATCCACACACACACACACACGCACTGCCTTATTCCCTAACGAAGCTACGCTACTCTTGTACCTTTCACGTAGATGTCCTTTGAAGAACGAAGAGAGGGAGGATGACTAAAGAAAATCCACAATAACGTAGGGTGTTGCACAGTGTGCGAGTGAAAATCATTAGAAGCTTGTTGATATTAATGATCGTCTGAAATTTTAGCAGCGGCGGTGACACTGGGTTGTTAATCAATCTTAGTTTCTTGCTCTCAGGATGCTTTATTATTTCATGTTATTTCCCTCTCGTTCTTTGTAACACCTCCTTCACCTCTTCCATGCCTGTCTTCACTGCTTGTGCAGTGCTGTTATTTCAGGCATCTCCAAAATGAAATTAAGTCATTATGTGACTATGTTGTTATATGTTCAAAATGGTAAAAGGAGAGTGAATAGCTTAGTCTGACCTGACAGATTACTTTCTTCACTCCACAGGTTGAGTCAGTAGTGTTAAGACTCTTTATAGGGCTTGTTAGGACGTTAATTACAGCAGTAGTCTACAGTATATTAGAACCTTGTGGCCTTTTAGCTGCTTTCAGTTAAACTGTAATTATAAGTAGCTTGATATCCAACCAGTTGTGCACTCTGCTCGTCTACATGCACACCTACATACCAACATGACATTAACACTATTATACAAAGCCATGACAATAAATAGAAGTACATTTTACTGAGTAGCTCCCAGACAGGGTGTGATGACAGTTCAAAAGTTGGACTGTCAGTATTTATAGTGATTACACTGACTCATTACAAGATAAAAGCGAGCTGCATTCCGATGCAACATGTAGTGAATTTTCGGCTTGTTTTGTAGGCTGCAATGGTATCGGTGGTGCCTTTTGGCCACAAAGAGCCAAATACAAATTATACAAAGTCAGATAACCGCAAAATTTTAATAAAGGTGAAACATTTTTTACAATAACTAAAGGTTGGGCCTTGGCCTCTGTTCACGAGGCGAGTCCTGTTTTGTATGTTTTTCTGAACTGTGAGCTGACACCTCTAATAATCAGGTATAGTCAGGGTTATCCCAGCTTTGTTTACATTGGCACTTGGCCTTCACATTTGTCAAAAAACAAGGTATCTTCCACACATATTGTTATAGACCGAGAAAACTGTTGATCTTTTGAGCCTCAATTCTTTGTACACTAATTTAACCTGGACTTGTTATTCTCTAAGCAGCTTTACATGCAGGCATTTGTGGATATCTTATTCTATATTCTATATTTTACTTTAATTTCTCAGCTTTTATGTTGAACATTCATTTTTGGTCTGGTATGTATTGTTTGCTTTACCCTCAACATTGATACACAGACATGGACAATAAAGCAAGTCATCTCTATAAAAAAAAACGATTTGAATTCTGATATATAAATATACAATAATCAGACTGTTACCGTTGGAGATCTGGTTGCCGTTCTCTACAGGGGCGGGGCTTGGGGAGTGAAGAGAGTGGTTGTTGGCGTTCTTGTCCTGTAGCTGCAGAGATGGAGAGGTGGGGGCAGAGCCACATTCTTCCCGCCCAGGTAGATTGATATTGGAATTGAATCCTGGGAGGAATATAGCCAGAGGAAAACTAGTTAGGTGACAGTGCATGTCACATACAGCAGACATCTGATACAGTTAATATTTAGATTTCATAACACATAATATCATCATGGTATTTGGGGAGGTACAGGAAACTCCAAAATAGTGCAGAAAGGTTTTTGGTTTGGCTAGCAATATTGGAAATAATCACATGTAATTTAGCTGCTCATGTGTTTACTTCCTAGTTGCACATCTTCCCTAGTCTTTCACAGAATTCATTCAGCTCAGTCTGGTAGGAAGGTGACTGACTCCATATGACCTGCCTATGCCTCTGCTGATGCGTTTCCGGGCTCACACGCTATCAAACACTAAATGAATAATTGTCTGTGGTTACATATGTGTATGGGAGTGTGAATGGGAATTTGTCAGCTGCTGTCCCACACTGAGAATGTGTGCCTCCTGGTCACCCCCCATGGTCACAAGATGTGACCTAAATATAAACTTACCACCCTGTACTATACATCCCATGGGATAGGTGTGTGTTTGTGTGGGAGACAAGGCCAGGTAGTGAGAGTTCATGTGAGGCTTACATTCTTGAGAAGAGATGAGTCACAAGAGTATTTGGATTTGTACAATGAAGACTATAATGAGGATGAATTATCCAATTTGTGGAATTTTGTGTGCTGCTGTTAAAGCAGGAGGTGTCTTATGACAGTGATTTCCTGAAGCCTGCCAAGACCACCTGCCCTCTTCCCCTGGCATTCCTGTGTTTTTTTCATTCCCTGAGGATGAGGAAGGGGAGGAGGAGGGAAAGGCAGCTGCTCTTCACAGAGATGTCTGGGATAGCAACTGTAACCCCTGGCCACTCCCACAGCGTCAGGTATCACACTCACTCATTTAACAGGCGAAAGGGGACAGAAGTAGGCCATCCTGTTAAGCCCATCGGCATCCCTCTGCACTGTAATCTAAGTGGACCGCCCACTCAAAATAACAACAAGGTTGTGAACTCCAGTGCCAGGTTCCCCTGTCACACGCACTGTTTCCATGATGCCAGCGCTTTTTTCCTGTGCAGGTCTGGGTGCTGACGAACAGTCAAGTGCAAGATATGACGTGAGGCGTATGTGTCAGTGTGGGCACTTGCTCTCATACCGTCTCTTATAAGGAGTTCTGCTTCCTGCCCCTTGAACTTGTCACCATTATAGCAACGTGACACAACTGCGTCATATACAAAACAAGCAGGCCCACGACTGTATGAGGTTGTAGCAAGACGACTGATTATTGACACCATCAGCTAATACTTTGACTTGATCGTAATTTTTCAAGCTCATCTCTTGGATAACTGTTGAGGATATCTCTGTTTGCTGCCGTTGGGCAGTCACACCGCCTTCAGTAGAACATGAGTGAGCTGCTAAATATTTGATACTTATCCTCATCATTCTACTGCTCATGTATTATTAACCCAGCCACAACTAATACACTTTGAGGAAACAGAGACTCAGATGAAAACACAGCGAGACAACACAGTTTCTATCTTCCCTGATGTGCCTGTGCTTTCTCAAGCTGCACTATCAACGGAAAATTCACTTTCATAAAAGCACCACAAAGTAATCTCTTTGTGGGTTTGAAACCTCTGACCCGAGGACCCTCCCAGTTCATTGACTACGTGTGACAAATACATTTGTCCTCCTTTTGCAAAGGTCAACCTTTGCATCAGTGTCCCAGAGTCTGTATGTGCTCTGCATGCAGTGCACTGAGCTGCACACACCAACACAGCAAGGTCTTCCTTAAAGTGCAGTGTGATGCTAAGTGGGCTACACCAGCTAGCTCATTAGCTAACATGTTAGAAGGCAGCTGCAGCAGCCAAAGGGCACCACGCTGGGGACTGAAACAAATGGGCTACCTCAAGTGGGCCAAAGAGGGTGGTTGGCTAGAGCACCTGAATTAATGTAAGGAGGTTCCACATGTAGAGACGGGGGATTTATGAGAAAGGCTGTTGGGCGCCGGCGCATCACATCTCTCTCCCACTCAAACACAGAGCATGTGTGTAAACGCACATGTACACAGACTCACACTAACACACAAAAACAGGGGGTTATTACTTACCTACAGCCCTACACTACTCCTGCAGTACAGAAGGTAATCACCCAGTACCCAATAAATCATCTGGCAGAGAGCAGGCTGAGACTTTGATCATGAACTCATCACAGCAGATATTGCACATAATGGACACATGCACTCCGGCACAAATGTGCGCACACACACAAAAATACACACGCTTTCAGGTGGGTTGAATGGGACACTGTGAAAAATTACAACAAAGTAAAGGTTAACTCCCCACCCCCTACACATATGCCCACAAACCGACAGGTTCTTATATTGGTGGTATGGCCTCATCCATAGTGGACCATTCACCCATGAATGCAGATGCATGATTAAAGGAAAATGGAAAGAAGGGAAGAGGTTTGTTTTAGCCTCTGGTGCAATGTGTGTATGTGCTTATCTCTCTGCTAGTGTGTTTATACTGCGCATGTTTGGGTGTCTGTGTGAGCATATACTGACAGACCTCCGTCTCTCATCTTGCGGCCAGACGTGGACTTCCTCAGCAGGCTGCGTCCAGAGCTGAACAGAGTGTTGAGCTCATCCAGGGGGCTGGTCAGGGGTCTGCCATTGGCTGGGTTGAACAACAAGGGAGAGGAGGAGCATGAGTGTGCTCTCCGAGGCTCAGGACGGGATATCTTCACTGGGGAATAGGGAGGTGGCTTCCCCAGTGGTTCCCCACCTGCCCTTTGTGAGGACGAGGTTTTGGGGGAGTCCGAGCTCCCTATGACAGATGCTGCTCGCGTCAGAGCCAGGAAGTTGGCTTCAGGTGGGAAAGGGAAGTGTGAGGGAGGTCTGTAGGGGGGAGGTGGGACACTTGGAGGAGGAGGAGGAGGTGGAGGAGTGAGTGGAGGTGTGGACTTCTTCTCTGGCATGAGGACAGTTAGGCTAGGAGAGGAGTCAGCCCTCTGGCGGGCATACTGTGGTGACAGAGGGCTGTCTGGGCCAGTAGCATAGTTCAGGTTTGTCTCAAACACTGGAAGCTTCTTGACCTCTAGGGGGGTGAGGGGTGACTCATCTGAAGCAGGAGAGCAGGTGACAGGGGATGGGGGAAACACCAAGAGAGGTGGACGATGGGGGAGCAAGTTAGGAAAGGGGGCAGGAATGTCACAGCTGCCATCTTTTCCATGCTGAGTTTTGGGAGCCCCGCTGCTGGATGTGCTCTGTGAGTGAGTGTTGTCCATGGCAGCGGTCACCCCTGCTGGCATCCGTTTGCTCTCCCCGCTCTGAGGGGGAGATGTTCCCAACCCCACCAGGCCCAAGCCTAGGGCCTCCAGTTTGGCCGCCTTGGTAACAACAGCAGGAGGTCCACCATCTTCAGAAGGGAAATACTTCATCTCCTCATAGACGGCCTCTGAGTCAGCCTGCTCTGGGCTGTCAGGGGGCTCCTGGAGGCTCCGAGCCCGAGGCTGGGAGCTCAACATCTCTATGTACACATCCTCTTCATCTTGGCCCTGGTACAGACTCAGTGCTACCCCTTGTGGAGCATCTACTGAGGCTGCTCTCTGCATCAAGCCTCCAAACCCTCCAAATCCCCCAGCACGAGACAGCAGGGCTAGTTTTACATCAGCGGGGCGCAGCTGGTGGAGGTGAGGAGCTACAGCGTTGATCTCCTCATATGAGCCTGTTAGCTTAGTGTTGGGACTACGCTTAGGTTTGGGGGGTGGCACCTTCCTCATGGTTGTGTAGTCATCACTGTGGGGACGGGGCTTGGACAAGCCTGAGGAAATTATAAAACAGCAATTAAATACAGAGAAAGACAGCACTGAAGCACATCTGTTATATCTTCTGAAGACCAGTAGAGGTGATATACCTGCAGGGTCTGTTGGGGACAGTTGGGATTTAGGGGGGCTTCCAGCTGGCGAACCATAACCCTCTGGAGTGGGGCACTCTTTGGCTGCCATCATCAAACCTGCACTAACTGCTTCATAGGATGCACTCAGACGGGTGTTGGGGTCCCTCTTTGGTTTCGGGGGAGGTTGCTTCCGAGGGGAGGAAAGACTTCCCCCGCCTGCTCCATCCTCGCTGGTATGAGCTACCTGCTGCAGGGCTGGTTTGATGGATGGACTGGCAGAGGAATGGACCATGTTCTCCATGGCAAGGGGGATGGGTACTGAGCTTGATCGAAAGTGGCGAATAACTCGACTGCTGCCGTTGACAGTGCCCTCATGGACTTTACTACTTTTTTCCACAACCCTACAAATTGGAGGAAGAATAACATACTACATATTTAAATAGAAAAAAGGAAAAAAATATATAATGACCTGTATATATATATATATATATATATATATATATATATATATATATATATATATATATATATATATATATATATATATATATATATATATATATATATATATATATATATATATATAATGACCTCTATCTGTATTGCCTCCATTATTGATTCATGCTTTTCACAAAAGAAGCAGAAAAGCTAAATCTAGAGGTAATTTTTTTCTATTGAGATCAGCAGTATACTCAAACCGAATGTATGCCTGCTTCAACTGTCATGCCACAAATGTGAACTAAGGAGGCCAATTGGGGGATAAAGACCAAAGAGATTATGCTTTAAATCTAATCTCCTTGCAGTAATTTGATAACATCCAGTTTGATATTTCCTTCGCTAATCTGGGTGAGCCATCTGTTGGTTCCATGACTGCAGGCGGGGGTGGGCTGAGCATGTGTAAAAGTGATGGGGGAAGGCATTTAAATACCTGGAGAGAAATTAGGTGTGTTTGAGTGAATGTGTGCATGTGTGTGTAAGTGTGTATAATCGCTTCTGCTAAACAGCCACCATGACTCCTCTCCCATCCCGCCTGCTGACACCCCTCCTCCTGTTAGAAGCTTCCCCGTGCGCTTGTCTCCTGTCCCAGCAGCAGATGTTACATGCACAAGGACACATGGAGGACACGGAAATCATGTGTGTGTATGTTTCTTTTTATTTTTCAACATGTATTGCTTTATCCAAATGTTATCAAAAAGCATTAAAAATTACTGCTGCGGTCAGTGCACTATTGTGATGTTTCAAATTTTTGTGTTTGATTTGTGGCCACTGCTCATTAAAATGATATACTAAGGTAAGAAATTTTTCGACGGAAATGTTTCCTTCTTGTGTACAAAAAGGCAATACCATTAAAAAGGCCATTGTTTTTCAAAAAGTAGGAAAGCAACTTTTCAAAATGTGGCTCTTTTACCTCTAAATCGCTTCTTATGACCTTTTTTTTTTATCCCTCCTAACACAGCCCTCCAGGGTTATTCCATTTTCTCCTGGCATGATACAGTATGTAATATTAGTCTGAGATGAGGCGCAGATAAGGATAGCGTTCTATAGGTGCAACACAATACTAATACAATCTGATAATTATCTGACAATTAATCATGAAAGTTTCAATTAAAAGCCTACAGAGAACAGGGGATACAATGACATCATTAATCATAAAACACATGCCGCGCAGTCATAGACACACACATGCAGAACCACACATACACATGAATGAACATGCACTTATTTATAAAGGCAAATGATTCTTTCATACAGTCATAAATCCCATGAATGACAGTAACTGCAGATTGTTTGTTATTTTCCAGGCTAAATAATGCTACAGTCACTATGAGTTAATCACATTTAGTATTTTGAATTATATTGTAGAGCGTAATAAAAGCCCCATTTTATCAGCCAATCAAGGCTGTAGTCTCAGCTACAGCCTTGATTTTGTGTGGAGCAATCAGCAGCACAGTGGAGGTCTATCATTCAAACACAAACTTTTTGATGAAATGAACGGGGACATAATAACATTACAAATACAAATAGCAATTGGGGAAAAAATAAATAATTGCATATATACAGTACATTGCTTTAATATTTGATCATGAATTTTTGCCCTCTGAACTGGCTGAAGGCACATGTATGTGCAGGTGTTACCTCCTGACAGGTTGATCCTCCTCCTTTCCAACCGGCTCAGGCCTCTCACCAAGTGGTGGGCTGCTGCCAAGGGTGTTGAGAAGGGTGTTGCCATGGCAGCGCAGTCGGTCACTCTCTCGTGCAATGTCTGATGCATTTTGGATGACCAACTGGTCGTAGGTTCGCAGCCCCATGTCCTCCGCCCCCTGCAGGAAACGCTGCACACTGCACTCTTCCTTCTGCTGCGACGTCAGCCTGCGATGAACGCGCCGCCTGGCCAGCCAGCCGCGTACCACTGAGACATGAGGAGGAGAAAGAGCAGAGAAAGTCAGATGAAACCTAAAAGAACAACTGGGCTTATCGGTTTGTTATTTTGGATATTACCTTTCTGACAGGTGATGATCTTTTTATGAAGCTGGTAGCAGCGGTCGTTGAGCTGGTCTGCCTGCCAGTATCTGAGAAACACTTTACTGCTGCCCATCTACACACACAACAACATAAATAATCTGGTCAAACATATATGCAAAGGAATTGTTATACACTGCAATGTCATCATCATCATCAACTTCAGGGAGTAGCCAGCAGACTCTGTGAGGCTGTTTTCTGTTGGAAATCTCTGAAGAGTGTGACTTGCTAGTTGAGAGATGGGAGAGCAGTGATGTAGCAATGATGTATGATGATGGGCGGGTGTGGAGTGTGGGCAGGGTGTGTGTTTGCATATTGACACTGCATTCACTTCCTGGATTTAGGGAGCATTTGGGGGGTGAAAGAGGTCACTCTATACCAGGTGCACAGAACCAAGGGGGCGACATACTTTCACAGACAGACACTATTCATTCCAACACATGTTACTTGTAAGAGTGTGTGTCTGTGTGCGTAATTCAGGGCTGTATGAAAAAGTGTGTGCAGGGCATTGTGGAGGAGTGCGTATGCATGTGTGAAGCGGGAGCTGATGTGACCTATAAGGTCACACACTCAGACACAACAGCAGTCTGGCAGACAGGACACAAGGGGGGGGGGGGGGGGTCCATACTGTTGTGTGTGTGTGTGCGTGTGAGAAGAATGATGATGAGGTGGGACAGCTGGAACGAGTTGTCAAAGATTCCAAGGGATCATTCAAATAGAGGGCCAGGGATTAAGTCATTTGGCAAATCTTTTGTTATTGATGGAGACAGAAAAAGACACACACACACACACACACACACACACACACCTGCCATCCCTGGAGTTTGGACTGTTGCAGAACTGAGCGACATCTCTCCTCTGCTGACAATTTCTTCTTGTCTCCCAAAGTTGGGACCACAAGGTCTTTATATCTGAGACACACAGAGAAAAACATAACATTAGCTGGGACAAAAGATCTCAAAGTGCTGTACTTAAAAATTTAGACGAGACATCTTGTCACACCCCCTCTTTTCAAATACAATGGGTTCAAAGGTCAAGGGGGTCATAGAGCAGACCAGCCAAACAGCATCTGTTCCTATTGGTGTTGCCCTGGGCAACTGTTGCCATGGATGGTCAGCTGGATGGAGACAGTGGTTTGTTTGTGCTTGGGATGGTGGGAGGAAAAAGGGATAGTGAGCAAAGTTGATACCAAATTCACAGACAGATATATACAACTATTTACATGTACACAAATGAAGATGTTTTATGTTTTTAGTGTAAGGGTCACAGAAGCTGCCCGATGACTGGAAACTTGCCAGTTTTAACCCTTGGAGCAGTTTAGGAAATGTGACTGGAATAAAAACAAAACATTCTCCCCTTCATAAGCTTTTACTCCCAAAGGACATTTTTAAGACCTTAACTCTTCAACTGCTCATGGAAAACTCTGCAGCCACAGTTTGTGTGAGTGTAAATGTAAATGTACTGAAGAACAACAAGTGAACGTAGTCAACTTTGTGTAGATGCAATTAAAAAAATATGTTTTCTGGTTTCATGGCAGTGAAATAGCATAAAAAAGGTTGAGGTGTCATTGGTCAGCATCTTTACAGCGGTGTGTATTCAATTCAGCAGTCACAGAATTCCCCATTTGCTCTGGTCCACATCACCACACTGGGTGTGGTGATCATAATGTGGGTGTGCATGCGGATTACTGTAGATCACAGACTAATAGTCCCTACATTATTATACTGATATTCTACAAGAAAAACCAAAATCTCATAGTTGAGTAGCTATGACAACAAGTATGCTACTATAAAAAATGTAGAGCTGCAATGATTGGTCAATCAACAGAAAATTAATCACTATTTGGATAATCAAATAATCATTTTAGTAATTTTTAAGTGAAAATGCCAAAATGTGCTGGTTTCAGGTTCTCAAATGTGATAATTTAGTGCTTTTCCTTGTTACAATAATTGGTAAATTAATCGATAAATGAAAAATAATTATGAAAATAATTGCTAGTTGTAGCCTTAATAAAATTATATATTTAAATTAAGATAGAGGTAGAGTTCTTCAGTGTTCAGTGAATACAAAAGGCCTTTTTCACAGCAGACAGTTTGACTACTTATAGTAGGAAAAACACACAAAGCTCAGGTGTTACTAATTACATTAACAATAGCTTCATTCTATTCAAGTGTCCCAGTAAGTCATGACAGTGTTACAGTGAGCCAGCATACACAGTGCGAGGACCTAGAGTAGACGGATTTCCTATGATCACTAATACTCTTTTCCTGGAATTCCTGGGATTTCTCAGTGACAATTGATAAGCTCATACTGTCGAATCACATTGTCACTGTAAATAGAGCCTTAAGAGATATGTTAGACATGCAAATTTCTGAATTAAATATCAATATCGGCCAAGAAAATACACAAAAACAACATTTCTTTCAGTTGGTGTGGTCTTAGCTGTGCTCTGTCTCTTATCAATGAGAGGCAGAGCCAGCTGATGATGTCACACGTCTGATGAGGCAAATGTAACAAGCAGATGGCTGGAAACATAAACCACTTGTGTTGTCAATAGTGAGTAAGTGAGTGAACATAAATGTGGGATGTGTTTGATTTGCAGGAGTGGGGTCTGTCTGAACTCTCCCTAACCCTCTCTCTGTATGGAAATACCAGTCCTGCAGGCAGCACACGCTGCCCCCCTGGGCCCATAAAACACAAAGGAACTGTGTAAACCCATGACCTCTCCTATGAGGATACGAAAACCATCGATGGTCCCCACTTTTACAAGACCCAAGGGGGCTTCATGTGGAGTCAAAGAAGTGAAATAACCTCTATGATAAGAGTTTAAATGGAAGGCTACAGAGTGCTAACGCTGCTCTGTGTGACCAAAGGGCCATCAGTGACCACAGTTATTGAGCATCACAAAGGTAGTAAAGATGATGCAGCTGGAATTTGAACCACTCACTTCCTGTCTCAAGCTGCTTTTATCCATGAGACAAACAAACACCTGACAAAAATTCAGTCAGAAATTATTCTGTAGGTAACTTAATAACCTTCAAATGTGTGTGTTTATCCACCAGTGGAAGGTAATGAGGACCCACTTGGAATAAGCCATGTAAAAAACATGACCCATATGTTAAAAAGTTGCATTTGTGGCATGCTCTGTGAATACTGATATCTCTTTCTAATCCACTTCAGAACAGTGACACACAAAGAGGGCTGGGATTTACAGGAACAAGGTTCAAGTGATAGTATTTGACCTTACATATTGTCAGAAAATAAACCTGGCCACAAAACACGTAGTGTATCATAAAAGACAAATAAAAGCAACAGTAAAAGAGATTTCCTCATAAATCACTCTGGTTACCAGGACACTAATGTAATTCGCTTCACGCGGCCTCTATGACTTAGTGAAGTGGCCTGCGTGGTTCCAGTGTGCAAGTGTGTGGTTGTGTGCACACATCTGTGTGTTTGTGTTCATGAGAATATAGCAACCTCAAGATTAATGGATGATTTATTGGCCTGTCATTTTGATTAGTCAAGGGTCGGAGCCTGTTTTGAAAGAGTGACAAATGGAAAGAGAAAATAAACTTAACAAAATTGAGATAGTGTGCCTTGAGAGCCGGAGCCAGAGAAAAAAAGGGAAGATAAAGACCGAAATGAAGAGACTGAAATGAAGAAATGAAGAAATGACGAAAAAAGAGGCAGGGAGATGACAGAGAAAGAGAAATGGCACTTCAAAGGAGAGGATGTGAGGAAACATTAGCCCTTTTTATACAGCCTGTTCAAGACGGGAATGTTGCACTGTTATTCCGCCTTGCTGTTCTGTATAAAATGTATGAACACGGAATGGTGGTGGTGGTGGTGGGGAGGGGTGGGGGTGCATTGTTGTTCCATCGTTAAGCTGGCAGCGGAGGTGGTCACATTGCCAAATCAATATGTAAAAGGGAGCCGTCATGACGGGACAGTCAACACTAGACGCCGACACTGTTGTGTTACACATCACGCCTCTGATTCCAGAACACCGGCATGTCATCTAAAATCACACACGGGGCGCCATTATGCCGGCTTTGTTTAGTTCAGTGTAAAATAGCAAAATCTGCATAATAAGGCTTCTTTATGACAATATTGCAGGATCTCTGTTTAAAACGGGCTAATAAGAAACAGAGTGAGAACGAGCTCTGTGAAGACAGCAATGTAGACCACCCCCACTCTGCAGCAGCTCCGTACTTGGCCAAGGCTGTGTTCATTCATTGGCCATGTCTGTGTTGAATGCATTGGAGGGGAGAGATATGAATGGCACTTGGGCTGGGCTGACTGGTGTCTTTGTGAGTGGCAGCCTCTTAAATTAAGCATGGCCTTAAAGTATAAACCGCAGAACAGGGACACATGTCAGACAAAGGCACATAAAAAAGGTTCATTTGTACAAACACAAAACACAACAAACACACGTACACAATGCACACATACCAGTGATGTGCAGTCAGACATTACTGAGTAAAACAACAGTAATTTGATAACTTTCAGTAACAAGGTATGTAAGGGAATTTGAAGGCCATTTGAAATTCAGTAATTATATTAGATAGTAATTCCAGTAACACTCTTAAGGTTGTACTTGTTTACTGTCGAACCAGGAGCTTAATGGGAGAGTTGACATTTGTTTTTTTCTCTGTGTTCAGTGGAGAGACTGGTCAATATTAGGTTGGTGCAAGGGCTGGAGATGGAGGAGGCTGCTAATGGCGTTATATCATGTAAACCAGGGCTGTGTCTGAAATCACTTGATCAACACTCAATAGTTTACTCAATAGTGAGAAATAAATTCAGATTTTAAAATACCTACAAATCATCATAATTTTCTTCATCACTGACAGGTGTAGTTTCACATAAATGTAATTTTTGCATCTATGAAGTGCAATGTATTGCATTGTGGGATTTTTACACGGGAGTAATGCTGTGAAAAAGCTGTGATTTCATCTTGTCAGCCCTGTGCTGTTTGTTGTCGTCTCTATTTTTAACATTACCTTTAATAGTGTGTTTTTCATGAATGTAAAGCAGTTTGTGATTTTTTTTATCTGTGAAAGGTGCTATACAAATAAACTTTCACTTACTTCACTTACTTACTTTAGTGTACATGACATTGACACCACCTTTTTGTTCCATTGTGGAATTTTTGAGAGCATATTTACTGTGAATAAATTTACATACCCAGAATTCAGACACTAAAATAAAATGTCTGAGAGTAAATATAGCACACTGTCTAGTAAATAGGGAGTGATTTCAGACACAGCCCAGAACTCTTTTCTTCACCCTTTATAGGAACAATAAGCATCTTCCTGTCTGACTTAGCGATCATCCAGTTACAGAACTGTAAATCTGTATTCTTTCCAACAATGCAGTAATACAGTTGCTGAGGACACCATTAAGTTCCCAATATTAGCGTCAGATCGTGGATGGAGTGCTACCTCCCTTTTCCAATATTTACCATCAGGTACTGCAGAAAAGACAAAACGAGTAGCTTCTCAGGACAAGAGGCATGGTGGTGGTTTCTCCAAGAACTGAGGTTGTTTACATGATGTTGTAAGTGTGGAGTGTTAATATGTATTGTTTTTGTTGAATCTCACAGTTTAGACCTGTGACATTATTGATGCAACTGAACAATGAGCTGGCACACCTGGTATTTATTGGTTGTTGTTTCCCTGCCACCTCTACCTGTGCCTAATGTTGGTTTTTAACGTTTTTCGGAGTATCTTTACTCTTATATGTGCTAGTGGATCTCCTGATTTCTCAGGAAGAGCTGGAAGATCTGGAAGAAAATGTGGCTGGAAATGTTGACAATAGACTCACTGACAAACAAAGAGACCCTACCTTTGGACATCAGTGCACTCTTCTTTGCCAGTAATCTCTTGCATGTGGAGTCTATTCAGATTGGAATGGCCCAGCTGCTCAGGCAGGAGCACATACAGTATGAAAGAGATACTGTCTTTACTGTGGTGCTGCAAATAACTTTCTAACTGTACTAAGCATCCAGCCAAAGATCAGACCCGGCAGTGATGATTCCTCATTTACCTCACCTGTATCCCATGTGATGCCGTCTGCTAAGATCTCTCAAAGGAATCCGATGCACCTGTATATCGCTCTCATGGGTTCAGAGTGGCAGGTAACCAGCTTGACATTCCTTGTGCCGTGAAATGTGGGGAATTTCTTATATATAAAATTCCTATAAAATAAATCACTGTCTGCACTTTTGATAGCTGTCAGCTGATTTTGAGTTCCCTTTAGTTTTGAGGTATTTGTGGCTCGCTCTCCACAATCCCAACATAGAGTAGACAGCTGGTAAATTGGAAGAGTTGAGGCCTATGTGTCAGCTAACATGCCACAAGTCTACACCTGAGATTATCAACAGTGTGTTGCTCAATCACAGCCTGTCAATGTGTTTAATATTACATCTCAGTGTAAAAATCCACAGGAAGTGTTCTTAAAGGAGCGAGCAACCATCTCACCGCCCCTTGGTCTGTTTAATAATACAGTAGATCTCTTCCCTGGCAATTGCCAATCTCTGGGTCATCTCTACTCCCTCCCCAGAGACAGCTGCCATGCAGGAATGCATCAAAGAGGTTCTCATGATGGACTCTGATGCACCCATCCACTTCACCAGCTGGAGCAGGTTTCTTCTTTGCTTGTAAAAATGATTGTTTTCTCTGCCCATATACTGAATATCAGCCTCTGTATAATATCACTGAAATGTTACCTGATGTTGGCTTCAGATTCTGAACACCTCTGGGGTGCTATCATTTTTAAAATCAAAATCTACCTCTGTGGTGCATGTGAAGTGCTGTGCATCAGGAGGGAGATGAGTGGAAGTCAGTGAATTTATGTCCTGCACAAAACATACACCCACAACGCCCATTGTTGGATTCCAACCGGGGACCTTTGTTGCATGTCATACCCCTCTCTCTCCCCTTATTTCCTGCCCGCCTGCCTACAATCTAGTTAATTTCAGAAATATGTGGGAGCATACGCATCATGTGCTGATAAATAAATAATAAATATGTTTGCCAATAAATGTGAGGTCCTCCAGTTCAGCTGAGCAAACCCAGCTTGTAAGGACAACAGAGGTGACGCTTCATTTTCATCATCTCATCATCTCTTCTACTGACAATAAGCTCTATCTATGCATGATGTAAACAAATAACTTTGCTATGGGATAAAGAGTGATACTACAATCATAATCACCACAACCTATGTCTGACCAACGCACTGAAAACACACACACTATTGCCCTTGCAAACTGTTGTTTATGCCCAGACCAGCAACGATTATGTTCCCCCCTCCTGACAACCAGCTGGCCCTTGTGATAGTTAGTTATCTGCTGGCCAGACCCATTGCTAACAGAGATTATCATATGCCACATGGCTGTCTATCACTGACAACCTCGCTCACATACTCACACACATGTGGCTTAACAAACAGCATTCACTCACCAGGAATTTCAATTACAGCTTGAACAATGAGAGTGCTGGCTCTACAAGGTATAGCAATGAAAAACACAAAGAAGCTGGCAGCATCTTATAGACGGACTATACTACCATCTTTATTGGATTCACTTCATTGTTTGACATGGGCCTTGCTCTCCAGATTCAATTTCCCGTTCAGGTTTAGTTCACATCCCTCATGAAAACCTATTATCTGAGTGACAACTGCACTTATAAAAAAAACTTATTCTTAAAACGTATTAAAAAAAATATTACATGTCAGACTGTACCTACAACAGATGCAACACACCTCAACCATTTGCACAATATTCTACAGCGCTTGGGTAGCTCCTTTCTCTTCTTAAGAGCATCCTTTTGCTGCTTAAGTGTTACTTACCAGTCAACTAGAAAATTAATTTAAGACCCTTGAAGGGAAACTCTTAAGTTTACCAAATAAAAGTGTGAGCCTTTGTTTTTCTATAGCATTAAAAGGCTCCATTGCTGTTGGCATAATTTTGACAACCCCTCTTGCTATAGACTTAGAGTACAGAATTTTGATTCATCCTATTTTCTCTTAATTACTGTAAAGTCTAGGACAGGAGATTGTTCTTAGAGGTCACACTCAAAACTATGTAAGGAGCTGTGTGTGTATGTGTGTGTGTGTTTGTGCCCTGAATTAGATGGACCTCAAAAAAAAAAAAGAAACACCATTATGATGTGATGTTTACAGCGGGGTAGTGGAAACTTTTGGGGGTGGGTCATGTGATCAGCTTTGTCCTCTCTTATTATCTGGCAGGAATGTTCATGTTAATCCTTTTATCCTCAAAAAGAGAGAGAGCGAGGTCCAGAAACAGAGGATGGGAGAAAGAAAGGAACTGAGAGAGAGAAAGCAAAACAGAGAGAAAGAGAGACAGACTTAGAGCTAAATACTCTCACTACTCTACTGGTTCTCAGATTCAGAAGAATAGGGAGAGAAAGAATTAAAATAAACAGACAGAGTGAGGGATGGAGAGTAATATTGAAAAAATGGCAAAGAGGTTGTGTGAAAGAAACACATACAACTCCCTGCTTTTCAACAAAACAAGGGAAAAACAAGTTTGTGACAGAGCCAAGGAGCAATTTGAGAAATGAACAGTGATCTACCTCTTTGCCAGAAAGCAAGGGCTATACTGCAGTGAAAAAGTTAAGAAAAGAGGTGTAATAATGGCGAACATTCAAGTGTGGGGCATAGAGACCTTACACACAACTGACTGGTTAATGTGTGTGTGTCGAGCTGACATGGGAAATGTGATAGTAGCATTCATCAGCCGCAGTGGACTCCCACCGTACTCTAAAAAAGCTATTCAAGGTCATTTTGTGCTTCTAACAATGAGAGTTGCTGTGACTTGTCAATGCTGATGTGTCAGTCTGCATGTGAGCGCCTGATCCCTACAGTACATGCCCTTGCATTCATTTGCAGACGTAGAGAAGGCATACGCTGTCAAGCTTTTAGCTTACTTTGACCTGCTCGTGCTGTCATGTGACAGAGATCACAGTGACCTGCTGGGAGTGTAATGTATCTGAACAACTGAACTGAGAGGAAGAGACAGAGAGGGGAGGAAGAAGAGCAATCCATCATCTTTAAGACATTTCCCTTAAGGAAGAAGCTGAAAGAAAAGAACAGTCTGTGTAATGAGTGAAATCAGCATACTGAGGTAGAACAATAACTTCAGAAGATGGGTTAAAACAGTGGCAGTGCTCTTAATTATGTAACATGTTCTGACACTAACCTGCTGAGGAAGCCTGGGAAGGACAGGCGTACAGGGTATCCATAACGGATCATGCGCACCATCTCAAGCACCCCGATGTACTGCAGCTGGGTAGACACATGGAAGCTGTCAAAACTGTCTGGCTGACCACTGGCGTTGGGGCGCACACACTCCACAAAGTGGGGAGTGCAAGCTTGCAGCTTACTGATCACCTCTGACAGCGAGTTCTGTTAGAGGGAAAAGGAGAGGAGACAGTCAATGGTACCCACTGGTACTTTTAAAATTATAACAAAATGAGCAACATGTTGTGTTCTGAATAACAACTGTTGTTGGTGTTTGGCTTGGAAGAGCCATGTGGCTGTTCTTGCTTCTATGTACAGTAGTATAGAAGAGCAGAAAGGGCTCTCTGGCTTCTTCCTTTTGGTGTTACGATTTGATTTCCGAGCAACAGTGAATGGAGTGAGATCAAGTTGTGTTTCTGACAAAGTGGTCTGTGTGTGAGAGAGTTTTTTCTTCAAGCCCTGAAGTCACAGATGCTTCCAATGCATCCAAGATCACACAAACACACACATCCACGTAAACACTTACATCTGTGTTTTCGCCACTCCTCGGACTGACGTCAGTCTATGCTCTGCATACCCTACAATTCTCAACACCTCACCCCTCATCTTTGAACGTCACTGACGGCATTCACATTGCCGTCCTCCCACCAAATATGCACATGCATGCTCACAAACTGCATGCGCACCTCACACAGTGGTTGTTGTCCATTGTTCATTCATTCATGTGGAGGACTTCATGCTTGGCTTGGTACAGCATCATTCTTCAGCCCACTCTCTCCTTCCCTGCCATTCCCCGGGGGACTAGTCGACCACAAGCCCACAACTCTGATTGTGCAACACACTGGCTTCATTCAAAGCAAAGTCACTACTTCTCTGAGCCGCATTTCAGCCTCTTTGCATCACCAGCAGACACCGAACTACGCTCCTCTAACTGAGTATTATAGTTGCTTTATATAGTTATGAAATCACAGTTCCCTATCCTTAATAGGTCTTAGGCCTTCATCGTTGCAAAGGTTGTGTTTTGTGTATGAGTGAGAATAATTTTTAGTGTTATGAGGACTATTTTGAGGGAGTGGGTGTGTGAGGATGCATAAACTGTGAAGAATGAGTGAGGACTCAATTCACACATAACATACAGTTTCATTAACAAATCCCTTCATTGATTTCAGATCTGATCCAGATGCTTGTATATACTTTAAGTAGGGAACAGACATTCAGGAAAATAAAGGTAAAATTAACGAACTTTGTTTGATTGTTATCAAAAAAAGTGTATATTGACTTTCCCATAACAATTGAGGGTTGTTGTACAAGTGATACAGTAGATACATATGACAAAGGCAAAAAAAAATGCTGGAAAGTGTTGCTGTTATCACAATTTAAGGGAATTTACATCAGTACAAAAGAGAAAAGAAAAGGTTGGTTTTCCAACTTAATTGTTCAATGTTGCTATGTTTGATATTTGTTAATTTGCAGCTTTATTATTTTAATTTTTTTTCCATTTGCAAAAGGACTGGGATTCTTCACTCAACTCTAAAATTAATTTTCCAAATTGCTTATACAGTGCAGAGTGAGAAGGAACTGAAGCCTGTCGCAGCAGGCGCTGGGCAAGAGGCCGGAAACATTGTGGGCTGGACGCTAGTCCATTACAGGGCTAAGACACGCAGACAGACAAATTCATTCACAACCACATTTACACCTACAGGCAATCTAGAGTCCAATCATCTGAACTGCACGCCTTTAGACTGTGGACTGAGGAAACTAGCGTGGGAGAAAACCCATGATGCAAAGGACATGCAAACTCCACACAGAGAGAATACTGACTTTTTTGCTCTGAGGCACAAGTGGTAACCACTGACTCTCCCTGCTCATTAATGACTCAGAAACCTACTCTAGAATTTGAGCTGACCCTGTCTTGCAAAAACTACAAAAGTGTGGTGGGTGGAGGGGAATGGTTCTCACCCTCAGCTGGACAGACACTGTGATGGGCCCACACCGCTCAAGCCGTTGGAGGAAGGAGCTTGAGCCTTTCTTCTTCAAGATCTGACAATGGAAAGAGATAATAATAGAAAAAAATATTAGACAGCTCTAGCTTACTTTAAGTGGCCACAGAGGATTATGAAATCATTACAATATAATCATCACATATTATCATCAAATTAGGCTGTGATGTTTTGACCAAAGATCAAAACATGATACTATAAATCTCTGTCCCTGCCTCCCTTATTCTGTTCCATACACTTTATGGCATTTATTGTCTTAGATTGTCTTATTCATTGTCTTATACCCAGTGTTGTACTTCAAATATTACCTAATGTTACCGTAAAAGGCTGCTGGGACAGATTGGGGAGCTGAAGGGGTTCTTATGTAACTCTCTGCTCTAGATGGCTAATGAGCCACAGAGACAGCAGGCAGGACCCCCCAGGAGGTTACACAACCAGCACAGTCACACACGTGCACCAGTACAATACGCTTTCCAAAACATTAAAGCAGATACAATGGAGACAAAGACAGGGAGAGGACAGACTAAATAAGGAAACAGGGTATATAGAAAATGATTTTTTTTGTTGTTGTTATGATCAAATGTCATGGGAAAAGTGTATAATCACAGATAAGTCTGCATGTTTGTGGAGTTTCTATGTCTTTGCAGGGCCATACAAACAAATCCAATTCCCAGAGGTTTATATATAGCACCATGGTGGGAAATAGCTTAAAATAGACTGGGTTTTTGGGTTTTTTTTTTAAATACAATCCCTGTTTTTCCATTGATGGTACAGCAGTCAGATGCCCAGCTGGAACAAAAAGCTTCTCACTGATTGTGTCAGTTTCTGACTGTGTTCCTTCAACTTATTGATTCTTAGCAGTGTGATCAATGGTAGCATTAGCAATGTACCTTTTTGAGCCTGTGTTTGCCTCAGCTCTGATGGCCAAGTGATTAAAATACATCTAATGGCCAGAATATTAACAAAGCAAGAAACATCCTTTCATACTCAAATATTTTTGAGCAGCTACAGTGCAACAACAGGAACACTTCATTTGTGGCTCGAGAAAGTAGTGCAGTCACCACACTGCAAACAGTGCACTGTACCTTGGTAAGGTCATGGTATCTCCGGGGCTGCTGGGGGACAGTACTGGCAGTGACAAGAGAGGCTGATGGCATCCTGTGGAGCAACAAAGCAGCTTTAGGCCCCCTCAGCCCGACACGGCCCTGTGCTGCTGGCACCAGAGAACCAGTCTGAGTCAGCTTGGACTGGAAGAGCTGCTGCAGTAACACACTCTCACTGGCTGCCGGACACAAAGCACATAGGGAGGAAAATTAGGGTGAAAAGAAGCAACAGCATTGGTGGAAATAAGGGGGCGGTGGAGAATAAGGAGGGGTGGGAAAGAATAGAGAGAAGGGTGAAAACAAGGAAAGAAAGAATGGAAGAAAGAATAGAGAGAAGGGTGAAAACAAGAAAAGCAGAATCAAAGGGTGGGGAGTAGGCATAAAGTTAGGATCCATGTAAACAATCAGTCAGTGGACCATGTCACTCGACAACACGTGGAGCAGTACAAAACAACAATGAGCTCATTCAGAAAGCCAAACAACATGTGTGTGAATGTGGGCGTGTGGCTCTCATTTGAAAGGCTGAGAGAAAGAGAGAGAGAGAGAGAGAAAGACATAGAGAGAGAAAGAGAGGGGAAAGGATGATGGCAGGTAGGCGTACTAAGCAAAGAAAAACAAACACGAGTTCTAGACTCATTTAAGGATTTAATTACACACAGCGCCAAGCGTAATTATCTTTTCATTTAAAACAATCATCGCCACCACTTGACTTTAGACTTCCTTAGATACCTTGACCTCCTATAAGTTTAAAGGCTTAAACTTAAAGTGGGGAGGGGATAACATCAATAAGGAGAAACCGCATTGTACATGTGTAAGGCCACTTATAGACTGACATTAGCCCTGTGTGAAAAATCACAGCCATCTCATTCATTTCAATGGGGATAGTCCGGCAGTGAAGCAGGGGTGCCAACACGGAGGATAAAACGCAGGGTGCCTTGGCAAAAAAAATAAAGATGGGTTCAACTTTTGCTGCAATGCCATCCTGCAAAGCACTGCATTGGCCAATCATGCAAGCGCACATTATTGGTAGCTTACATTTTAACGTGAACGCCGTGTTTCTACAGTTACCCTTGCAATTGTCATGACGAAAATTGCAACTGTGATGACTTCACAGAGTTGTAAAATCTCCTCTGAGTATTATAAACCACTGAGCAGTGTTTTTGGCATCCTATTAGGCTTTAAATGCATGTATCTGTTACTCAAGCTGGATTTCCTGGTTTGTATTTCATGTCTCACTGGTTCCTTAAACAACACACCCCCACCAACGCAGCCCCCTGCGTTGTTTTGACGCAGTGCTGTTTTCACTCTGAATGCCTGCTAAGTGTTAGCGTTGAAAGGCAGCAACGCATCAACTTGGTCAGACGAAGGAACAACAGCCAAGTGTGAGTGAAGGGCTAGCCTTTAGAAGATTAGCCTCATCATGGAAATTATAGCAATTAGGCTGCTGGACGCAAAGCTACCCTGGCAGTCACACAACGACTGCTTGTGTCCTTCTAACCACAACACCCCACATCTGGCACCTTAATAGACAATATACACACAGACGGTGCTGTCTGCTGCATATGCGACGAAACACACACATGCCAACACAACCACACTTAAAGAAAGAGTGGTTTTGTCTGCTGTTAGTTTAGACAAGAGGGCATCTTTGTGATCAAATGTGCTTTGACGCCACAATGTGCTCATATGCGTTATTCATTGGGTACTTACACTTCATAGTAAACAAGATATTCTGAGGAAGGGAGTCCTTGTTTCTTGTGAGTGATCCTGTGAGGTCATATGAAATCTGATGGAAAAACAAATCATACACTTAAATACTTACACAGTACATTTAATTATGCAGTATATGCAGCATAAAATATTTATGCATATATAAATGTATAATTGTATAATGTATGTGAGACTGACTGAAACTCATTTGGATATAGGATATGATAGCATAAAAAATATTTATATATATAATGTGGTGGGTAGTCCATAGACCAGTTGCCAAAGCTATTTCTTCCACCCTTTAGCCATTTCCTATTAGGTTATCCATACCAATATGTTTTGACAGAATTAGGAAAATCAGTGGCTGCTGTGGCCGGTAACAATGAGTCTTCTCTTGAAAATGTGGAGAGTCAACTTGTATGTGTCCCACATGTTCAATGAATCACCAATTCAAATATATATATGGCCAAAAATGACTGTACTGAACCACAAATATGCTGAAAAGGACAGATGATGAGTTGACTTTTTCAGTTGAAATAATGTTTCCGGACTTATTAAAAGCCTGAGGGGAGATTGTATGAGTCATGTCAATCCCCTCTTCTGCGGGAAAACATAAAGCCTGAAACAGTATTTCATCACTTACTGAAGAAGGGGCATGTAGCAGACATACTGCTTTATCTTCTATATATTGTATATACATGCAAATGTTTGAGTATCTTACAGCAAGAATAACATCTTATTTATTGTATGGTTGAAAAACAAATTTCTTCAGAAAAGCTGTCATGTAGTCTTTCCATTTAATGCACTTGAGTGCACAACATCTTGCCTCAAGTACAAACAACTAATCACTGTCAGTTAGCGTGTTTTTTTTGTGTGTGTATGTGTTCCCAGCAGAGAAAGTTAAGTGGGCACGGTTCCACCTAAGCAATGTAAATAACCATGAGTGCCCTTTCTAATCCAGATAATGGAAACAACTCATATGGTAGAGAAATTGCAGCTAGGTTTATGGTTGCAGATGAGCTGGCACAGAAAAAGAGTAAGTGTCAGTCATGTGGGCAAACACTAACTTTAGTAAATACAACACAGGAAAAAAAACTAAGATAAATAAATACTGCCTGTATTGCTTTTGCAGCTGTGAGAGGAAACATAAGGAATTTGTTCCATCACCTGAAACACAACCATGTTATAGAAAATGACAAGCACATGTCTAAGAGAGACATAATGACAGAAAGCTGCACACTCAGATGCAGCAGTCATTACACAGCTGCCACTTTATATGAAGGGAACAGCAGCCAAAAATGTGTTATAGCCTATTTTTACTTACTTGCTGTTTTAGCAAACAAATGATTAAAAAGGGGAATATGTTTAACAGATGTTACTACTTAGAGTCATAATCCAGGATTTTGTGTTTATTGTTCGGTATAATGAATTAATAGAGGCCCACTGATTTCATGTTATATTGCCCAGCCCTACATACATACATACATATATATACAGTACATTTTACTGCAGATCAAACACACCTGTCCGGCATAGTGGCTGACAGTGAAGGCTGGGCCTTGATCTTTGGGTGGGGGGTTTCCGTTGCCATCCTTGGTGGTGAGAGAGAGGCCGTGAGTCGGGTTGGAGTCAAGCTGAGCTGACAGTCTCTTGTATAGTGTCTGCTCTGCTGGCCGCAGGCTCTGGCTCTCCTCATCTAACACACACAGCAGTCCCTGAGGCTTCTATAGGGGGACACAAACAGTGTTCCCATGTTATTTATGTCAGTCATGTTTACAAAGCATCCTTGATAATAATAGTAATAAATTATTTCCTTGTAGCACTTTTATTGATCCCCCTAGGGTAGAGTTGTCCCTCTCACAGCAAATAGCTTGAATCATATTCCTTTGTTTTAGATTCTTTAGCATTTCAGCCTGTATTGATAGAGGAGGTAGAGACACACAGGAGACATGGGTCGAAAGAAAGAAGGGTAACATTCAAGAAAGGTCACAGGCCACAAACAAACTGGGGACACATTGCGATTACGTGGTATGCATCTTAACCCCTGGGCTACCAGACATATTCTAGTTTGGGTTTTATTTTTTATACAACCAATCTTTACATCTTTTACATTACTCTTTATGAATCTAGAGTACACAACAATGTAAAGACAAGGCCAATTCCAATAAATACGATCTTGTAACATCGTAAACTTAGGAGATTTTACCAAATGAGCATTAATATAAGCTGCTGTAACTCTGTTAGAGTTAGAGTGTTCACTTATTAATGGCAATAAACTGTTTTATAAATCAATTTTATTCTTGAATGAACAAAAACAAACAAAACATTAAAAACACATCAGGCAGTTTTCATAGCTTCAGTGCTGAAAAAAAATGGTCAATGGTTAATCCTCATTGCTGGCCCTTGCTTTACATTTTCCATTTTTGCCAAATGTCTCACTTTCCAATAAATTGAACAATTATAGATAATCAGAGACCAAACTGAATTGGACTAGTATAAACCAGTAATTAACAGAACCTGAAAAAAGAAGTCCAGAACAGCTGGCTGGTTGCTGGGGGAGCATGGGGTCTCCATGGTGATGCCCTCCTGCAGACACTCAGCCTGCTCCTGCTGGAACAGAACCTCAGAGACGTACTGCCGCAGTCGCTCGTTGGTCATGTTCCTGCACAGCTGGAATGCACACAACACACACAACACACACTTAAGACGCACACGTCAACTTGCGAACACACACTTCATTGCACATGGTGAAGTTCCTCAGAAACACAGTGTTGAATGTTTGTTTCAAAGCAAAAAAAAACGCACAAATACAATCTCAAACCCAACCTGCTGGGGAACAGGAGAGTCAATGGGGCATAAATGACTATTCATACTACAAACCTGACCCTGAAATCTTGAAAACTGTCTACAGGAGACACCTCATGCATGGTGTAAACAGCGGGGCCTGTCTGGTGTATAGACAATGTTTTCCTGCTCAGACACATGAACTCTTCCTCACCCAGCAGTTAACCAATCACTCACAGCGCGGGGAGGAGTCGAACAAATATCTTTGTCTGGAGTGTTTGTGCTGAGCTCTGGAGGGGAGACTCAAGTATGACTTGTCACATTGATGTATTGAGAGGGAACGTAGAAGATGAAGTGGAACGACGTGGGACAGCGGGAGCAGGCCTGCTTAAACTTCACCTGAACCCAAAAGTGGTACGACCAAAAAAAAAAAAAAAAAAAAAATGAAAACAGTTGCCAGACTAAGCAAGACAAGATGAAAGCAATCTGATAAAAAACACAATCTTGTAGGCTTGGTGATAATGCCAGTAGCTCAAAAATAAGAATAAAGTGAAAACATTTATGTTAATACAAAAACAGCCCTTTAATAGGAAACCCTGCACCTCTGAGCTTCAGGGTAATGTTCTCTACAATATGTATCTGTATGTTCATTTGCTGGATGTGTGAAAATCATAACAGAGTTTTTCCTCTTTGGGCGCTGTCATGTGATCCTCTCAGAACAGTGTCATGACCCACATTTGGCTCACAGCCCGCTGATTGAGAAGTGCTGATCTAGAGGTGTGCTGTTCTGTGGTGCGAGCGACTATAGTCCTGTTTTTCTTTCATCAGTGTTTGTCTATTCTTTGTCTTCAAGCTAGTCTACTCTATTAAAGGCTTAGTCCCAGCAGGTGGTTGATTGAGTTAGCTCATTAGCAAAGTGCTGAGCAGGTACAACACACCCCCGACAAACACAGCTCTAATTAACAAGCACTAATGACCCTGATCACGCTGCGCATGTGGAGCGTGTCTTGTGTGTGTACAAACATGTCAGAGTGTGAGGGTTTGTTTGTCACTGATGTGAAAATGTACCGTAGAGATCATCATGTTTGTTTACCCAGAACTTGCTCCTCCTCTTGTCTCGTTTGTGGGTGGCAGGTAACGTGTGTGGCTCATATCAATAGGCAGCCGGCAGCAACAATGGAGAATATGTCTGAGAGAAAGAGGCCTGTACTGCCTCTGTCTACCAGAGATAGTTTCACTTTTGTTTTCATTTTCTTACCAAACACCCCCCCCCCCCCCCCTCCCTTCTCTGGCACTTGCTCTTGCACTCTCCGTGACCTCAAGAGGAAAGGTCACGCAATCCACTATTTCCACTTGGATTAGAGAACACCCACAGTAAGCATATGGCCACTGACATCTTAGTGCCACATACACACGAACACCGAAGTCGCACACAGGCACAATAGCAGACATACGCACACAGTAGCAGGAATAAGCACTTAGTCTCTTGAGCACTGTGAATTACACCCTAAGACACACACACACACACACACACACACACACACACACATACACAGAGTGATATACAGACTTGTCTCACTGATCCCTGCTGGTCTTACAATGGAGTAGTCTATTAACAGTGCATGCTTGATGGGCACGTGGCAGATTTATAGCCCATAACAGGTGAGCTACATAGAGCTGCACATATTGTACTCTGTACACTATGCAATGCAATCACACACACGGACACGCTGACTTAATGAAAACAACTACCAATACATCCACATACACACACACACACACGTGTGCAAAATCACATGCAGTAACACATACAAACAGTTACACATTCACACTGACAAAAAAAAAAAAAAGAGAACCAAGATTCTGAGAAAAAATTGATTCTTGGTTTTTAATGACGTCATAATGTTTCTCCTCGCTAAATAAGCTACATTGGTGCACAGTGTAGTGATGAATAGCTGCTGTATGATGCTGTGGAAGAGTAAAAACTACATCTATCAGTCTCATCTTTGACAAAGGCAAGTGTTGGATGCAGAATTTAATAACCTCTCCAAGAAAAAGGAACTATTGGTCTTAAGCCGGACTGCTGAATAATAAACATAACTGGCAGCTAACTGATCTTGATCCAAGTTACTGTCTGACCAAAACACTGAAAGAAACTGCCACTGCTGCTGACAGTTTTATACAACAATGAGAACAATGCAGCCTTGAGAATGTTAACGTTACAAAAATAGAAACAGTTGGGAGCAGCTTCACTTGATCGAGATCTGATTTTGAATTGAGAATCAATGATGAATTACTGTAATTACAACTGTAATGTATTGTAATGTCATATTGTAAAAAAATAACATTCCCACCTACACGGACACACATACGCACACTGGTCGAGGCAAAGAAGCTGTCATTGTGTCAGCCGTCAGTTCATTTGAGGATAACTGAAAGTCACGCCACAGTCAGCCACAAACCTCACCTCATTCATTACGACTACAGACTGAAATATTTGGGCTAAAGTAGATAACCGTCTCACATATTTTACCAATCTGATTAAGTTCTGTTTAAAACTACAACACCACACAGTATTCAGAGAGATTTCTATAGCTCAGGACGGCCTTGTAAACCAGTGATGTTAATCAGGGAATATTATAACTGCAATTGGCTTAAATAGGAGACATTTGTTTGAAAGGGTGTTTACGAGAAAAGAGAGAGGAGTACAACATTGATGTGTATTTTTTTTTAGAGAGACTAAAATTGAACAAGTTAGCACTGCCCACCTGCTCAAATCCATTCCTCTGAAATTCTTCAAACCCAAAGACGTCCAAGATTGCTATTTCTAAGGCAGGGTCACTGGAAGAAAGTTACAGATGGAAAACATATTTATTATTACACCACTTTTACTTCAGAATAACATGAGAACTTGTTTGCTTGCTTGCGTCACTCTGACAAGAATTATCATGTTTGTGTGGTGTGTGTGTGAGTGCAATAACACATCTGAAGGATTTGTGCCATGAGTACTGTGGTTGACAAGTTTATTACATTCTGTGGTTGGTGTGTAAACAAGGCAAAGCAAAAACACATTCCAGACGATGGAGTTTGGGTTATCTGACTGAGCGTGATAAGACGTCACAGCATAAACACCAAGGATCCCATGGCCTCCACCTGTATGTGTGTGTGTGTGTGTGAATATGTGTATAAACCTTGGCTGTATCTTCCATCTCAACCCTGCTGTTCAGTATTTTCTACTTCAGTGTTCGGTGTACATACCTATTTGTTCATGTCATGCAATTTGAAATATTACAAACCTCTGCTCTAAACGATGTGTCATGTTACAACATCAGTGTTGTTGCTTCAGAGGCCCAGAATGAGCTACTGCTCATGTGAGATGACAGATAAACAGCATTGAAAGAAACTTTCCTGGAGGTTTACACTGAAAACACCCTTAGGCATACCTATGCATAAATGTACACAGAAGCACACACACACATACACAGACAAACACACACACACACACACACACACACAAAGAGCTATACCCAAGGCTGTCGTCTTGTCCCTGTAAGTAGTCATTTATACTGTTGACCAGATAGCTGAAGAGGCGTCCATAGATGGCCTTGGCCAGTTGGTCTCTGTACTGCTCTGACATCTCCACAGTGTGGCGCCGAGTGATCATGTCACCTGACACAAAAGGGACAACACCAAGTTATGGCACTTTACAATTTGGTTCATAGTTCTGTGTGACTACATTATCATTTAATCTTAACTGCAGGCTCCAGATCCCATCTCCTCAGTCAGGTATATTTACATTAGACTGCAGCGTTGATGTTTTTCCTCTACTTGTCTTTCCGGTAAAGATCAATCAGTTGCTAGGCATTGTGATAGAGTACATCTGCTTATGTGTGGGGAAAGAAAGCAAGAGGCAAGTGATGACGAAGGCTGGTGAGAAGATACCTTTGAAGTATTGAATATTGGAGGTGAGGGCGGTGCTTAAGTCACTGGCACTCACTTGCAACATTCCAGCCACTGTGGAGAGGAACACAGACAGAGAAAAAGGAATGACAGGATGAAAACATCACAATAACACCATTAAATATTAACTGTGATGATGTGAGCGTCAGAAAGGTAGTGCTGATAATAACCCAGAACCCTATCTGCTCTTCCTTGCCTGACGATGATATCACGCTGCCATTACAACAAGCTGAGCTCTGCTAAAGCTCAGCTCCGCGGAATTGATCAGTGGAGCTGGCAGCAATTAGTCATCAGTGGATTTCTGAGCAGAGCCCATAAACAAGCGCAGAAACAGGTGACAGCAACCCAGAATCCCTTTGCTGACATCACCAGCCATGACATCACATCTCTGTGACAACGACTGGCTCTTTCCTTTTCAGGCGCTGATGTCATTTGTTTACCAGCTCACAAAGGTCAGGGGTCATGGAAGCACATGAGCTGGTTGCATAATGAGAGAGCAAGACAGAGAGAAAAAAGAAAACACTGACCCTAATGAGGGGAAATAGAAGTGTGTGTATAAGAGTGATCTACCCTCACCATGGTTACCTTTTGGCAGAAATACGGCTAGCTAAACAGGTGACTGTCTGGCCTTTAGCTAATGCTGGCAAGCTGCCAAGCAGACAGAACGGGGACAGAGGAGGAGGAGCAGTGACGACGATGTAAACAAGATGACTGGTGTGATGCACCCCACCTCCCTGCTCCTCCCCACGTCCATACAGGGTGGAAATGTGACCCCCGTCATGTGACAGGGTTACTGACCTCTCTCCAGCAGCTGCAGGTCAGAAGGGAAGGCTGTATCGGCATCTGTCAACGCAGTAAAACGCAGATCCCCAATATGGAGCACAGCAGATAGGAGCATAAACACTGAGTCAACTTCCTGGCAGAGAGAGACAGTGGAAAAGAGAGAAACAGGGGTGAGAGAGACTAAAATATCAGCAACTAGTAGGTGGAAATGGACAAAATAACGAAGTTATTATAATAACTAAGTTCAGGAACAAGACCATGCCTTGCTCCTTCTCACCAATTCACAACACCTGTGTCTCGTTAACCCAAATCACCTGTGCCTCCCAGCCACATACCTGCGCGCATATATAAGCACGCCTAGCCTCCACCTCTCCTGTTCATCTCAGTTCTCTCAAACCCCACCCCCCCCCCAAAACCCCATTCTCCTCTCTCCTCTCAGTGGGCAACACGGTGGCTCAGTGGTTAGCACTGTAGCCTCACAGCAAGAAGGTCCTGGGTTACGAACTCAAGCCGTCCCGGGACCTTTCTGTGGTGAGTTTGCATGTTCTCCCCGTGTTCGCGTGGGTTTCCACCGGGCACTCCGGTTTCCTCCCACCATAAAGACATGCACGCCAGGGCCTATACTTCCATCCCAGTAATTCTACTCTCCTCTGTCATCATAGGAACCACCGGGGGATGATGAAGTAAAAGTTGCTCATCGAGATGTGCCCCCACCCTGAGTCTCCATCCTCGGGTTCCTAGACGCTCCAGCCTCAACTCAACTCCAACCGGTCACTATCCATCCAATTCGACTCCTTCATGACAGTGACCCACATCTGGCGTCCATCGCCTCCCCTCGACTGTAACATCCATCACCCCTCATCTTACTCCTTCCTGAATCATCTTGCTGATCAAATAAACTATTTAAATTACACACAAATGGCGTGGTCTAAGTTAGTGAAGTGATGCAATCAAAAGCACATATTTCAATTTTTGTCAGTGCTAATACCAACTTCCTTTAAGCAAAATACTGAATCAAACAACTTGGATTCTGAATCCAACCACTTTCAAAAGGATACAACAGATGTTATTCTTATTTTTCTTAATGTCAACAAATGTCATGAAAAGGCTCCTGAATTGATCCCACTAACAAGTATTGTATGTGTAGCCAAAGCCTGGTATAGCTTATTCCTCCATAGAGCTAACCCTAAACTATTAAAACACACAAATGAGCCCCCTTGTTACACTGGTAACATGTTCCCTCATTACCACGACCACTGGAATTTATTTAGAATCAATCCCACATACGTCCTGGTGCTGAAAATGTGTACTACTGTACAGCCGAAAATAGTCCCCAAAAACTACATTACCCAAATGTTTCAAGAGACTGCTTGGCCTTTTTTAAAAAAAATAAAACTATATTTATGACCAATTTTTAAAGCTGTACGTCTTCTGTTGGAACAAATGGGCTTGGGGCTGAGTGCTACAGACAGGGTACGTAGCTTGGAAAGTATTGAGAGAGTTAAACATCGTTGGTTTTGTATTTTCATGGAATTTCTTAACAATAAGAGAAATAGAGAATAACCAGTCTTTAATGCATTGAAAAACAAGCATGAATGTCATTTAGAAAACTCATCGCTTTTTTACAATTCATGACGCGCCAACCCTCCGCCCTCCATTCACACACTTCTCTTCCTCCATCTCGCTCTACCCTCCTCTCTGCCCTTGAGTAGAGGACGCTTAATGGAATACCCCATTACCCACTGCTCTGAATCTGAGAGGGGGGATGTTTGAGTTTGAGGGTGTGTGCATGTGTGTGTGTGTGTATGTGTGTATGTGTGTGTTTGTGTGTATATATATCTGTGTGCGCTCTCTCAAGGCAGGATATTGGAACTGATATCTGTGAGATAAACACAAGCATTAGTCTCTGTCTGACACTCTATATACAGAGAGACCCTCCCTCCCCCGACCACCACCACCCCGCTTAGGGAGGAGAAGAAAGGAGGCGAGGGAGAGAAAAGGAGCGATAGGGAGCGTTAATGACAATTGACCTTTGGGTCTGGACTGGGAATCATCCCCTGTTGAGAGCTTAGACAGAGACCAATGGGTGGTCTATCACTTCTACTCCTACTCCCCCACTTCTCCTTCCGTCTCCCGATCTTTCTCTCTTATCCAATGGACACTAGTGCCCTCTGATACTACTGCCATCTATCACTCTATGCCTCTGTTACCTTATTCCTTCCCTGCGTGTATTGACTACTCCTGGATTAAAAGGTTAGATGATGGTCACACACTGCTGACAGATGCTGACTAGGAATCTAAGAATAGAACCTGATAATGAGCAGGGAATACAGCTGGTGGAGTACAGGACGGACTGTACCATGGCACACTGCGTGCACACTGCATGTATCAATGTCTCACTTTTGCATTTGGTAACACTGGAATTTATGTAGATAATTATGACTCATTGACAATTTACAGTCCAGATCCAAAGAAATTCACATATGCAGGTTGAATATGTCAGATCAATGATGTCTGCCTCATTTCAAATGCTTCTTATGCCTTAACTGAAAGGACACAGCCATTGTATGTGCAGTCTTCAGGATCCCATAATCCATTATTCAATTATATTAAATTATTCAAAATACTGGTCAATTGTGTAATGGAGCCTGAGCAATTCTTGTCAACTTGTGAAGTTGGGAAATTACTTGCGACCATGTCATTAGGTCATCAGGTATAACTAGAACATCATTCTGGTCATAAATTTTGAAATATCTGACTTTGCAAATTGACAAAAAGACCACACATTCACCATTAGTTTTGCTCTCCATGAGGTGAAGATTCAGCCTGTAGCCTTTTGGTCCTTTGAAGGACCCCTCAGTTGAGACACAGTTACAGACTCAGCTTGTGCCAGCAAAAATCTGGGGTAAAAATATCATCAATGGCCTCACAAGTTAATATATTTGAGGTACTGTGACGTCAACACTTTAAATGATCACTGCTGTCAATAGCCTTCAAATAAACAGGGTGAACAGAAACTGTATGCCGTGGCAATTAATACCTGCTTGTTGAAGCCCAGAGCTCGCAAGGCTTGCTTAACAGCTGTGAGGCGTTCCCTGCTCTGGGTAGAGGCTGTAGCTACTGGAGGGTTCTCCCCTGGAAGTCCTCCATTAAGATACCTGGAGTGAGGACAGAAACATGGGGCGACATGGATCAATATGTCAGACAATCACAAAAACAAACAGGACTAGGGGAAGCCTCCTTCTATGATTAGTGTACAATGACAGGTGGATCAACTGCAAACATGTACCCAAGTGCTCAGCAGGAATTTATGTGCATATAATTGGACGAGAGAGACCCAGAAAGTTGTGTTTGGGAGAGAAGAGAAAGGGTAAACAGGATTTTATGCACAGCCAGCAAAGCCACACAAAGACACAGTGAGTTAGCGCAATGCCACAGACGCTAGTGTGCTTCTCAATATTTAAAACAGCATCATTCAGGTTAGTTTTTATCCCACCGGTGGTGTACAGTGGAATCTTGACAGTCAGAACAGTGTCTTGCAGTTACCCTGTCATTCTACAAGTAAGAAAATGTGCATGGGTAGGGATGTGCAATGCAAGCACAAGTGCAAAAATGCACAGACACACGCACATACAGGATTATGCATACTCAGATGCAGTAAATTTGAAACTCTTCTCATGCTGATTTCCTATGGTGGCAAAAATGGGTGTTGCTCTGAAGGACACACTTACATAAGCCAAACTTCTCGACACTATTGGCCTACTGTACTTAGTCTTCTTGATACAACATTAAGTATACACAAACTCTCTGAGTTAGGAGAAAAGGTACTTTTTAAATTGTTGTGCCAGAGACCAAATGGAACTCTGAGAATTCAAGGACCACATTATCGTCAGGGTATTGTCAACTGTAAATTGTAAGCTCACTTAATGTGAGCAAAGCTTTTTTTATGTGAGCAAGGTAAGGTCTCTATAATTGATTTATGAAATGTCAAACCATTTAAACTCAACAGCTTTTGTGCTGCAGATCACCAAGTATTCACCCACTGTCTACTTTAACCAGAGATTTTCTGAACTGTTAATATGCAGCTGATATCCACATACCTATGAGCCAAGACATTGTTGAGGTAAAGTGCAATCTTCTCCTCAGGTGACAGGCCTTCAGCCATCAGATAGAAGATGCTGAAGCTGTGTTGGTGAGGAGGCAGGTGGACCAGACGAGACTTCTCCAGCATGTAGGTGTACACACGGGCTAAGACATGAAGTGTGATGCATATTTTAAAAACAGGAGCAGAAGTGTGTAAATAAGAAATTAGCAGTGCTGATTACAATTTCCGGTACTCAACAGTCAATCTGTGGCTACTGTTTGATGGCCAGTGCTCACTGATCTGATTATCTGGGTTAAAATAAGGTGAGCAGGGCTGTTAAAATGGAGTGCAAATACAAACACCTTAACAGTACTACTCATGGGCTTTTACTGCCCCCTGCTGGTGTTTCAGTACTGTACACCTGACTGCAGAAAAAAATACATCATTACAGTACAGTGCCTATATATATAATGAAACTTGTGATTTATGTCTATGCACTAATATAATATAATATGGTAATCTAGACTGTGAAAACAATGATAATGTGATAAATAAATAAATAAGAATAAATATGTGTGGGATTAAAAAGATAAAGATTTTATTACTGATATTGCTTATCAAAAGTAGGCATTTAGAAGAATTAAGTAGAATATTTTGACAAGTAAAAGTTTTTAAACCTACTCCTGTCTTTCACATGGAATACAAACTATACTGTATGAAAATGAACGAGAAAAAAAAGCAGTTCACACCCAGTGCAACATTGACAGAAATGCAGGTTACCTCTAAGCAGTGTCCTCCTCTTGTCACAGTACTGGATGGTCAATAGCTTGATAAAGCGGCTTGAGTTGTTGTTCCTCAGGGTCTTTGCATGGCCGAATGCCTCCAGAATACAGTTAACCTGCATATTTTATTAAACCAAATGAAATGAAATGTCAGATTCAGAGAGTTCTGCTCTTGTTCCACTTCCTACCACTAGATGTCAACATGCACCCATTATCTGGCTACTAAGTATATTTGTGTTCCAGTATGATCAGAGAGCAGGCTGACCCAGATATCGACTATATAACGATGACTTCATCAGAACACAGTACTCCCAAGCAATGCACTGCTTTGTTAACCAAGTGGGGGACTGAGTGCAGAGTGGGTGAATCATGCGTTAAGCACCACGAACATCCACAGCAACAGAGAATATGACAGGAAACGGTAATAGTGCTGACCTAAATGATGGATTTTTCTTTTTCTACTTACAATATGAGGACGATAAAAAAAAGACCTTGTTTAAATGCTTAATAAAAATGTGCAAGTATATGTTTCTCTACAAAATTTCAGGACACCATCTAGTCAATCAAAATGTTTTCATGATTGTAGCATCCTGATTTACTGGAAAATGTGCCATGGAGGGAATATGGGTATTTGTTGGTTTTTTGTACTCTACAGTTGTGTCTTTTTTTTTTTAAATCAATAAAGTCGATGGAGAATGAACTTCCCTCTAAGAATAACACTCAAACAATTTTCTCTGCTACAAATGGTTCTGTCCTACAGAATCAGCATCACAGAGATAGATTCACCTAAACAGCCATTAAGGGTCTGAATGCTCAAATGGTGTTTTTGATGAATGAACAGCTATCAAGCAAAGAAGAAAAGACGACAAGCAAAGGCCCCATACTCTGGTGTGCTAATCCATACATCTATTCTCTCACACGCCACAGCAACAGAAGAACAGCAGGATACATTCATGCAGCTATGAAAACTCCTTCACTACACTGTGTGCTATCTGATTTTTGGATCACAGAGATGACATGACAATAGGTGACAATAAGCGCATAAAGACATGAGGACAAGGAGAAAGGAAGTAAGGACTCTGTCAGCGCTTCGTTTGGAGAACACACAAATATTCATATGATTCTTGATGATGTGTGTAGATGTGTAGCACTTAAGAATGCCCAGGACATTGCAGTTACATCACATGTAACCTTCACCATTATAAACATCCAGGACAAACCAACTGATGACTGTTTGAATGGGAAAGTCGAATATCTTGAGAAGCATCTTGCAGACAGACGGGTCCAGACTTACGTGTTTCATTCTGGGTTCCAGTGCAAAGCCTTTGGGGCTAGATCGGGCTGTCAGGTGTCTCACGATGTGTTTACAGGCTTCTGTTTTCCCAGAACCACTTTCACCACTAGAGAGACAAAGAGAGAAATAGATAGATACAGATCATTCGTTTGTTAGTTGATGTTATTATTGTTTGTCATTGTCTTAATGCTGCAGTTTTTTATACTGCTGTGATGTAGTCTTACTACATAATACGGTAATATTATATATTAGCCTACCCAAGCGACGTTTACTGACAACATGTATTTAAATTTGATACACTTTCTGATATTTTCCCAGCTGAACATAACCACTTACATTATGTTTTTAATTTTCTTTTTAACTTGCTTTTAGAAACCTGTATTGGGCAAGTAAAAACAACATTTAAAGACTGCTATCAAGGGAAACTAGACTTCAACAATAAAAAAAAACAAACTTCACAGTATAAATATGATGCATGTGTTTGTATCTCAGAAGAATAGGTTTGATGCATTAAATCACCAGGGTGTTTCCTACATCTGTCACCTCAATCACATGCTTCCGCCCACCTGACATCAACCCTTCAGGGACTCCTCCCATCAATTCACAATCTTTTCCTCCTTTCTAACAGCACTAACCATGGACCACCACTTTCCACACCCTGTACGGCACTGGAGGCCGGTTTCTAATTTTCTGTTGAGTAGATATTAAATCTAACATAAGGTACCTCTACAGTACATGCTCTGACACACACGGACATGCAGAGAGTTGAGACCAGCATAGTAACACCAAGCAGATGGCTTCAGAAGGTCAGGAGCCCTTACTAATGACAGCAGTGTGCTGCGGTGCGCTGTTTGTCTGTGTGTATGTGCGTTGCTATATTTCCTGCTAACAGCCATGCTGAGTGTGAAGTCCAAAGGCCTTTCCATTGTCTTTTCATTTACCAGTTTTTATTAGATTTCAAGGGCATTTTGTTAGAGCACTAGCCTCGGGGGGATTACAGCCGCTGATTGCCTGTAAACGTGTAGGAGTGTGTATGTGTGAATGTGTAGGAGTGTGTGTGTGTGTGTGTGTGTGTGTGAGGAGAGAAGATGTGGAGTGAAACAGGAAGCTTGAATGAAAGGGAAGCGAGAAAAGAACACAAAAAGGTGTGTAAAGTGCAATGGAGGAAGAACGAGTGTGTGTACGTGGGAATTCATAGTACAATGTCCTTGCATGTATGTGTGTGTGTGTGTGTGTGTCTGTGTGTGTTTGTGTGTGTGAGTGAGATGGATAGCCTGTGGCCAGGGCGCATTAACTCTCTGCCAGATTGGTTACAACTCAGCAGGAATGTCACTAGAGTGCCGGAACGGGATTTAATTGCAATCAGGGAGCTGCCTCCGTCCAGCAGAGGACAAAGAGCAAGACGCTGCAACACTTCCAGCAAACATCCATCTCTGCGCGAACACTGAACAGGTCTGCAGCTCAACTCAGGCTGAGAGCTATTAATCTCTCAGGGAGTGTTTAACAGGTGTGGAGGCAGAGGGGTGTGGACAAACCAGGTGGCCAGATGAACTTCACTCTTATTCACACAATTATTCCGCTCTGTTGACACTGTTCTCTCGGCATCCCAAGGCACAGAGTGCAGTGTTTGTGTGTTAGGAGGGTGGGAGATGTACCTTAAGATGAAGCACTGTGGGCGTCTCTCCTGCAGCATCATGTGATAAGCTCTCTCCGCTGAGGAGAAGATATGAGGGGGCAGAGAGGAGCACAGGCGACCTGTGGAGCTCAGGTACAACTGACTCACCTGAGAGAGGGAGACAGGAAGATAGTGTCAACAACCTTACGTAACTGGGCCGAGTAACACAGAGTATGAAGTTTCAGCAAAGCAATGAAACTATGACACCTACGTGATGTGCATACAGTTACTCTCCTGCAACTAAACACACTTGCTAAAGGTGACCCGGACACATCGGCTGGTTCACTTTAAAATAATAAACCAAATGACAGCAAACGTATACATCTTAATAGAGGCAATGTCAGTGTAATAGAAAATAGTAACAAGAATCCCTCTGCATTTAACCTTTTAGACGTGTGACAATATATTCTGGCATACAATCGTATGTAATACATCGTAATACAAAAATGCAAAGTATACATGTGGAGATGAAAATGGACCACAGTATTCACTAAACATGATCAGCTGTCTAGTTTTTGTTTGCCAAGTGAGACTCTTTGTTGTTTTGGAAAGTGCAAATACAGTACAAATACTGTATATCATTATGGTATTATTATTACCAAGGGGCCCAATTAACACTGTAACTGTTAACCATCAGAGATCTCAACTGTTGCCTAAAAAAATTTTTAAGTCCAGCAAAAAAAAAAATCCATTTGTGTGAAGAAGTTTAATTTGGGGTTTGTGGGGTTTGGTGTTTAGAGAATGTTTCTCCAATCACATAGACATTTTATCTTTATTTAGATTTTTATTCCTCTGATAATTTTCATATAAATAGGGATTGGCTTGAAAAAAAACTGCTTTATCTATATTTGCATTTTGAACTTACAAAACATAGAAAAGTAAGAATGAGGAGACAGTAAGAAGGAATAAATAAATCATTTTACATTTTGTTTGTTGTAAATTTGGATTATGAATGTATTGGACCATGAACTATAACTATTGTCTGTTATACTGAAGTGTGAGCTGACTGTAACACTCCTATTTTCAACCAGTCCAGCAGATGTGTGCCAGTGTTGTATTTGTGTCTGTGGAAAAAGGGAAGGAGGATGGGCTGTGGACCACCAGACCAGAGGGGGTGACAGACGGCCAGCAGATCACACATGTTGTGACATATGTCCTTCTCACACTGGCTCCTCCCTGCTCCTCCACACACCCTCTCAGTTGGGTATAGATGCCTGGAGTGAATCCAGACATAGGCAGGAATGGGACAGCCGGAGGGAGCTTGGCTTCATTCTGTCATGGCAGAAGAAGATGTCTCCTAGCCATCCAACCCTGCCTGGGTCCTCATGAGCAAGCCCTAAACTGGCATTATTTCAGCTGTAATATGGATTGAGGACATTTATGGAGAATTTCATTCCAAAACGAGTTATCCACCATTTGAAATAAAGTAACAACATTAACGCAGATGATAATGATGTTTAATAAGAATTAAGTAATTCACTGACAGGGTCCCCTATGTGTTGGATATGTTAAATATACTGTTTTTACACAATACACTAATTGTGTGTGTGAGTGTGTCCTTGCTAAACTGGATCCCACGCTTCCCTTGCTGATGCAGAGTCAGCCTGATGCTGTGTATCATTGACAGGAAGACTGCATTATTTATCAACCACAAGGTCCATTTCATCTGTTCATGCGCTACTTATTATACAACCAACGTGCTTCCTTTATGGTATAATTTTGCATTTACAATGCTGTAAAAGTATATTTTAAGCTATGATCATTGCATACACAGACCTGTAAATTCAACATAAAGAGAGCTTCTCACAGCATTTCTTGCAAGTCTATACAGAATAGAGGTCATTTAAATGCATGCTTACCAAAGTGGAGTAGATGGGCAGCTCTTTGTTTGGATTCACCAGTAAAAGAATGTGTCCAATGTAAGTCTACAAAACAGTGAAAAAAAAACAAACTCAAGTCATCTTCAAGTCAGTAACTCAGTTTAAAACATCAAATTGATTAAATATTATAAAATATTTATCTTTTAGGTGTGAGGTTGCATAGTTCTGGTTCAACCGACTGCTTTGACATACAAACAGGCTGAGGCTGGGTCATAATTACTCACAGACTGCCTATAGCCAACACTGAGTGTTGTCCCTTTCTTTCCTTCACATCAGTATTCATGGTGATAACCATCTCTATTATATATAGAAATATGCTCAACTCATGGCAGAGAAAGGTCAGAAAGAGATTTCCAAGGATAACCTCAGTAATGACCTTTTTCCAATAAAAACAATTCTGCCCTCTCACACAACCTACATATATACCCCGATGTCATTTAGATAACAATAACCAACTCTCAATTTCTGACCCCTTCCACTAAACCGCTAACCCTCCAATTCTCACAGAGTCCTGGAGGCTGAAAGATAAACACTCAGTCCCTTAGGAGAGTGCAGGCTTTGCTAACATTCTGTAACATGCTGCTCTGTCCTTAGGTTCCTGGCTCAAGGTTAATGACTGGAAAAAATGTGCACTCCGCAGACATACTGTAGAGCAAAACTGACACATCCTTCCTCATGTTTTTTTCTTTTTACCCAGGTGAAACCTGTCTGAGAATGGAAAGCCACCTCTCCACTAACTCTGTGGTTTAATCTCATAACATGCTTGTCAATAATTCAGCCTTCATCATTGTCCTCTGTCATATCTTTCCCCAGTTCCTTGCTGCTCTCCTCAGGGGTTTAGCAGTGCACTGGTCCCTCTCTCCCAACAGAAGGCAGCAGACCACTCATCAAAGCCCCATCTCTGACCACCCTGCTGGGAACATATGGAGCCGTCACTGTCTTTGTCCTCCCCCTATTTCTGTCCTTTACCACATCTCTGCTTTCTTTCTTGAAATGCCCTCTATAGTGGACAAGTAGATTAGCTATAGAGACAAGACGGATTATAATAAAATCTGCTTCTGCTCATTTCAGAGGCAAAAACTTTTAGAAAAGATGGATACTATACTGCAAACTTTACCATTAAAGCCAGGTTAAACCATTATTTGATAACTTGGTTTTGTTTAGGAATGTTTGCTACACACAGAATGGAAAATAATGCATGAGTATGCACCTCCATGTCAGAGAAATTACACACAATCACATCAAGCAATGTCCCCATGATAGCTGCACTTTGTCCACTCACTGTCCTCTCTCTTTACCACTTCTTCTTCCGCCAAATTAACTGCACCTCAATATCCAAGTCTCATTATTCTCAGTTCTAATCGTTTCTCTTTTCTTCATCCACCACTCTACTTCCCTTTATTGTCGTCCCCTTATCTGTTTCCCCCGCTGTGGCTAACCTTAACGCCCATATGGGTTTCCATAATAACAGACTATTACTGCCTCTTCACAGAGAAGGGAGTGTACCAGATAGTTCCACATTGATCTGGTTCCAGTCTTTATAGAGCTCAGTCCCTGTGGAGACGTATGAGCCATACGTATGATGTTTTAGAGGAAAGGAAGAAAATGACAGGAATGTGAAATGGACCAATTGCTGGAGATGAGGGCATTTTACTACTGAATATAGTTATGGATTTATCTTTCCAGTCGATCTAAATGGTATTGATTTAGCAACTGTCACCAGTGTAGGTGTGTATGTGTGTGTATGTGTGTGTGCGTGTGTGTGTGTGTGTGTTAGCAGGCCAGAACAGAGAAGTGATGGGATTCAGCTCATGAACACAACCTTACTTGTTCGGAGACGTAACTACATTCAGTAAAATGACTATTCACAACCAGCTGTTTGCTGTAAAAGTAGTAGTGGGCCAGAGATCACACATATTAATATTTACACAATAGTTTTTAAGAGCTTTAGAGGAGGAGACACAGTGTGTGTGATGTTTATACATGAGGGATAAGGTATACTACATGTGTTGTACATTTGCTGGAGGGCAAAACACTGCAGTGCTCAGGGGTAAAAAGTACATGTGATGTGATCCCAACATCACACCACGAAATTCCCAGACTGTAAACAACGCTTCACTACGAATAAACAACTGGCCTAGTTATGCCCGAGAGAGACTGTGTTTGCATGTCCCTGTGTTCTGTGTGTGTTCTAATGCAAGTTTAATGTTAAGTGGGATTTGTAAAGTGGCACAAGGACAGCGGAGTCGTACATAGATTTGGTCGTTGCCAAAGCGCTTCTGCATCTCGTAGAGCAGGCTGCTGTCGGTCAGCTCACTCAGGGATGCCAGGTCATCATTGGGTGCTGGAGGCATCAGCTTCACCTGAAGAGAAAGCAAGGTGAGAGTTAAAAACATAAAAACTGTTCACCAGTTGATTTCTTTCATCAGTTCACCTTCCACCTGAGAGAGGGGAACTAACCTGTTAAATGGATTTTTATATCTGCAATGATCTTGGGTCTCAACTGTATATTGTTGCAGAGATCTACATTTTGCTCTTACCAAGTACATATTTGATAACTTCTCAATTATCACTGGTGAATCAGCTCCAATTTTAACAAATTTCATGTGCCAGTTTCATTTGTCAGATTCCCCGCTTCTCTGTCAGATGAAAAACTTCTGGGAAACCCTAGGTTGATAAGACTAAAGTGGTTCATGATGGTTAAGCTAAAGACATAGTTGTCTTTCTTAACGCCTGAAAAGTTGCGCTCAACAAGGCTATCGCAACATGAAAGTAACAAATGGAATATGTGAAAGCCCTCCTTTTCTGTGTAACCTGTCTGGATACTTGGGAGTATCTGTTTTCTTCTTGTCAGTGACAAAGTACCTGCTCGAGTTTGCTTGCTCCAGAGCTGAAGGGGCCATCTAGGCCATTGTCCTGTGAGGGCTGTCGGCTCAGTGCTGCACCTGCCTCTCTGAACATGGCACACTTCTCCAGCAGACTGTCCCGCTTAGAAATAGGGAGACCCAAGGGGTTCCTGCATGAAAGACACAGTGGATGGAAGGAAAGAAGGCAGATTTGTGGCACAGTAGAGGATGAGGGGACAGAAAAGAAAAAGCACAAAAGAAAACATGATTTACAATGTCTGGAGTGACCCTAAGACAAGAGTTGTGCTTATGTAACTGTTAACCTACAAGTTCTTGACAGGGGTGTTGAGGTCATGTGATCCGCCATCATAGCGTTGGTCAGTGGGGGGGAGTGGAGTGGAGGGGTCCTTCAGTCTCTGCAGCCAGCTCTCCTCTGCGTTCAGCAGCATATCAGCTATGGGCTCTGATGCAGCAATATCTGATAACACAATATACAGGATAAGTATATCAGTACAACATTTTGAGCAATTTTAAAAACATTACTCAACATGGACTTTTACATGAACTCTCAGCATTCTCATGTTTATCTGTCTCATGTTTATTGGTGAAAAGACATTTAAAATGGGGTAATATTGTTAGCTAAAGAGAATAATACTGATGCTGTGAAGCAACCAGATGCATCTCTCTCCTCAGCCTTCCTTCACAATCCTTACAGATGAGCCTGCACTGGTGCAGAATGTGAACCCCATTGTGGATCAATCCAACTGTACTTAAGAGGAAGGAGGAGTTAAGATCCCCCCTATCTGTAATGAGGTCTAACAGGGCACAGGAGAAGGGGATGGCTTCATCCTGTCTTTTTATTTCTGTGTGACTGACAACACCCTAGACTCCCATCACTTGCTCTTGGTCTTTCTTTCGTCATGTGGCTGCTGAAGGGGTGGGGGGGGGGGGGGCTCCAAATGAAAAAGAGGGGGATTGTCTCAGTCTCTAAGGGGTTGTTTCACATCTTTTATAAGCCTACATGCAAGAAGGGGGTATTGATTAAGACCGGAGTGAAGCACTCAGAGGTGTGCTGAACGCATGGGAGTAAATGCTTAAAGGCAGCCACACTATTGTATTTCACGATGGAAAGGTTAGAAGGTAAAGCCCCTCTCTATGACACATTTCATCACTATCACACACGATACACGGCTTACATTTACAATGACTTCACTACATTCATCGGCAGCCTGGTTCAGTGGGTGGTTTTATAATGATTCTGTTGGCATTGATTAGTGCCATCAGCCAATCATGGCTTTCACTCCAACATTAATATTAATATGTATATGAACACCATAACATCCACAAAGCACTTCACTCAGAAACTGTGAATACATTTTTTCAGAATTACATATCTACGAGATGTCAAAGACTTAAAGGTCCTCTGTGGAGTTTTCTGGTAAATGAGCACAGTTATGTTTACAGTCAGTGTTTCTCTTCAAAATGCATAGTGTGTATCCTTGAGGCCTGGCAATTGTGTTGAATGTATTTCCCTCCTTATTGAACAGCAAACACAATTGTTTTTGAAACATTTGAAACCTGAAATGTTTACATTCATGTTTACATCTGCTGCCAGTCTTCTTCCTCCCTGCCTTTTCCTGGTGCATTGTTGTTCCTTGGAGTGTTACTGTCTCCAACTGTTGATCAGCATAGCTTGACACCGAGGAATGTCAGCCCCAATATAGTCAATGTTTGAGGTAAATTCTCGTTTCATTTACCATCATATTGGACAATTTGACGTTCGGGTTTACTAGCTATCAACTGATGAAATGTTTACAGGTATTTGTTCATCTGAGTTGTTTCACTTTTTTGTCTTCTTCATGTATTATGGCTTGCATGCACAACAAGTTGCATTACTGCCCTCTGCATGCAGCAGGAATGTCTGCGTATGAATGCATCCTTGTATGCATGAGATACAAATCAAAAAAGCACCTGTTCTTCAAAACATTGCTTCATTGGTCAAAAACTGTACAGTACAGGGTACCTTTAATACAAATTAAAATTAGGTGGATGGGATTTAAATGGGATCCATAAATACATCATTTTAAGAGTGGGCATCATTTTTCAGATGGTAGATTGCAACAACTATTTATTGAAGTCTTTTCTGAACTGTGGTGCCTACCAGTCAAACAGACACCCACATACATACATACAACTACCCCCCACATTGACTGAACTTGTGCAAATGTTCTTCATTTAGACCTCCTCTGTTGATCTTGTATGCTTCCATTATTAAAGAAACAATACAAGCTTGTGGATAATGATATGCTAGCTTTATGCCCATTAGCAAATTAATCACATCAGCCCCTCGTGACAACTGCTAACACCCAAATTTAATCTGTGCACATATTTGTGTAAGTGCATGAGTAAGGTGTTAATGTTATCTTTCAATAATAAATGAGTTCTCTCTTGCAGATACACTCAGATGTGCACAGAGAGGTTCACCAGAGACTGATTATGAGGGAGCCTCATTCACTTTGTATTGAGTATGTACACTGTGAGTAAGTGAATGAGTGAGTGAGTGAGTGAGCGTGTGTGCGTGTATGAGTCTGTGTTTAATATTTTCACAGTGATTATTAATGCATTCGAACAGGCTCAGCTGAATAAGTCAAAATCCATTTCTCTGCTTCTTTGCTTCATTACATCTTGCTTGCTGAAACACGTCTGCCCATTCGAGCTGCAACATTTGTGTATGCACACACACACACACACATGTATTTTTGTGTGAATGCCTGAATGTGTTACCTGAGGGCTTGTCTTGGTTGCAGTTCAACAGAGTCGGGTTTGCTCCGTGCTTCAGGAGTTGGCTAACGATGCTTGTCTGTAAGAGATGGCATAAACACCCACATCCAGTTGCATTAGAGTCAAGAAAATGTCAAACATTTCTAGGGTACTATTAACTGCATTTGTCTCAAACCATTAATGCAAAAACAGCAAAGCAGAATACAGCAGATTTCAAATGTTTTTACTTTTTTATTTCTCATGTTAAAGGCCACAGAAAACATTGTAGTTATTCCGGCATTTATTGCTATAGTGCAGATGTAGATAGACACAGACCTAAACTTTAAACTCTAAGCGGTACATACAGTGTACGTGACTTATGATAGGTCTATACTAGTGTTGCCCCAGACAGAGGAGATCCTTTAATAATGAGCCTATCTTCCATCACATGTTACAGTAAGAACCCTCATTTCTACACAGTGTGACATGTGATGGCTGTCTGCCCTGCACTGTTCTGTGTAACCAAGGCATTAAGTCGGTCCTTTCTCTTTCATTGCTGCTTCATCTTCTAGTCTTTTTTCCCCAAAAGCTGTATCTAATGCACTGTGATCTGTGAATACCTATTTGTGATTTGTCTATGTGATGTGTTGAAGTATCTGAAGTGTGACTTAATTCATTGATAATAGACAAGGTACATTAAATCTCCTTGGGGATGTAGGGAAGATGGCATCACCCTCACTCGGTCTTGAGTGCAGCTCAATAAACATGAAGACATGGTTTCAAAAACAAATATCATATTAGTATGACTGATAAGAAAACAAAAGAACCTACTCAACCAGGGTGAATTCTTGGCAAATATCCTTGGGAACTACTGTATATTGACCCAAAGCATCACCTTCTCCTGGTCACTTTTCATGCTGTAACAAGATGCTGTTTTAGCATCTTTCAGCTCATTGTTTTGGTTTTACGGTCTGGAACTTTACTGTTTGGTTCACTTTCACCACTATAATCAAACTTGTTTTCAGCTGGCAGCTGTTTTTTTTTTTTTTGTTTTTTTTTAGCAAAAAGCTCTGATAAACCCATTGTATACTACCTGACCTGCACTTAACAACAGACAGACAAAGTTAGCAACTAGCTGGTGAACAGAGGAGCAGAACATGATATTTCCCTCAGAGTTGGTTGAGACTAAAACAGAGCTAAAAGGGAAGTGAATATTATCCAGATGGCTAGAAACAACTTCAAATTACATGTTACTCCATAACTTATGAAAGAGTAAATGAGAAAGTGTTTGCTAACTTGTTTGCCATAAACTCTATAAGGTGACAATATGTCAATGTTGTGTTTACTACGTGTTGCAAAGTGGCCAAAAAAATCAAGTAATGCAGGTTTAAATAAAAATTTAAGTACATAAAAATGTATTTTAATGAGAACAAAATAATTGACCTTCTCAGTACATCTTCCTAGACTTAGCAAAGATAGAGAACAGAACATGTATTGAAACTGATTAATTACCAACACACTTTTCCATAAGTGAGAAAAAATTTCAACAGAACAACTCTAGAAGTAGAAGAGCTTATTTGTACTATAGCAGAGTAATCATCTGCAGTACAGAGGAGTGAATCAGCACATTCAGCAGACTGGCTCTGACCCACACAAGCAGGTGTTCAGAGCATCTCTACTGCCCACAAACGCTGTCAGCTGCACTCGCACCCTATAAATACTGACAACACGTCACTAGCGCCACAATATCTAAACCCTTCAATGGGTCAAAGTTTATAAGAGGACCTGAAAAAAGGTCATCAGCATGGTAGGGATCAGCATGTAGATTCAGATACATAGAACAATTTTGTTTTCCAAAGAGTGGCAAGGGCCCAAATGCATTTTATATTGGTCATATGACTCGAAAATTAATCTTGAGATTAACATTAAAGTGCTTCAGAAGATTAAACTTTCATATAAATCTTGTGGTTGCTATATTGCCACAGCTTCTGCATGTACCTTCATTATAAAATAGAATGAATTAATCCAGTCCCAGCAGGGGTGCATTTTAACACCCTGTCATTTTTGTTTAAAAACCCAACAGAAAACTATTTAAAAAGTCTTCCCTAAAGACAACACAACTTGAAAATCCTGACTCAACCTGGGATGCCAAGAGTCAGGGTCTACCTTATCACAAGACCAAGCGAGGGAAGCTTAATTAGCTGCAGTAATAAGGGTCATATGTCTTCTTAAAGGGTCAGTCTTTGGGTTTCATGTGCCAGCTAGTGTTACAGTTGCCAGCCAGCGTTTCCAGGCAACGGTTTGCTTCCGCCTCATATCAGCAAAACGTCTTATTAGTGGAACCAGTGATTTACTGGGCTAGATATATACACACATCTTGAACCCATAATGTCCTGTGTCACTGATGTACCACTGTCTGACCAGCTATAAGGGAATAGTGACAGGAAGTGAGTGTTAAGGAGGCTCAGGGAGTAGTTGGTATGCAGGAAGCAAAGCACTGGCACCAGTAAAGAGCCGATGGCTGAGGTGATTTAGCACTGCAAAGGAAACCTAATCGATTGTCCAATCCTCTAGACTGCCACTCTTAAGTCAGAAGCACTTACATATTAGACACACACACATACACAGAGTAACTATGTATGCAGAAAGTCTGAGAAACAAAGAGACATTAGGAGGTTATTATTCCATTCACAAGATTGCTGTCTGGAAGATGTATACATTTAGATCCATTTCATCTAATTACATGATCTACTAACAACTAGATAAAGACAACATTTCAGAGGAAAGAAAGAAAACAAAAGCAGCTGATCTGTATGAATGAAAACAGAGAAAGGCTGTGAGGTAAGAAGTAAGAAGGCATTTTTAAAACACACTCTAGTGGGGGGAAAAACATGGCTTCAGCATAGATGAACCCAAGAAGTAGAGAGTGGCTCTAAATACCAAATGCATAGAATCTCTTCGTCAACAGCCCAGCACATAGCCCAGAAAATGTAATTAAATATCTAGTTGGGTCAGCAAGATTTTAACATGATCACATCCCTTCCTTCATAGTTGGATCCCTCTCAAACCACCAGATCATATCGCTCCAACAACTCACCTCCGCCCCATCTGTAAATCAATCTTCTTTCCTCTAAGAGGGACCGTTAAACATCTAATCTAAAATGCATATGCAGTGCAGTTTGACGGTCTCTGATCAATAGACCCAAAAAGAGCAGTTTATCAGAGTGTGTGCAGGGTAACTGGAGGCAAGTTTCTCAGAGGAAAAATCCATCCATCCATAATTTCCTCATTATTTTGTTCATTTCATTAGTGACTGCAATCACATTGGATCAATGCAGCTAGATGAGTTGAAATTAGAGGACTACTTAATGAAAGTCAACATTGTGACGTTTTGTCGTGCAGCAGTGGGTTACCTGTCCGTATTTAGCAGCAAGGTGGAGAGGGGTCCAAAAGTTGTTGTCTGCAGGATGAGGGTCCGCCCCACTATCCAGCAACACAGACACCACATCCCTATATCCACTGGCACATGCTATATGGAGCTTAAGAGAGAGAAAGAGTGAGTTAAGTTATGATGGCAAAAAGAAGAAAGCTAAACTAAACTGATTTAAGGAAATAAACAACAAAACCAACCACTGATAAAAAGGAGAGATGCAAAGAAAAGTACAAACCCAAACACTAGCAGACATGAGCCTCACTTACCAGAGTGACCCTGTCATCATTGGGCTGGTTGAGGCTTCCCCCTGTGGCTACTATCTGCCTAACATCAGACAGCATGGTGCTGGGTCTCTGTGTCTTCATAGTGTGCATGGATGACACCTCCACCCCTACAAAACAAACACAAGCATGACTGACACATTCATGCTCCAGTATGTCTTGGGTGTCATACATAAACCTAGCACCTCAGATTCATCAGTTAATGAAATATGACAAAACACTTACTTTACTGACTTTTGTAATATGTAGTAGTGGGTTACAATCAAGTAAAGGGATCTGACATGTTTGCATTTCAAAACCTCCTATTTTTGCAGAACTGAATTTCTCACCAGGATTTGGGTTGTGCAGTATGTGCAACACTGACTGAAAAAAAACCCACAAACTGACGCCAAACAGGAAACCCCCTCTTAAACCAAAGCCTTGCCGATCAAGGCCAAAAGCGATCTTAATGACACTTCAATAAAAATCCAATACTCATGCATCGTGCTTCTGTCCCTGACCTGAACAATGCAAGGTCAATGTAGCGCTTCCTCTGGGCTGAGACAGATAGACAGAGGTCTACGGGGGCATCTATTCCCAAAATATGAAGATCAATGCTCGGCTTCATAATCACACTCACAGTGGACCTGATTTTAGTTGCTGTAATAGCACGGATTGATTATCAATCAATCTATATTTCACTCAGATAAGCTCTAGGGCACTAACTAATGGGACTTCTCCAAATAGACTGGTTGGATCAGCTCATCAATAAGTTTGTCTTTGCAAACAAATGAGAGCCTCAGGGTTTGTAGGTATTTGAGACACGCTCAACATTACTGTAACAAAAAATAATTCACATTCTCTAATAGTAGGAATTCGGTATTATATGAAAACAATGCCTCAGCTAGCGCGAGAAGTTAGAGGCAGATTTTTTTTGGTGGCACGGCGCCACAACTAGGGAACAAAAAACAGAATTTTCCTTCTCCCCCTTTCTTCCTGATGTAGAGACACATGGACAGCCTGTCTTTTTCCCACAACCGCACAAACTTGATGGGGATAGAGAGCATGCGGCCAAGTTGCTATAGCAACAGAGGCCGAGCGAGCCTGTGTGAGTAAGAGTGTGTTTCATGGTGGCACAGCCCAGCACGATGGGGGGGTATCAGGGGAGCGTGATGTAGGCAGGAGGGAAGAGATCACCACGGGGGCTGACAGACAGAAGCAGAGAGGAGTCTCAATAAATTCAGTGGCTAGGGGGGGGTTAAAGAGTGTGTGTGTGTGTGTGTGTGTGTGTAGGGTGGTCTTAACTTTGAAGAGTTAGCCGTCTAGAGTCAGAAGCTTGTATTTGTCATGTGAACCAGTGTTGGCTCATGTGTGGCCAGTGACAGATTGATGAGGGAAGACCCTCCATCATTGTCTCTATCTGTTTCATGACTAGCTTTGTCAGCATGACTCCAGTTCTCTCTGTACTGCTCTGGTACTTTTCTGTCTCTCCCTCTGTCACTCTTTGTCTGTGCTTCTGCCACTTTCTCTCTCTTGTGCCTCTTTTACTCCCAGCTCCTGTGTTGACCTTCTCCTTTCTCAGTTGGAAAGAAGCGCCTAAATCACAGCCCACCATCATTAGGCCTGTGGGTGTAGTTGACCTTCACAAACTGCTTCACAAACACAATTGCTCCTGTCTAACTGTGGGTATGGTTAATCAAACATTCACTGTCTTTTCCAAACCGCATTATCCAAATTCCTCCTAAATAGAGGCAATGAAAAACATACTTTTCCTCATTTAGCTTAACTTTTTCTTCTTCTCAAAGGGTGGTGACAACATGGAAATAAGCCACTACATTTCAGTGACTCACTGGAGTTCATGATGAATGAAATGTGAAATGGCAAAGCTAGCTTTTTCTCACTGTACAATACAACATGAATTAAAAGGTGTGCTGAGCTTTACCATTTTCCTCGAGATGTTTTCGGAGGATATAGCTGGTCTCAGTTCCCTCGGAGGCGTAGTCCAGAGGAATGTTCCCGTTGACGTCTTGCAGCAGGACGTTAACCCCGGCCTTCCAGACGCAGGGCAGAAGAAAGCAGAGAAGACACACACACATGAACTGAGTTTTAGCCGGGGCCATTCATCTTGACTTGAATCAATGATAAAGCGGGCCTAATTATCTTGGTTTCCCAGAGGCGTATACCTGAGCAGAACCATGGAGACATTAACAGACAATAGGGTGAATTAAAGAACTCATTATGTAACTGCCTGGGGGGGTGGGGCGGTGAAGAGTAAGGGCGTTGGTTACCGTTACCTGAGTTCATTGGAGTGAGCATGTGTGTGACAAGATTAATGTGTGTTTGCTCAACAAGGACCCTGCCAGGGCAGTATTCTGCTACAGCAGGAGATAACATGGGAGACTTTCCCTCGGGCTCTGTTAATGACTGTTACTCCGACCACAGCACAGTCGTTGGTCACAATATGGTTATGATTGATTGCTTCTCTTCGGAGGAACTCTACTGCACTCATTATTTGTAAAAATGCTGTGATGCTTTACCAGTAGAGCAGAAAGGTGTACAAGCCATGCAAAATGTACTTCCGTGGACTTTGCTTCTGTCCTTTTCATTTTTATCATACCCTCTTCGGGGGTTAGGTACTAAAAGTAACATACATCCTTTCAAATGGCAATTGTCAGAAGCCAGCCGTGAATCGTTTGCTGTTGTTTGACTAAACCATAAAAGACAAGGGGGTGTAACGATCGTAGCTGGACCGGGTCTGATAACAGGGACAGGGGACTCTAAGTGAGGATCCTTATTGAATATTTACAGCTAAGAGATTTATGGCCTAGTCCTTAGGCAGACAGAGAGGGAAGGGTTGGAAGAGAGCACAAAATGGGAGGAAGGAGGCTGAAAACGCAAGGAGGGAGCTACACAGCTGACAGAGCAACACAAGAGCTGTAAACCTTAGTGCTCTGAAAACCAATCAGCAAAACCACAAGGACACCCAGCCTAAAAAAAAACCCTCAAACCAACCTTGAAATTCCTTATTGATTTATAAATAAGACATTTGTTTTTCATCTCCAAAATGTTTTGCAGATTTTCAGATGTTTTTCACCTAAGAAATGCCAAGCAATTACAGTTCATAAAAGGCACATTGCTGTCAATTTAGAGTTTTTTAGTGGTTTCATTATGCACCAATCTGTGCCGTCTAGTGGGATTTTTTTTTTTTACTCACTTATGAGGGTTAGTTAGAGGTTAACAATGGGAATTAATTAACATTAACTATCAGCTGCTGCTTCGTGACTATTCATGAGAGAACGAGAAACCTTATCGCCATGTGAAGCACAGCTTGAAGAGCAAGAGATGAGATGATGAATGAGTCAAACAGAGAGCATAATATTATTCCCCCCACCACCACACATATAGTACATTCACACACACACACACACACACACACACACACACACACACACACACACACACACACACACACACACACACACTCAATCCCCAGTCTCCCTTTCCTTCTTTGTCAAATTTAGACTGCTCCATCAATATTCCTTAGATTTGTGCTTTGCCCCCCAAACTGTAATCAACCCGGTCATAAACCTGACAGTTCCTCTCAGGATGCCTCTTTTAACATGTGTGTGTGTTTTTGTGTGTGTGCTTGCCTGTGTGTGTGTGTGTATTGCATAGTGGGCAGTAAATGGGTGTGCTAACCCAGACTTCAAGGTCCAGTAAAAGTCAATAGGAGTCTGGCTGGATGAAGTTATCAGCTGACAGACAGATAGATATATATCTTACTCTGTCTGTCAGGAGGCCACTCTCACCACTGACCACCTTCACTCACAGCCGGACAAAACAGCTGGACAAACCTTGAGATGTATGTGCTTTGAGAATGTATAAATACAGTCAAATTCAATATTCTAGACAGACTGATGCTGTTTTAAGAGTGAAAACGGTAACAACATAACAACGTATAGTGAAAACGTACAAAACTAATGTGAAAATGCTATAGTTGACCTCCTGAGTCTAGCTGTATATAATTATAGACAATAATAGAAAAGGGTCAGCATAGAAATAATTAATCTATAGAGTTCTATCATGGCACACAATGCTCTAAGACGAAGAGACACAGATGATGGCGAAGAAAGCATGATGTGTGGGCCATTTATCCAGACACATTAATCATGTGTCTGAGCTCACACGATAAATACTGACAGATATAAACGGGTTGGCGCTGGCTAGCAGCCGCGCAGACCGCAGAGGGGTTAACAAGTTGACTTCTGACCCCACCACGCTCCCTGCCACAAAATGATGAATCCACCACGGACATCCCAGAGATGGAAATCTGTTTAAACCACACACTAGCCGTGGTTCGTTTTATTTTCTATTTAAACATGAAGTCTCTTGAGATACATCTCTTTTTCGATAATGGCAGTTGTTACATGCAGTGACAGCCACAAAATCAATAACAACTAGTAGATATGTGCTGATGGCTGTCTCTGTGGCAGTCAGTGCTGAGCTTGGACACAGTCACAGCACAGCACAGAGGAAATCTAACCAAAGCAAAGAGTTCCAATTAGAGCCTCAGCTGGTAAATCGTCCAGGTCAATATATCGTCCAATCTAAGCTGATTGCAGATATATTGGTATTGGCATGTATGTTAGCCAAGGAAATTGAAGTACAGAAATGCTAAAGATATGTTCTGAAACAGAGTTACCATTCTGTAAATTGTACACTAGTGACAAGTTTATTTTTCAGCTGTAAAATGTCCTTCCCTGTAAAGAAAATGAATATCAGCTGAGGTATCATTATTATTTAAACTCTCAAATATCAGAAGATAATTCTCACATAGGAAATCTGTGTATGAAAGTTCAAATAATCCCAAAGCTTTCTCTGTTGTGTGAAAATAATTTAAAAAAAAAGTAATCCAGGAACCCTCAAACTTGATAATCAAAGTTGCAACAAAGAATTTTAGCAGGCACAGTATTATTATTCTCTCTTGATTGAACAACCTTTAATGACTTTTCAATCACCGTTATGTATTCACTGCTGTTCTTGTTGCACATCGGCCATCTTATAGATACAAGGATAAGACAAAACATTGGTAGACTCTGTATAATCAGGGACAATTCTTATTCTCACAATCCTATTCTCTTACCATAACAAAAACAAATTTTATGCCAAAATTGATTTAGCTATATTTAATCAGATGTTAGTTCACAAACTCTTCATTTCCTGAAAATATTTCAACAAATTTTCCACAAATTGTTAAGAGTTTGCAGGTTTGGGACTTAAATTAAAGCAGATAACACACCATAGGAGTGTGCAAATATTGCTTGATGAACCAGTGGCATGTTTGGAGGAGGGAGGCCTACATTATCAGCAGAAAGACCAAAAAAGTGTCAAGTAGAGTTCAGTGCAGCCAGGGGCTTGCTGTTAATCGTTTGACTTCAAAGCACTCAGAGTTCAGAAATTTTAAATTCATCATACACAAGCACGGAAAGTGGGTCAATTCTACAACTGTAGCCCCATGGGTTTTGAGCTGTAAGATGAGAAAAAACATTTTGGAACAGAACCTGTCTCCTGTGGATAACATGATCGTATTGCTACAAGAAGTAGCATACATTTTGAAAAAAAAAAATACAGTTGAAGTGCACAGTGGTAAACCATTTAAGACTATTATTTATATGTTCTTGAGCAGTCTTTATATTTGTCAAATGACAGAAACTCTTGCTCAGGAAAACTAATCCAGTCAATATTTAATTACTTACCACGTCTCTTTTTTAAGAAATTAAAATTTGAGTGTGTCTTGTGTGTTGTGGCTTTGAATAGAAGTCCTCAAAAAATGTAACACATTAGGATTATATTAAGAAGCTCTGTTGAGGCATCTTGATGCATGTACATGAGTCAAGCATAATTAAAGGTGCAGTGTGTAGGATTTAGAGGCACCTAGCAGTGAGGTTGCAACAAACTGAATACACCTCCCCTCCTCCCTTTCCCCTTCCAAGCATGTAGGAGAAACTATGGTGGCCGTGAAACTTGCGGAAAATGTGAAAGACCTTCTCTAGAGCCAGTGTTTGGTTTGTCTGTTCTGGGCTACTGTAGAAATTTGGCAGTGCAACATGGCGGGCTCCATGGAAGAAGACCAACTCCCTATGTAGATGTAAAGGGCTCATTCTAAGGTAACAAAAACACAGTGATTCTTATTTTCAGGTGATTATACACTAATTAAAATATACTTATGAATATTATATTCCATTTCTGCCAAGTCTGTTCTGCTAGATGCCACTAAAATTTACACACTGTACCTTTAAGTAATGGACTTTGTTGAAATCAGTATGAAAAGGTACACACTTTGCTCTGGTTTTGTTTGATAACCAGACACTTTAAACCAGCAAATATTACACAAGTAGTGTAATATTTTTGAGGAATCATTTATAAAGACTACACACTCCACACACAGATCCACTGTCTCTGAACAGCCATTTAATTCTTCCAGGGTCTCAATAACAAACATTAACCAGAGCTTGACCTAGGAGGGAATAGGTTTGGGAAAGGGTTTGGAAATAGGTTGGGAATGAGGGTGTTTAGAAATGGCTTACTCCCCTCTCCTGCTGTTTGGAGGCAGGAGATAAGAGAATTAACATTAGTGCCAATCCGGACACAGAGCGACAATACACCCAGACGTCTCATCAAACCCTCCCTACTTTCCCCACATGACAAGCTTGGTAACATCTCTGTCAGCAAAAACCACTCCGCTTCTCTGTGTAGGAAGTAGAGACAGGAAATCAAGGACAGAGAAGCAGAGGACACGGGGAGGGGAACAGAGAAATAGACGAAGGAGCAGGACACAATAGATTAGCAGTAATATTCCTTCCTGTGCCAATCAAAGATAAGGCTGCCAGTCAAGCTCCTCTGGCGAGACCACTGTTCCACTTCTCATTAAAATGTAAACCCGTCATATTCTGAGGGAAGATCTTCTACTTACAGCTCTGATAAGGCCGAAGCTTGAGAACAGAGCAGAATGACTGGGCATTGGCAGCATTTGTGCTGGAGGAGATGGGTGTAAAACTGAATGAAAAGAAAAAAAAAAAAGGATATTCCATCTCTATCGGAAATATGGCTTGGCTGAAGCTATTTCTACACAGGAAGAGCCTTGAGCTCCCCTTTCAGAAAACATCTTCCATGCTGATTGTACCAGGAAAAGAAACTCAAGTGTTTATCTTACCCTGAAGAAAAGAAAAATCATTCCATGCCAACATACAGCACTTTGAAAACCGAGACTTTTAAAGTCTCCTATCTTACTGAGCTATGTCTCCTCACGTCCAAATACTGTCACAATCACACGAGTGCACACTCACACAAGCAGAAGTAGATGCAGTCAAATAAAGAAGCACTTAGTATTAAAGGAAATTCAAGCTGTGAGAAAAAAAATGTTTTGGTGTTGCTACAGTAAGCTGGAAAATGTTTGAATCAGATATTTTCAATTTCTTTGAAATTGTCTTCCTCTTTCTGTCTTTACCCCCTGCTCCCTTTCAACAGGACTGAGGTCTGTGTAAATATGACCTAATTTACTAGAAACTGGTTCTGTCTTGGTGGTGAATGGGAGACATTTAGTTACTGCCTCCCAGGGAGTAGTCTTAAATCATTCTCTCTCTCTCTCTCTCTCTCTTATGGTATTGCCTATAATGAAAGCATAGCTCGCTGCATAAATTATATTTGGCGTATCTATATCATATTCTGCTCTACAAGCTAGGCAGCCTGCATTAATCTTTGCTTCCAGGGAAATTAAAAGCATGCAAATACAAAAAGACTAACACATGAGCCAAACAGTCATACAGTCAGTAGAGGCTGACAGATCCACCCTGCACACCCTTTGGATGGCAGCTCTTCAAACATATCCATTCCTCTCAGGAACATCTCTTTCCTGCCCCACAGATAGGAAACCAGCAATCACTCAGGACCCAATCAGGAGAACCAAGCTGTACAAGATTCTACAGAGTTCCGAACTACTGACAACCCTCCCCGGGTCTAATCAACACCAGCAGAGCAGACCCAGCCCACTGTGTGACTGGGCCTGATGTGAATGCCCTCCCCTGCAGCTGGCCCTGCTCTCATTATGGACCTAATCAGCACAACCACAGCTCTTGTCAAGACAGACCCGAGACGAGCTGGAAACATCCTCCACGGAACAGACTCTCGCTTTGATATCATGCTAATGCCGAATTTCTAAATATCCTCATTTTCAGCGATTCAGCTGGGTTTGTGGAAGAATGGAAAGTCGTGTTTCAGACCCTTGGTAATCCAAAAGCCCTCATCAATGAAAGACGCTCCACTTGGAGAGAAAATTCTGGATGACTAATGTGAATACAGCCACTGGTTCAAAGCTAATTCGAAACATGAAGCTCGTATGCCAAGCCATTCCAAAACACTAATCTAATTTGTAGCTGACACGCTTGGAATTGGAAAGATCAACAAGAAAACTATGTCCAAAATGTTTGCCTGTGTGTGTGTGTGTGTGTGTGTGTATTTGTAGTATGTAATAGCTCTTCCATCCATGTAGTGTGTGGTTATGTTTGTATGTGTGTTTCTCGAGGGAATGTGTGTGAATCCAGGGTCTAAAGACTGTAAAGCCCCTTGAGGGAAATTTGCGCTTATGATTTGTGATATTGGGCTTTATGAATAAAAAATGGATTCGACTCACCAGCAGCAGAAGCAGCACCACGTCCGCATGGTCACACACACACGCTATGTGCAGTGCTGTCCACAGGTCTTCGTCCTGCAGGTTGACGTTCAGCCCTCGCTCGATCAGAAGCTCCGCCGCGAACACATTGTCATGGCGAGCACACTGTAGATGTAGTTATTATTAGTCTGCAGAAATGTATATTTCCTGTAGCAGTACTAACTATAAACAGTACAGATGTGTGATTTAGTGAGTACGGCATAATAATTAATATATGTGAAAAATGTGATTGTGCAGCAGTTGTCCAGTACTCGGATACATCTCTTCCTTCCTGACCTCTCTCCACCATTTGTAGTGTAATATGAGCAACCTCCCAGGACAAGACAGGCGGACTAACTTGTCTGATTACCTCATTCAAATAAAAAAAAACTTGTGGTCTCAACCATGATGTGACATGTAGCTTGATAGGGTGCTGTACTGATCACACATTGGGACTTAACACACTGACATCCTTGCACTCTATAATTTCCATTTTGTGAGACTTCATCATTTTACCTCAGTGTTATTATTTCCTGTTTTATTTATCTGAACCGTTTTCAGTAAAATGAAGGTGGCATTTTTGTATCTTTCTACTTGTAGTAAGAAAAGGAGATATTTGACTACTTTTTACACCACCACTTAGTATGTGAGGGTCTGCACTTATTAATCGTGTTATGGGGACAAAAACTGTCCATAAAAATAATTTATTTCATGGTTAAGGCTAAAATTAGGTTTAGAATTTGGAAAGGGTTGGGATTAGTAATATTGCATTTATCGTTGAAGTTGGAGTAAACTCCAGGGAATAAACATACGCACGTCAGTACAATGTCCCTTTCAACTATCAGAAATCTTGTGTGTGTGTATGTGTGTGTCTTACCAGATGTAGCAAGGATCCACCAGAAGAAATGGGAGTGTTAGGGTCTGCTCCCTCCTTCAGGAGACGCAACACTGCAACACAAAAATATTTGACTGTTATCTACTTACATCCATAAGTTCACACCTGCTGTATGTGAAGACAGACGAGGCACTCAGGGCATGTAAAACAGTCACACACACGCACACACAAACACTGATCTTCACCACTCCCTATCAAAACCAACATGTGCCAAGTGTCCTAACGGTCCTTGACATGTCAGTTTGCATCAGTGTTAAGGCTCTGTGTGTGTCTGTTAGCTCCTTGTTCCAGCAGCAAACCAGAAAGCCTCTCGATTACACACGTTCACATTGCATACTGTGAGCTCCAGTGAGCCGCACCACCCACTCACACACTGACACAGATCTACTGATGAAAAAACACGAGCCATTACAAACGAGTTCACACAGTCAGCCTTACGCAGATGAGCAGACAGTTGTAGGCTAAACAAGGTCACAGTGATTTTTGTTATACCGCTGATATAATTTTTATTCAACATCTACAAAAAAATGAATGAGAATGCAGAGGGAAACAGTGAGCATGTGTGTGTGTGTGTGTACTGGAGTGTGTGACAGATAAATAGAGTGGGATGGACAAACAAGAGAGGGAAGTGGAGTACTGTGGTTTGGACATATGTGATCCCACCAACACTGACAGCACTAGATGGATACTCACTAAACTCTGGAAGACCTTATACCAGCAAAACAGCCACCACTGTCACGCAATCCCTACACACACACACACACCACACATACACACATACTGAAGTCTTTAAGCAAAGCCAATGGCTCTGAAGACAGTAACCATGGTAATTACTGTGGTGATAATTCCATCTAATGAACCCTGTTGATGACCCCCATGAGGTCATTTTACTTAAAAGGGTCATTATCTTGACAGACTTGCTTGAATAACTTCATCCAGCCCACACACACAGGCATGCACCCACACACACAGACACACACACACACACACACACACAGCAAGTAGGTTTTACCATAGATGCTGGTCTGTAATCCTGTGCTTGTCATAATATATAAAATAACCACTAATAAACATACATTAGAAGACCATATATTAGAGGCAGACATCAGTGGGTAATGTGCCAATGCTGGATGTAACGTTACCTGAGAGAAAACAGTAAGACTTAAATTCCTTATTTGAAATAAGTGCACTGCAGACAGAGTGCAGATCTAAACAGAGACAATGCAGACAATAACATTAGTGATAAATGTTCATTTAAATTCATCAATTTTGTGTTATATTGGCATTTTATATATATATATATATATATATATAAATATTGGCAGCAGCCATTGAAACACCCATTTAAGTTGACCAATAATTTAACAATATATTTCAACAGCACCATAAACTGTAGCCACCAAAATGTGTATATGTATGTATCTACTGTATATAAGTTTGATTTGCTGGAATCATGTACACATTTAAATTCTCAAACAAACATGACCATGTCCAATGTGCACGCAGTCATGAATGCGATTGCACCCTCAACCCCATGTACACATTAGGGCTGCACTTCATCATTCAAACTATTTGAATTCAATATTTTACTCTGAGAAATGTAAAAATAATTGTCCATCATCATCGTCATCAGAGCCTAAATTGAGGTTAACGAATTGCTTATTTTGTCTGTAACAGTCAAATACCGAAAGAGATTCTATTTACAAAGATATGAAGAGATTTTTTTATTACTTACATATGTATAAATTATCACAATTGTCACCAGTTCATTTTCTGTAAACTACCTAAATAATTAACTGCCAAATCATTTCAGAACCTAACGTGCACACATACTAAACTGACCAAACACATACTGTACAGTACACAGATATTTTCCCATTTGTCTAATGGCCCTCAGAGCTTAATGGCCTTTAAATGGTTGAGTAGAAACAAACTGGCCAACCTTGGAGTCAATCAGCACAATTATCTTCAATCTCCTCAACATACTGTAGGGGCTCAGGACTGTAAACCTCCAATTAAGGCTTATCTAATGCTTAAGTAGCTACCAGGGAATAGATAATGCTCTAGCTTTCCTGTCTTATATCACAGGGCTGCTCATTAGTGAATGTGAAATCTTTAAGCAGGCGAGACGTCAGCATGATTGCTGCTAAAGAATAATAAACAGTGACCAAAAAGATAGTCAGTCAGTAATTAAGACATTTTCTGGTCTGCAAAACCTCCTATCAGTTAGAGCCTGTTAGTGTTAGATCTTGACAGAAGAACCTGTCTGAGTTTTATGGCACATTATTGAATGTGTCTAAAGAGAGGTCGAAGGTCAAGAACTACAAATTGACCCTGAGGCAGTAAAAGAAAAAAACAAAGCGTCTGCCTGGGAATGTTGTGAAAAGGAATCAATAGTACTGTTGTACTATTGGCAGATTCGTGATGACCAACCACTGTTGCAGTCTGTGTAGGAGGCCCAAGTTTCTACCGTGTGGAGTACGGAGGGAGTGCGGTAAACTATACTGTACATAGATTTACATTTCAAACTATTTCCTTTTAAGATCAGTGTAAGCTATCTCATAGCTTGACAATGTAAATCTGGGGCTATTTTCACAAAGCATTTTCTGTCACCACTAGACGTCCTCCTAAATGGCAGGACAAAGTGGAGTCTGAAGAGTTTTTTGTTGGATTTGTTTTTGATGGATAATTCAACTATTATCCATATATTTCAAGTTCATCAGCGCTACAAACAACACTTTTACAGTGTTTCCAGACAGACCATCGTCTTCAATGTGATTGAATTGTTCTGACTTGTTGATGAGCTGACTGGATCTTTATTAATTTGTCATCCATCCAAATATATTTTTAAAAGGTTCATTATTGTTGTATTTTCCAAAAAAACTGATGGAATAAGTCAAAGCGCCGGCAGTAGCTGACTGATTGTGAGTCTTGGGAGTCCTCTAGACTATCTCTCACTCAAACTAGTCAATATTATTTTTTATTTATTAATTGTGAATTACTCTTACACCAAAAATGTACACAGGAATCTAAATGTTAGGACTGACATGCCCCTTATTTTTAGCCTTAGGATGAATACAGGCCCTGTTCTCAGCAATTCCAACTAGTGTATGAGTCAAAAAGATTTTAACAAATAGGGTAAAGCCACTCAGAAAGTTGAATGGATATAAATGGCTATTTTCTTCCTAAAGCTCTGAATCTGATGAAACGACAACATGGCAGTTTAGTCAACCAAACTGATTGGTTTAAGGTGATAAACACCATAAAGACAGGCTGGAGTGCCAATTCTATAGTAAAATAAAGGTGTCATTATATTATACAGTTTATTCAGTGGTAAACTTAAAAAAGTAATAACTCATGAACATTTGTAAACAGGGGGAAAGTACCTGATTAAGAGCTATATTTAGAGGGTTCAAAGTGTATTTAGGTGGTACTGTAGGTTTAAAGAATGGCAATGTTTATCTGTGCAGTAATGTAGATAAAAGTGAAAAGCAACACTGGTCAACATGGAGATTTATGTCCACTGAATGATATATACAAGTACAGTAAAGCAGCTATATGCCATTTTTTTCTCTATACTAAATCTTTATGTCAGTTAGTGTTTGATTGTATGCTATGCTATGCTATATGCTATGATCTCAAGCTTTGGTTGCATGTGTTGGCATGTGTGTGTGCATGCCTGCACGTGTGTCTTTATCAAGAGGCTGATAGGGAAATGGAGAGTAGGAGCAAATCTAAATTGGCTGTCATTTTGTGGAAAATTGCAAAACAGCTGTTAGAGACATATGTGTAGTTTCCATGGCAACCAGATGGGAACTGGTAGGGAGTGTGGAAACGAGAGAGAGAGAGAGAGCATAAGAGGACAAGAGCAAGAAGCCTAAATAAGGTATAGACTGACTCAACTGCTAGATCGAACTAGATGCTCTACTGCAGGTACCTCCTGTATATATCCATTCTGTGATAAACCCAACCTTAAAGACTTCACTGGCCCTCCTTTACTAGGAAATAAGTGCAAAATTTCTCCACAGCTCTACATTTTAACAAGGTAATATTACATAAAGCTATAAAAGAGCTGTCAGATTCCTAATGAATCTTCTGCTGGCCTCAACATCAATGCTGCTGTCATTCATTCATTAATTCATTCAGTCTGTGTGTTCAGGTAAGACCTGAATACAACATCTATCTCTAAGAGAGAAATATTACTTACCTCCACAGCAAGTCATGAGTGATAATAACACTATTTTTTGTTGAATGTGAACTTCTTGAATCATGCACATGCTGGACGAGCATGTTCTACAGATTAAGTGCAAGATTAAATGTACTTGTATTATCATCAGCCTGTCTTTTCGATTCTTCGGCTTTTCCTTATTTTACTGGACCGTGATGTTCCATGAATTTGATAAGATCCCTTTAATGCATGCTCCATAGTGTCACTTCACTGAAGGATTGCCAATTTTCTTCCTCTAGTTTCCAAACATATTCCTCTCATGTAAAGCATCATTCCTTGGCAGCTCAATATGAGATTCTGTTCAAATCCCTCACGTTTATAAATGCATCTGTCTCTTCAGTCCTTATCACACAGTCATAGTCACAAGAAGCCCAGTCTCACCTCACTGCCCCATGTTTCTGAAATGAGCTACGAAATTTTTCCTTTGTTTCTATCCTGATGAAAAAAGATATTGCACAGTTTTCCAATAATACTGAACTCTAAAGAGAGATAATCTTATGATGTGTTCTGTAAGTTGGGCCATGCATCTCCTATGCACTTGTTCAGGCACACTTTATGGATTTCAGTCTCTGTAACCATACAATACCTTTACAGCAAATACACGCAGTCAAAAGAAATGGTCAACTTATTTGTTTAATGTATTTTTTTATTATTATAAAAGGAAGAAAAAAGGTCTTAAGATCAGAAATATTCGTTTTGTCTCAGCCAGCAGGAAGGACATGTTGCTGTCTTGAGTTTGGTTGACAGCAGCTGGCAGGCTACCAGATTGCTGGTGTTACACCGTAGGGAATGAGGAAAGAGACAAAGTAAACAAACTTGTGCCCTTAGCCTACATGACATGGACAGACAGCTGTTAGTAATGGTATTGAAGAGTAAGGACCACACCAGCATCCAACCAAACCGAAGTGACATTTGCGAGTACATTTACATGCTGTGTAATGTGCTGCAGCTGAGCCGCTCATTAGCTACCACCAAACCTCTAAAAGAAGCGCTGCAGAGTCATCAAGTGAACCAAAGGTTTAACATCATGAGCTCAGATAAACTACACTGCCAGTGAAAAGTGTTAATATGCTGGACGATGATGTATTTTACATTAAAGTGCTCCCTGCTTTAGCAGAATCGTAAGGTTTTAAATTGGATTCCGGCAAAAGATATCAAGACATCTTTTTCTACCATGTCTGTAGGCCTGGGCCCCGTTCTGTCAAAAACATGATAGGTGTCTGACATTCCTTTAATCCCAGCATGCTCTACTGCAGAGAAATATCACATTCGTATTTCTCTTTTTCTTCACTTCCCTCTCTGGTTTATGTTTTATCATTTGGGGAGATTATATATATATATATAATCTCAAGTGGCTTGCAGTAACAGTGTGACATGTTTTCTCCACTGAAGAGGACACCTGAGTGTTGGATAGATGTGAGGTGGTGACAGCCAGCTGACTGATAAATAACAGACAGCTAAATGTCTTTAGGTTCAGACTACAGCACAGGATACTGAGTGGTACATTGATTTTCCACTTCAGCTGTGGTGCTGTCCAACACGTCCACCACAACTACAACAGGTGTCTAGGGAATATCATTTCCTTTGAAAAAGACAAAGCATATAACAGAATGTAGAGAAAGATACAGTCTTACCTTAATCTGCATGCACTCTTCACACATTATCTGACTGACAGAGACTGAAAGACATTAAATTCATTGCAGGACAGTAACACACTAGTGCTCCCTTTGTGCAGGATTTAACTGAATTTCCTTATGCTTTGTGTCAAAAACTGGCTGTGAGAACAGCCACATGTGGAAAATAGAAGGTCGAAGTAATTTTAGGATTATATAGTTCTTCTCCACATAGACAAGAAAGGCTACTGGAAGTGTTTCTTTTCACAGGAAAATTATGATTTGTTTAATCCTGATGCTATACTAAATTGAGATTGAGACAAATTATATAAATGTACAGTATGAACATATAAATATTGATTTGGGTTCATCCAATACTGAGGACTAAAATGAATATGAGGAGTAGTGCCACCTTGTCACACAGTTTTGAGTTATTTAGGCCCTTGATTTGCCAGGACAAAGGCCAGTTTGATGTTCCTGAAAATCAGATTTTTCAGAGGCTCCACGGCACTGATCCGGGGTAGGGACTGCATCAACAAAAATGATTTAAAGGTGCTATGTGGATATATAGCAATTATAGCAATGCTATAATTTAATTTTATGAATTATGTGTAAAGCAGAGCTCCAAAACACTGGCCTGGGAACCAGACGAATCTGCAAAACTCATGTTTTATTAGCGAATTAGTCTGGCGACACCAGGCTACCAAAACACCACACAAGACTGGAAGTTATTACTATGACTTCTGCTGCCTCCCTTCCTCACTATGAAGAACTACTCAGAGTCTGTGAGTCACTGTTCTGCGCCTGCAGGATGGATCTATACATACTGATCAATAATGGTAGGTGGCTATTCAGACAACTCTTTGTGTATGTGCATGCACACATACAGTAATTACACTTCCATAAAGTGCCAGGATATCTTAACCTCTTGACGCATAATAAGCACTCACTCTCTCTCACACACACATACACACAACACAGGCACGGGGGAAGAAGCACTCGCGCATTACCGCAGTGACTGGGTGCAATCCCCATCAGCACTGCTGCTGGCTTGGTACGGCATCCCCATTAAGAAAATTGGAAGTGTTTGTGATTGGATAGTATGGATGACCTTTAGTATCAGTGGGAAAAAACTTGATGTGTGATCTGAGGACTGTGCTAGATAAAAAGTCAGGGGATAAAAAAATTCATTCTGTGGGGGCTGTGAATGTCTTTCATGACTATGAATCCAAAGGCTGTCAAGATATTTCACTCTGGACCAAAATATTGGACTGACAAACGGTTTGACAGACACTCTAGAGGCAACCATACACGCACATGCACACATATACACACACGAATACACAAGAACTCCATGATAATACTGAAACTAAACAATGTCAAATGGTTTAACATATATTTATACAAAAGATGCATCAGAGGGCTCAGGATGCAAACAAGTTACTGGAAACAGGTGATGGTAATAGTCAGCTTTATACTGTCAATAACAAATGTCTCATTACCATTAGATGACTTAGGAAAACTCCTCTCCTTAAAAATACAGTCATCTTAAATTTACCTTAATTGCTGCTTTGAATTTTTTCACATTTTGTTTTACCAGGAATTGTCACCTCGGTAAGAACCACGTACACCAAAATGTCATACTTCATATCATTATTCTGTTGAAAAGGGAAGACATAATAAAAAATGATTGTAAGTTCCATAGCTGTAAGGGCAACAGCTGCTGCCATTCCACTTGTGTCTCACTTTGATGAAGTTAAGAGATAGGTTTGGGAAAAGCAATTTTCACCAAATGTCACCAGGCAAGTGAGCCAGATGTTTGCATATGTCAGATAGGAAAAAAAGAAGGAGGATGAGGTATGGCATGCCTCTATTTTACTATAGGGTTGTGTGCTCTTTTTTCACCTTAACGCTACGGTACAATATCCTCCCGGACTGGATGTTTCTTTCCTGCTGCCTTTCGATTTCTTTCTCTTGCCAGTTTTCCCATTGTGTTCATCCTTTCCTCTTTTACTCTGCTTCTCCTCATCTCATTCTCCTTGCTCTTATTTCCAGTCCAAGCAAACCGATAAGAAAATAAATCCTTGTATGACAGTGTATGTTTGCTGCCTTGTCAGCAGACTGAGCTTCTGCATCCATGAATCTAATCCTGAAGCCAGCTCGCTAAAATCAGGCTTTAATTAGAACATAACAAAGGTTCACTGTCTCTCTTTCTATCTCTGTCAATCCATTTCTTCCCAGCCTCTTTGTTTCTTTAGTCGTTTTCTCCCCGAGTCTCATTTAGCTAATCTCTCATTTTCTCTCTTGCACACTCACTTCTTAATAATGATGAGTCACCAAAATGTCTTTCCATCAATTTTTTTTCATCAATCAGCACCATCTGGGGACACGCTAAAAATGTGAAAACTAATCAAGTTGAGACATGCACAGTTCATTCGAGATAATTGCAATGTTAAAGATATCATTGTCTATCAGCAAAGAGGCGTTGATTTTTGTTGGCCTCTAACACTCTATTGACACAGTCTAGCAGTCTCATTTCACACTTCACACTTGAAGGGACCCATGAGATATTTAAAGTGCCACTCCACTCAAAAATGTGTTTTGCTTGTTGTTACCTCACTTAGATGTTTGAGCTTCACTGTGCAGAATGATGTATGTGCAGCGTTTGACGCTAAAAGGCTGTTTTCACGTTCATCTGCTGAAGGGGGGAAAGTTTCTCTGTGCTTACTTTAAATGTGAGTTTAAGGCGTGTATCTACAAGCGTGATTTTTGGTATCACAACTGGTTTGGAGCCAACAGTTTTCCAATATGCAACTTACACAAGTGTGACATGGAAACACTTAAACTATTGAAATTAAGTTTATTTGCACATTCATAGATTCAGGATTTTTTAATGAGAGAGAAGGAGCTGATGTAATTTCAAGAATTTCTAACTAGGTACTTGAACTTTTTTGTGGAAAAACTATATAAGACACAAATTATTAATCAAAGTATTTTCAAAATATTCTTAAAACGTGTTGATCTTTAACAATAATATCGAGAGCATAACTTAATCAAGATATCCAATTTTTCTGGTCGTTGTATCTGATATAGACGTGGTGAAACTGCCTGAATCATTTATGAAGAGGAAATCAGCACTAATGTATGCTGTTTAATATTTCTGTTGAGGTCTACTTTCTAGACGAGAGATTTAGTTACACTGGAATTGTCAATGAGTTACAACTGCAAATCCCTTTCAGTTGCACTTTTACCCCTATCCACCAGATTAACCCCCAGGCTCTCGCTGTTTACATATTCCCTCTTCTCTTAAAATACTTCTGTAGTGAGGAAAAGATCCAGAAATGTTCACACATTACTCTGGGGAGGGTCCAAGCCTGAGGCAAATCCTATCACTCTGTACAAAAAGAGGCTAACTCAAGGCAGCAATGGTGAGAAAAACCTATCATTCTGCACATGAGCACCTCTTGAATGCTCAAGAACCATTGTCCAGATGTAGCAAGTGCTGACCTACCCAACCCCAGTATTACCTAAAAGTGGTTTTGGATAGACCCCACGAGGCCTCACAAAGACCTAGACAAAGTAATGCAGACAGGCCGACATTACATGAATAGATCATAAAGCTTTCAAGCAGTCCCTTGACTCAACTTATCTGTTAGAAGTGAATCTGTCCCTTATGCAGGGACTGCTGTACATAAGTCTACTATTTCTTTAATCCAGATCCAGTTCTTGCCTTGAATAACATTCAAAGGTCGAGAGGTCTTCCCATAGCAAAGCAAACAGTAGCCTGGTACCAGTTCAGTGCCATGGCTGGTAGGTAGGCATTAGACAGAGGGGTAGCAGGTCTGATTCATGCCAAGCCAAGGAACCCTGGTTTTAGTCTGGCTGTTGCAATGGCACACCAGCTGCTCCCACAGACCCCAGCTGAACCTCACTGGCAGCCAGGGAGCAGAGATTAACACAGTGACCTGCAAAGACAGCTAGTAGAACTGACACAGATACACCCGGACAGCTGCATAAATGACTGGCAAATGATTGGCATAGACAAAAAGAAACATGGTAAGATTGGATGAAAATCAATGCCCTTTAAAATGAAGTGTGAAGACCTCTTGAATCTTATGAGTTTATTCACTATCTGATCTTACAAAAACACCGTGAGTATTTGAAAGTCTTTACTGGGAGCAAGGTGCAGTCCTGCTTAAACCCCAAGCCCGAGGGCAAATATGATTTACTGTCTGCCTGAGAAAAGCTCTCATAGTTTTGCTCAACTGTCAATAGATCCCCCCGATGACGAGTCTGACAATGGATATATAAATGAACATGAAGACCACTCCACACAAAGGCAGTAACAAATACAAAGACTTTTAAAATAATTTTTCAGGGCAAATGGGGAAGGTTCATCAAATATTTTTAATTACTTGTGTCTGCTTTTAATTGCACCACCAAATATACTATATACTATAAGTCACATGGAACTGTGAACAATTTTATATCAATTCTGCAAACTATACTGTTTGTGGCTGTCAGCGAGGTCAAGCAACCAAGCAAGTGACCTATTATATCATAGTATGTAGCACTAGTTTACAGAAAGACTTACACAAAAGCTGTGTCATATGCTCTATTGTTACTATTGGCATTTTGTTACTTTTGGCATCCCTTGACTCTGGCACTGAATGGTGAAGGTGACAAAAAGCCAATGGGCCTCTTTTACCTAGACTCCAAGAAAAAAAGTGACAGCCATTCTGTGGAATAACAGTTTGCTTACAACAGCAGGCACTGTCATACCTACTACATTATTTTGTCATTGAGAGCTGTTTGTATAAGGATAAGAGCTCCACTCAGTTCTCCTAGTTGAGTGGCAAGCTTCCAGCAGAACAAATCGTGTGACCTGCAGACAGCAGCACTGTTTTGTCCTACTGCTGTGTATGTGTGTCAGAAAATTTAACAGGTTGTGACAGACAATATACTGTAGGTGTGCCAACACTGCAAATCTGGCATCCTGCGCTCACCCTCAAATGTTTACTGTGTACACATCCACACACACTACTATCTCTGCACACAACGACAAACAGACATACACCTACAAACACACACCTTCTTTGTCGTCATGGCGAATGATGGCATCCTGTATGACATCGGCGAGGCTAAAGCGAACGCGGTGCTTCTTGCGGTGGTTGGGTGGGGCTCGGACCTTGATTCCACCCTGCTGGCGCTGAAGGCTCTTTTCCCTTTCGTAGTATGCCCTTATTTGGTCACAGCGCATCCTCCTGACCAGCCGCTGGCGCTGGCCAATGGGGAGAGACTCCAGCAGACACTGGTCTATCTCCATGTTCTGACGAAAGACATTACATAGCTGGAAACAACCTGGTAAGACAAAGAGAGACAGCAAGACAAATAAATACATGTAATTTATTTATACATGAATTGTTTCCATTTAAAGCAAGACTATATAACTTCTGCTTAGCAGCAGCAACAGCAGCCTCTGCTGCCACAAATGGTAATTACAGGACACTGGTGCATTTAATTCTGTTGAAATATGAGCAGTGAGGGTATCGCACTATTATAACATGAAGGAGCACCATTTAAAGGGAAGCAGATTTCAACACTTATGCAACGTCTAGATCGCAAGCGTAGCATGAGCAGCAGGTTTAGCAGAGCAGCAGCAGCAGTGAGTGCTGCGTCTGTGTCTACACAGGAAACCTGGACGCCTCCTGTGTAGACATGCAGACGGTCTAGACACAGGGTTACTGTTGTGACATCCCTAACTGTGCTTCTGGCTGATCTGATTTCCGTGATCGTCAACATCTGAATCCATAGCAGCTGTGTGCTAAAATGTAGTTGCTAACAGCTAGCATTATACTGACTGAATTACATTACGATCCACATCATCTTCACACACTGCTGAAAATACAGTCCGGTGGCTGCTAGTATGTATATTAGTTCTATTGATAACGATATAGTTACATATTGACAAGATAACAAGTGATTGTAATTCACCAAAGGGCTCATCAGGCGAGCCAGCTGTTGCTTATTAGCTGAGGATCAATCCGCATGTACTCATAGAACTGGAGTTACATCCAGGTAACTACTGATCATACCTGCTCAACCCACCTTACATAGTGCCAGAACAGGCGTTCGGTGGCGTGGAGTGGGAATGAAAGAAGCCATTCTCCCCTATTCCCTATAAGTCAGTGTACCATCAAAATGATTTTGAAGCTGTTATTTTAAGGTAAAATAGTTGCATAATGTTGCTTTAAGTTCTGGTGGCAAGCTGTCCATGCAATAGCAAGAACGAGGAAGACAGATGGGTTAATCAGTGAAAACACTTTCATCCCAAGTGTTTACTCTAATACAAGTTGATACTGAGCTAACAACACAAGGCTCAGATCATAAACCACAATAAACCTGTGAGCTTTACCTCCAGGCTGAACTGTGTTTGAATATCTCTTGTTTTGTTTTGTGTGCATTCATGTGTGTTTTTGTGTCTGTTTTTTGCATGCAGCTTACCCAGTTGTGTGTGTGTGTGTGTGGGCAATCATTTAGCATATTTACTGTAAAGGATATTTGCTGTGTCTGTTGGCCCCGGGGCCAGTTGAGAGAAGCATCACAGCATTTTGTGTGTTGGTTCTCCTATCCCGATAATGTGTAGTGATTCTCCTGACTCTGCATAATCTCTATCTCATAGTCTCTCAGTGGAACTTCGCCAAACAGATCTGATCGCGCAGCAGCAGCTAAACCTATTATGGTCTGCTTGGATGATTAGGATGTACAGCACTGCTTGTGTAGTCAGCAGACTGCAGATTCACTGAGTGTGCACAGGTAAAAGTACACACTTAACGAATGAAAAATGTATTACATAAGTTATTTGAGGTAAGGGTTAAAGGTGCAGTGTGTAGAATTCAGTAGCATCTAGCGGAATGGTGTTGTGTTTTTGTTACCTTAGAATGAGCCCTTTATATCTACATAAGGAGCGGATCCTCTTTGACGAAGCTTGACATGTTGTACCACCATGTTTCTACAGTAGCCCAGAACAGACAAACCAAAACTGGCTCTAGAGAGGGCCTTTCGCATTTTTCACAAGTTTCGTGGCCACCACAGGTTCTCCTACATGCTTGGAAGGGGAGGAGGAGGGGTACGCAGCTGGTTGCAATCTGTAACCTCACCGCTAGATGCCACTAAATCCTACACACTAGTCCTTTAAGTCAAAGTACTTACATCAATGGAGGAACTTTGTGCGTATACGTTCATATACCAAGTGCACAATCTGGCATTGATGGCATTGACAATTTGACAAATTCAGGTCACAGCCAGCCCAGAGGACAAGCAGAACATGAAGAAGAAGATGTCTAAGCAGAGACAGAGTGAATGTTGTGTTTGTCTTTCTGACTCACAGACTCTCTTTGGCCCTGCTGTCTCTAAGTCCTACGCATTCTTTGATCAAATTCAACTTTGTTGCGCCTTTGTTGCTCTTGTCCTTTTGTGCCCACTTTGTTTAATTTTTAAGTTTGTCTCTCCATTGATCTCTTTGAACGAGTCTCTACGTCTCTGTCTCAGTATTTCATCTTTTTCTTTATGTAACTGAGCACACGTCGCTCTGCTCGTCAGGTGGAAAAGTATTGTTAGTGGGACACCTTTGAAGTATTACATGTTGTCCCCATGTTTCCCACACACACCCTTCTGTCTCCTTCTCATCTCTCTTTAACTCTTTGCATATGCAGAGAGCGACGTACAAAAGGTCTTTGAACACTCAAGAGTGAAAAGCAAAACATCAATAACAGACATAAGTGGACTGTTGCTACTTTGTGTCAACCCTATACACTGCCGTTTCTCATCTGTAGGCACTGAGGTGTGTTTGGACTAGATCTTTATCAGAGAGACACAATGCTGTCCAGGCAGACAAATGAAGCTGATGTGTCTCTTTGTGCTTTGTTCTGCTTGATATACATCTACACATTCATTCAAACACCTGCCCCCTCCACCCCTATTTGCCACACATACACACACACACACACACACTCCTCCTGCACAATACACCAGTGCCATCTGCTCTGGTTAGACATGTAAAAAAAAAAACATTCTTTTGTGTTCACATTCCACACCACGGGGGTCATTATTACACTGTTCATGCCAGGTGTCTACTTTATTTTTTTCTAGGAACTTGGCTGCAGATTGAGCAAACAAACACATACAAACTCAAAAACACACTCAACCTACTGCCTTTTTCAATATAATGCCACTCCATCTCTCTATAGTCCTGCTTCCTCAGCCCTGTGTTATTGCCTCCTTTTTTTTCTACTCATACACTTGCAGCCCTTTCTAATATGTCACTTTTGTGTGTTCAGTCTGGGTTCATAGACTCCTTTTACAGTGGGTGCACTGGTATATGTTATACTAATTCTACTTTATGTTTATTATTGAGCTTGTAGTGGGTGGTGGTGATGTACTAAGTGCATTGTATTGAAAAGTGTTCCTAATATTTTGCTTCCCTCATGTATGTTAATGGGGTGGACAAAATATTACAAACAGCATTCAGTATAATGCGCTCCAGTACACCACCGCCAGCCACTACGACCTCAGTAATAAACATAAAGTAGAATTATCACCTTTCTGACAATGTCAACAAAAACTGAAAATGTACAAGCTTTGTAAATGTAGAATTTATGGCAGAGTTGATGTATTGGACTGCATTAGATTGCACAGGTGTACCCAATGAAGTGGCCAGTGAGTGTATATATATCATATATGCACACCCCAGATGACCAGCTTTGGCCAATGTGTCAGTCTAATGGCCATGGATTTATTGTGAGCACATAACTCAGTAGGTGTGTGGAAGTGGGTACAAACAAGACTAAAAGTCAACAGCCATGCTAATGGCTCTGTGAGGCTGTCTTTTTCATTGTAAAAGGTGAGCAAACTGTTAGATAGATAAACCAAAGCGTTGGACAAATTGAAATTTTGACCTCATGATGGCACTAGAGAAAAAGTCAGTAGGGATGTCTGTATCAAATTTCATGGCAATCCATCCCATAGATATTGAGACATTTCACTAAAAAAAACAAAAATGTCGACTTCATGGTGGCGCTAGAGGAGAAGTCAGGGCATCATCAAAGTAAACAGGCTTCATCCTCTGGAGACCATCAAAATTTCACTGCCATCACCAACCGACATTGCCATCCCATCTATTAAAGATCTATTAAAGGTTTAATGGTAAACTGTGAGTGTGATTAGAGACAGCTTTGCCAGAACAAGAAAAATCAGAGAGGCTGTAAACAAGTTCAATGCCGTTTTTTATGCCTCTCTTGTAGTACAAGTCACATAAGGTAGCCGATATCATAAAGCGCAATAGCTCTGTCTCTTACACAACACAAAATGTGGATGGGTTGCATTTACAAAGCATCTCTTTCTCTGTCTCCATCTCTGTCTCGACTCTGTTGTTGTCTTTTCTTCGGTTTTGCCACTTATATCCTTCACACTCTCTGTCACCCTGCATTCAAGGGTATAGTCGCGTCAACCCATAAACTCCCTGCACATGACAGACGTCACATAACATGGCATATTGATGCTGACATGACTCACACACAAAACATTATGTACTGGATACTGGATTTTTTAAAAATTATCTATCAAGACCAGCTGAACACCCTGAAGTAAAGCATATCCTATCGGTAAAGATAAAGTGATACAAATGTACTCTTAAATAAATAATGATGTAAGCTTAGTGCACTACGACTGCACTTTAACTTCCACTTGAACTGCCCGGCAGTTCACTTGTGGCTTTAGCTGTGACATATTGTGAATACAAAGTCTGTCCCTCGTGACTTGTCATAGACAGAACATTGCCAGGAGCATTTCTTTGGCTTCAGTTTTTCAGATGGAAACATCAAATATAGCCGACATTAGCTGACAGGAAAGATCAATAAGAATTTTCCCTCGATCGATACATACTTCAGTTTCCCATTTTTCACATGAATATAGTATGTAAATCAACTAGCTGATGAAAACACACATCATTACTAGTTCATTTTTCAAATTAATTTCAAAAGCTTTGCACAAAATTCACTCAATAGTTAGATGGAAAAACCACAGGATGACATAATGTCTGCTCTAAACCGACATACAAAAGTAATACTGACGTTTGCTGCTGTGTGATGAATTCCTCTACGCAGAAACATGGAATGTGAATGAAAGTGGGAAAGGACAGTAGGACAAGGAGTCAAATGGGAAACAAGGGCTAAATGAATTTGAGAAGAGACACAGTGTTAAAGAGAGACAGGGATAAAAAAAAAAAAAAAAAAGCAAGAGCTTTCTTCTCCTGCCATCCCATCTCCTGGCTATCAGTTATTGATTGAATGTGAAACATCCCATGCAGGCTCCAGCTAATAACACTGACAGCACTGCAGGAGCTTGTAAATTTGAAAATAGCACACACACACACACACACACACACACACATTGAGCTGCAGATACCATAAACATACAGGATATGGCTAGATAAATGTATGTAGTAAGGGGAGACAAGTAGGGTTCTCAGAATCAAGGAGAGACTTTCTGACTGCCTTTATTACCTCTATCAATGAATTATCTTATTTGTCCTCCTTTATTCTCCTTCTTTCCTCTCCTCCTTCCTTGCTCTTACCTCTCAAAGTAGCATCACTCTCCCTCATTCCTCCACCAAGTCTACTCGCCACTCTTCCCACCACTTGGCCACATCCTTCACATGTCACTCATCCTATCCTCACCTCCTTTTCCATTTCCCAACCCTGCCGTTCCCTCGCTCTCTCCAACGCTCCTCTAAAAATCACCCTCAGTTTCTCTCCATCTGTCCTTCTCCCTCTGAAATGACTTTCTCTCTCAGTCAGTCTGTCAGTGTGTTATGAATATGCCAGACGCTCATGGGATCTGCATCTTTGTGGCTCTGTTTTATCTTTCTTTCCCTCTGCTGCTACGTACCTGCCGCATTCACCGGTCAGCTTCACACATTTGCAGCAGCTCTCTGCAGCAAGCTCACACACACCCACTTACTGCACACACACACACACACATACACACACACACACACAAATACCCATTTGAAGTTTACATTGTGATGCTGTGTCGGCAGCAGGTGACCAGAATTCTTGAGCATGTAAACCCACACAGTATATGACACCCTGCACATACAGTAAGTGGTAATACAACAGGCACACACCCATGGCTGAGGCATGTTCAAGTACACTTGCGCGTGCACGCACACACACACATGCACACACACACACACATGTATGCACAGATAAAGAGATGCTAAGTGGCTACTTACAGCATTTGATGAAGTGGTAGTGAGACATTTTCTGAATAAGTCAGACAGTCCGCCAGTCAGGTAGAAAAGGCTGGCAGTGGCAGGCAAAAAGGTAGGAGAGGAGTCAGTAAGTCAGGTAGGCAGACAGTAGGCAGCTACAGGTTCCAGCAAAACTAACTAATGCAGAGCTTGTAACCCGGCAAGATGCATTATTAATCTGGCTCCCTGCATGCTATCCAAACTCCGTTCCCCTGTCTGCATTATTCACCAGCAGCAGCAGCAGCAGCAGCGGCAGCAGCAGCGGTAGCAGCTCCAGTTGCAGCCCGGGCGGCATGTACATGCGCACAGACTCAGACTCTCTCTCACACACACACACACACACACACCCGCACATACACAGACATTCACTCCCTCGGTCAACCCGTCGGCAAGGGAGCTGCGGCTCTCTCTAGCTCTCTTCCCCTACAGCCAGATAACCGTCGCACAACGTCTTCCCAGCCATGACCGACGCACGTGCTACACTCACGTCACTGATTGACAGCCGGCTCAGCCCACCTCCCGCTCAACACACCCCCGATGACGCAATGCTCTTCACCTCCTTACACACCCCCTACCAGTCTCCTTCTATCACACGTACACACACACACACACACACACACACACACACACACACACACACACACATACATACACAGTGACTCATACAGATGCACACTTCTTTGGACAATCCCCTACCTTCTGAGCCAAAGGAAGAAAAAAAAGGGGTGTTTTTGGGGGGGTGGGTGGGATTAATTGTGCCTCCTCACACTGTAGATATAACACAAAGAAAGAGAGCAACACAGATAAGGAGAGCGAGGGAGGGAGAGCAAGGGAGGTCACTGGAGAAAACAGGAGGGTAGAGATAGGAATAGAAAATGGTGGAAATGCAGATACAGCAGGGGGAGCAAGAGAAAGAAAAATAATCAGGAGATGGCAATAGACAGGGGGAGAGAGAGAGAGAGAGAGAGAGAGAGAGAGAGGGAACTGTTAAACTGTGTAGAAGGACAGCTAAAGAGAGAGAGAGAGAAAGAGAGAGAGAGAGAAGCTGCTGCAGTGCGGTGCTTTTGGTGCAGGTTAAGTGCTCATCAATTGTCTTGAGCCGGCCACAAATTAACAACTTATAGATAGAGTTAACTAGAACGGCAGGGTTTTGAGACCACACGCTCCATCATGCGTTTATCATGCTCCAACACACAGCAAGTGTTACAGTAAGTGATGCAATGTGCACTGTGCTTGCAGTGTCAGTGTGTCTGTGGGGCAATCTCTGTGATTTTGTGCTTTACGGCTCATTTGCATGTATGAATACCTAAGCTTTGCATTAAAAAGAGGATTTGCGAGGTGGGGAGGGCAGGGGGGGGGATGTGAGGGAGGAAGAAAGAGATGGGAGAGAGAAGCAGAGAGAGAGAAAAAAAAAACAGCAGACTAAAGAGAAAACGTGAAATAGCAAGACAGACTGAAGACACACAATATGGATGAACGTAGAAATGCTTAACAGGCTGTGCAGTGTATGACTAAAAGCAGGATTGTGACACACATTTTTAGAAAAATCTGTGCCACGGTACCCACACATCTGTAGGATATAGAGCATGCTGTATTTTATGTGGGAGATTTTAAGCTAGTATATTATGTCCCATTGCTGTCAAACATGGGAAGATAACATGTGGAGATTGGGATGAAAAGAACGTGAGAAGCAGGTGAGGTTCATTTTGTGACAGTATAGTGAACATGGAGGAGCAGCAGAGCGAGCTTGAAAGGGAAATGGATGTGTGTGTGTGTGTGTGTGTGTATTTGTGTCAGACTGGATGCTCGAGTAATTCCTGTCATAGGAAATCAGGTCACAGAAACAGTGCGCTGCATCTTCTGCAAAACTCTACCGGAACAACTGCTCCAACATCTACCTGAGTAAAATAATATTCCAGATTTGGGTGTGTGTGTGTATGCGTGTGTGTGTGTGTGCTTGTGTTTCAGCGTCTGACTGCTTGCAAAGGTTACAATTAACACTAAATAAGTCACGTTGTTAAATATCACCGGCAGATTGCACATGCACAGCTCTGCCGCCCCTGGCTTGCTAAGTAGTGTAGTATTTTTTGATCAAGGATAACACAATGACTTCCCCATTAACACTTTACCCGTGACATCCAGACCTCACAGCGGGAGATCTGACAAGAAAATGTCACGCTTTTCCATCCGAATGTCATGAAACATTAATGGCTCATTCGAAATCTTGCTATCTCTGCCTGCAGCGATAGATATGTAACATGCTGTATCAGGGAGCGGTGACGTGCTAGAACGCTAGGACAAAAAGGTGACACGAGGTCTAGGCTAAATGTGAAACATTGTGCTATAAGACGAGTCGAGTCATCGCTTGGCGTAACATCTACCTGATAGTGGGTTGGAGTCACGTCCCGATACCTCTCTAGAGCAACAATTAGGTCAAGTACCAAAACACAGCGAGGCGCGCGGAGAGAGTGCAGACAGAATGAAGAAAAAGGCTTCATTATATATGAGAGATATTTAAATCTCTCTGTTAAAAGAAAAAATGAAGCTATTACAAGCTTTTTTTAATGCAAGTAGAAAGAAAACACTCACTCGACAATTTACGCATCAACTTCTCAATGTCTTTAAATATTTTCTGAATATGTGCAACTCTATACATATATATATACACACACACATCTGCGCATGTTTGTATAGTATCAGCTTCAATGTAATGACTGATAGCCCATACTGTACAAAAACATATGCTGTATTTGGCTGTTTTGCGCCTCCCTGCTTCCATACAGCAGTGACAAACTCATTATAACAGCTTTTATCCCACAGGAGATGACAAATTTCTCTCTGTTTGACACAGCTGTCATTCTGCCATCATCACCCTCAGGTGTCAATCAGTACTGCGACTGTGTTTCCGTCATGATTTCTATGGTTACCACACCCGAGCGTGTGCATGCTGTATGCGGGCTCGTGTGTGATCTGGTAACTGACACTAATAATGCAGGATGTCTGATGCAGGATATGTTCCCAATTACGACAAAGCCAAAGGCACTTGGAAAGTTTGGGGGTGATGCATTAAATATGAAAAGAGATCTCTTTGGATTAATTATTCATCATATGTGATATATTTACACAAATAAATATTTATTTTACCAGCCAAATTTTCAACTGTGAATACTATTTGCATGTATTATGGATGACTTAATGTTGCCATGCAAATACAGAACTTTGCAAACGCATCCACATGCACAATAAAGCTTCCTGAGCAAAAAAAGCATAGTGAATCTACCAGAAACAAAAAAATCCTTCTCATTCCAATGGTCCACTAGTCTATGTGATTACAAGCTCTTGTCAATGAGAAATTCACACAAACACACACCTGCATTTAAATGAATCCAGTGCCTTTCTATTCACTAGATTACATTATCTACCTTCCCTCCTTCTGTCTATATCTTAACCCCTCTCCTCTATACTTGCACGGTCAAAGTAATATGATTTTTCCAACAGCTATATTGATTTTAGGAGCATAACAATACTGCATATAGTATCATGTTGTTCCACACAAGGTTCCCCTTTTAATATACAGTGAATTTTATGATTTACTATGTTTATTGTTGCTGTTTAACTGAGGAGGTGACAGCTTGTGTTTTTGTCACTATATTAGGTTTTATTGTTACGTGGCAAAAGCCCTGCTGTTGTTTTTGTTGTTTATCCTACTGATGAAACATTCTGAAATGGTCTTTGTTTATTTTTCTAAATCACAGATGTTCTTTATGTGAAACTTTATGTGAGATTTTCTACATTTGTTAGGTTTTAACAAATTGGAAATGGAACAGGCACCTTCTAAGGCCATGTATTAAATCATAACACCGCCTTAATGTATCAAATCTAAGTGAATTTTCTGAATCACAGACCAGGGCTGCAACTAATGATTATTTTCATTATTGATTAATCTGACTGTTATGTTCTTGAGTAATTGATCGGTTGTTTGGTCCATAAAATGTGTGGTGAAAAATGTCGATCACTGTTTCTCAAAGCCCAAGGTGACGTCCTCAAATGTCTTCTTTTGTCCCGTCCAACAGTCTACAACCTGAAGATATCTTTTACTGTCATAGAAGACTAAAAAAATGCAGAAAATATTCACATTTGAGAAGCTGGAATCAGAGAATTTGGACATGTCTTTATTAAAAAATGACTCAAAACTATGACACCTGACACCTGAGCTCAGTATCTTCAGTATCTTCAAACTGTTAGTTTACCTTAATACACACACAAGTATAGTCAGCATTTTTAACCTCATCTTTTGGCCACATGATCATTATTTTCAAGGATTAGTTAAAGATATGTTAGAATATGTAATAACGAGGTTTCACTGTGAGCAGCCGTGTATCAACAAGGGTGTTGACAAATGGGCTACCAGATGAGTTACACCCGGGTGGATATTCTCTCGCTACTCAGGGAGAGAGTAATCAAAATGTACAAGAACTATTTGTAGGAATTAAATATTTATGACCAAATGCAACTGAAACGGTATTCTAAACAAAAAAAAGAGCAAATATCCTTTGGCAATACAAAGACCGACAACATTTTGATGGTGGCTGATTTAAAGGTGAGTCATATTTAACTGCTCAAGTGTAATATGTATTTAAGCTAATGACTGGGTGGTTAAAAGAGCTCGGCCCTCCGACTGGTCTCTGGTGCTGATGTCATGCTGGTTTTCTTGACATGCTCTCGAGATTATGGGAGTGACGCGCTGATGTATTTTGCACCAGCTGCACACAAGTTTGTTACACAGGATTAGAAGGTTGATTTAGTGTTTCTTCCATCTCTGTTCTTAGACAGTGCTTAATTGGCAGGGCTGAGATGGAAAGTGAGGTGTCCTATCAAAGCATACAATGCTCCTTAGCACAGCAGAAACCAAAAAAAAAAAGATTCATGAATAAATAAAATGCACAGAAGCCTCTTTCATCCGCTCTTTTCTTTGAAAGTTACCTGGTAGAGCACAAATAAGCAACTTCATTGACTAGGGATGGATTCAAGATACTAGAAGGCAACATGCACAATATAAGCTGTTAGCCTGAACTCAAGCACAGGCACAGCAGCAGGAATAAAGAAGCATTACCCACAAAGAAGACATTTAAGACTGAAGCAAATGTTACAGATGTCTATTCCAAGCAAAGATTGTAAACAGCATAAAGGAATTTGCAATAATGAACATAATGTTCTCAATGAACTCAATAGGATCTTTGTCAGAGATTTTTGATCATTAAAAATGAATGAATTACATAAAAACAGCTACAGTCCACAGACCTCTGTTTGCATGTCTGAAATCAGTTTAATGAGTATCACTATGTGGGCTGGATTACATTGTAATCCAACTATTTGGCCTCCAAAACTGGAGCTCAGTACAGGTTTAAATTTAACAGCAGGCATTACTGATTAATATTAATAATTTATAAGTTAGGAGTCTAGCAGCTATATTAGCCAATTCCAAGGTGGATCGTTGCCTGCAAGGATTTTAAAGCTTCTCTGTATGATGCTCAGCACTGAGAAATTCCACTCTATCAAACAGACATTTATGTCTCTTGCTCAAGTGCACATAGATTGGAATTAAATCTGCATTATTCACTTCATGACCAAAGGCAGACAGACCAGGATCTTATGGCTAACAATATTCCTAATTACAAATCCAGAAATAGAAGTTGTTTCTGCTCTTGTCTTTGGTTTACTGGCAAAACACAGAACTCGTCACCACAGCTTCAGCATCAGAACAGTTACTGTAGTCAGCCTCTTGAAACTCCATTATCTTCAAACTTTGCATTTCCACAAACTTTCTTTTTTTATGTGCTTTGTCCTCCTTTTCATTGATGGGTTTTCATTTTAAAGGTTGACTTACTTCTTGTAAATGTTGCCACATAATAGCTATTTAATTAATGGTAGCAAGCAGCAGACCAGCGGCCAGTGACAGTTTAGCAGAGAGCTGGAATGTCGAGTACATAGTCTGTAAAAAAATGATGGACATAGCCACCATGGCATCACCCATTGGTTTGTGGACTCCCATTTTGAAGCCTCCAGTTTGCATTTCAACCATCGCCATCTTGGATTTTTGGAGCCAGAGGTGACCATATTTGGATGAAAGTGTGGAGCTTACCCTGACGCTGGCTGCTAGCTTGGTTAGCACGGTGCATTTACAGTCTTTGGTTAACTGTGATAATGCTAATACTAATGCTAATTTTGGCTAGTGACTCCATAGAGGGTCTTTTAGTATAAATGAACGCTGAACAAGATTTTTAAGCGACCAAAATGTTACAATTAACTTTCATGAGCTGAAAACATACATAGTGTCAGCTATGTCTACATTCCTATTCTAATCTGGGGATACGATACTAATGTACGTAACCAACATTGTTGCCATGGTAGCGACGTCATGTGTCAATCACAACGTAGCCATGTCCTAAAGCATACCCTGCTTTATTGTCTATTTTACTCTAAATGGGACCATAATTTACAAAATGAACGACATGCTGTAAATTAGTTCATGACAAAGGCAGTGAGAGATGGAGCAGAATTTGTCATTTAAAGCTATAATATGTAACTATTCCACATTAAAATGTCTAAAAACGACTAGACCTGCAGTATGTTATATACTTTGCTCAGTTGTGTACTTACATTACTCCAAATGTTTCCAACAATTTTCAAACCCAGTGAAATCTGTAATTTTAATCAAGGTAACGGTCCCTTTCATTCACATAAGATGATTATCATCTTGTGGGCTTATACTCTTTGGTAAAGGGGGCATCAGCATTGTGGTATTCCGCCATAATGGCCTCTACCAAAGAGTATACACATAAAGATAACACATAGGCATTGTAGCTGTCTGCCAGAAACTGTCATAAATTTATTCAGTTTTAAGCCACATTTTAACGATAAACTTTTTAGATCTTGGTAATTTTTAAGTATATCTTTCAACTGGATGAAGGATTTTAGTCATTGGATGTCTGGATCTTTAATTATCAGAGAAACAAGCTGAGAAAATGTTAGGGGTTGCTCGGCTCACATAGAGCCCCTCCCAGACGTCCTGTGACCACCGAACAGCATCAAAGAAACACTGATTTTTTCATGTGAAACTGCTCCTTTTCACGTGTTCTCATGCTGAATGCCTCACTTTCTGCCAATAATTATGTTTCTGTTTTTCCCTCTAAATCACCTTCCCTGCCTTCCTCTCGTCAACTTCAGAATCCCTTAAATTGGAAGCGAGTCCATCTCTTTCTCTGCCTTTGTCTATCTCTCACCCCAGGCTCCCAGCTCCAAGCAGCTGGCACAATGGACAACATGGGAACATAAAGGATGTCTGCAAGCTTTAGCCAGAGACAATCAATAACCAGACAAACAAAAGAGCAGTGCGGTCCTGCTTGTGTGCAGCTCCCAACGAGCGCACCACTCAGTACAGAGAGACGTCCTCCTCTCACCTTGCTCTGTTCTCGGCTGACTAGGAACGAAAACCGTGACCGCTGCCTGGCACACACTGAAACTCATACTGTATCTGTGACTCACAGTGGGCTAATAGACCCTTGCAAAGTTGGATCTAATACTAACCCTCATCACCATTCTGCTCATGGCATCATGCTACGTTCACAGCTGCTCAAATTCAAGTGCCGATGTTCCCTAAGATAGCTCCTGTGTATGTGAGCAAGTGTGCACAAACACACACACACACATACACACAATGTACTGAAATGTACACACACTCTTGATCATGTACAAGTATACTCAACCGGCTGTTTGTTTTCCCATTGGCAAGGCTGAGATACTTGCCAAAGCAACAATACAGATTGACACACAACAGTAGATGATAAGGAAGTGTGGAGAGTAGCAGAAGAAAGACTAGACTATATAATTATAAGTGTAATAATAATTAAGTGTAATGATATGATGAAAACAACTTTATAGCACTGTCTGCATCATGAACAAATTGTGACTATTATGAAATACAGGGTACATCCTACATGAAATAAAATACTGAGTTGTATACAGATCTCAAACAATTATTCATTGTGGATGTACAACTGCAAGACAAGATTGGCATGTTTCCTCTGGCAAAATGCTCTAGTTTGATGCTGGACTTGCTGAAATTGTGAGAAGATCCATGCTAACTCCCTGCAAACCCTACAATTTGCAAGTTACTCCATCTGTTGTTCATTAAACCAACAGATCTAAGGTAAACATGGCAAGTATACAGATATTTGGTCTCAGTTCCTTTGACAACAGTTCAGTCTCATGCAAGTTTAGTTTCATTTCAGCCTACTGGGATTTAAATTAACCTTTGATAAACCACTAACAAAAAACACACAGGGAAGTAAAGACAAAGAGATGTCTCTTTTCAACCTAACAGTTCCAGAAATCCCACCCTGGAACTGAAACTAAATCAAGAATTGTCCTTTTAGCATACTTTCTTGCAGTTTCTGTTTGTTTGAAACACAAGACAACAATACAAACTATTTCCTCTATATTTTAGCATTTGCTGTGCAACTATGTAAAGTTTGAATAGATATTAAAAAGCAGCCTTGCAGGGGTGAAAAGGGAGCCTGAAAATGCCAAGAAGGCTAGACACCTGTCTGTGATGTACTGACAATCTGTACTTGTACTGCTGAAGGTTCCTTTGCTTTAGTGCATAACTGCAGTGACGCAAATGGAGGAAAGTTTTGTTTCCCTCAGTCTCTATTGTTAGTGTCCTCCCTCTGTCTGGCTCTTTTTTCAGACTAGTTTGGAAGTTGGCTAAATAACAGTAACAACAACATTACATTACCAATCTCAAGTTCTTATATGGATACTATTAACAACAAGTGCATGCCTGGAGTCTGATTGACTCTGATCTTATACAAGTTGTAGCACTTGCGAGGCTTGTGTCTGACCAGTCAGCAACATTTATTGCAAACTCTGTCTTATACAGGATAGTTTCTGTCCTGTTTAAGAAACTACTTCAGGAGAATGGAGGAGAATGATGGAGGGCAGGAATTACATCGCAGCAACAAAAATGTAGCAAAGCCTGAAAGATAGTTCAAGTAGACCATGCGAGTGAACTGCTAGACTCACTTACAGGTATGCAGTTTTTTTTGAGCCCTGTATGTGTAGCTATGTCTCTGATCTGCTCTTTCCTCACTTCTCACCTGAAAACTGTTACTGCTGTTGCGTCAGAGGTTCATACAGTATATCATTTCAAAAGGGCTCCACCTTGATCCCAGCATCCACCTGTATAGGCTCTAAATTCCCCTTGGGACAAGCTGGCATCGCTCCCCGGTTCCACTGTTTAGCGTAGCATAGACACCAATATCTCCTGTACATATTCTGCATTCACACAAGGGTTGAAAGTTTTCCTGTAAGTTTAAAACTCATTTTACTCCCTCTTTTCCAAGGAAAACCAAAATCCATTTGATTTTTTTTGTGTGATATTGTCCAAAATCAAAAACTTCACCTGTTCATTTTCATAAGTTGTTTCAGTGGTTTGAGGCACATGGGTATTGGCAGCTCTACCAGTTGAATGCCAAAAACCACAACATGTTGCTTAACCCTTCTGAAACACTTGCTGTATGACTCATAAGATGACAAAACATGACAAAAATCCTCCACACAGTCTGTGCATGTGCGCACGTGTTTAAATGTGAGTGTTTGTGTACGGGTCCAGTCACCATATCTGACCAAAGCGTTGCCAACCAGCTGACACCACAAGGGGGAAGGAATGAATGCACACACACGGCAACACACTCACCAAAACACACACACAGACGCTGACTTCAGCATGGTGTAAACACAACTCGCTATGTCGCTATGCAACCTCTTTGAAACGACTCCTCTTTTCCAGTAGTCATGAACAATGTACGACTGAGGCAGAGAGTAAATAGAAAAAAGAAAGAAACAAAACTTAACCTCACTGTTGAGGAGGTTGAGAGAAAGGATGCAGTACAGTGGCTCGGATCTAACTTCAGATTCTTTTACTTGCGACATTGAAAATGTCACCGTGTTAAGTTGTGTATCGCTACAGGGCATTTCTGTTCTGAAAGCAGAGAGAAAGAAACATCAGTGCTGGCATGACTACGCTATTGACCCACTTGTGCCCCCAACCATGGCCGTCCAAAAAGCTGGCATTCACAGTCACTCACTCAGCTGAGCTTTTAAACTGACTTTAAAGACATGCCAGCGCTGCTTCATATAGTCTGGAATGAAGCATCCGCCCTGATTTCCTCTCACAATAAATGCAACAAGCTTACAGGTTTGCCTGATGCGTAGCTCCGTATGTATAAAAGGACTATAATCACACACACATGACACACTTACAGTAGAGTTTCCTACACCTGCTGGCAACATCCGAAGACACTTTAACGGTATCAACTGCTCGAGTGAACTCGGCTGAACCTTGCAATGCCACCGTGATCTGGACTTGGGGACTATAAAGGTATAAAGTAAACTAAACTGACACTCAAATTGAACCGATTTACCCTTTCACAAACCAACAATATCATTTCTCCTGCTGTTTTTAAAACTAAAACATTCTGCCTTTGCTCCTCAACTCCAACCTGTCTCAGCCACAAGCATAAAGGTGAGTGTGCTACATGTGTTTTCAAGGTACAAAGCCTTTACCCTTTCGCTCTTATCTTGGTTGCCGTGATTTCTGAATAAAATAGGATAGTCTGGTTAGGAAGGATCTCTTTGCATACTCTCCCTAGACAAAAACTGGCAGCAGTGTTTACACACTTGCCTGTCAGACAAGGCCAAAATACTAGATTGCCTGCAGTACGGTGTCCTTGAAGCTTGAAACCTATGCTCAATAACAACGTGGCCTTGATAACAACTACTGAAAAGATGAGAAACCAACCATCACCCAAATTCACCTCCACACTGTGAGAGGCATTCCAACAGATTTGTAGACCAGTTAACAGTCCTAGTAATGGATTATGCTTTCCAAATCTAGCCTAAATGTTGATCCCTTCATCCCTAATGTAATCTGTTTTCCCTGTTCAGGATGCTGGCCAAGAGAAGAGACTGAGCTAAGGATTCTGATTGGCTTTGATGTGACCTCTAGCCCCTACCCTTCAACTCTAGCTGTTTTGTCCCTCGAGGGTCAATACGGGTCAACTTCATCATTAATCACACAGCCGGATGAATGGCACTGGCTTTGCCAATGAACTCACAGCGGGGTGGTGCACTGTGGAAGGAAGAAGCCCTTTAATCGGAGGAGCCAGTTTCACACTAGCTTCTCGCACTAGCTTCTCTGCTTAAGTGTCCTCTGGCAATACATTCGCCAGCTCCAAAGGTGCTGTTCAGTAGCTGACCCTGTGCTTTTGATCTCCCTGCGGAGGAGGAACAAGACAACTTCCCTAGAAAAGAAAATTATCTCATGATAACTGAAAGCATCAGCACATCAAGTTGCTTGATAACAACACCGCAACGAGATAGGATGTCTCTCACTAACCCAGAAGACATACTCATAATCATACAGCTCTAAGTTGTGACAAGCTAAACCTTCTAATAATTCTTGTTATTGAGAGCTTGTCTCAGCATTCGGCACACTGAAATCAGCTGTTCATTCCCAGCCAGAAACGCACACATTCTTCCACACTAAGCATCTCATGGTATATTTAGACCCGTGACAACTGCACGGCACATCTGCTTTTCCTTTCATTCCCAGTGGCACGCCAGGAGCACCACATGACATGCATGCACATAACCACACACATGTCCTCTCTCTCTCTCTCTCTCTTTCTGTGTTCGTTCTCACATGTTGCCGAGACCCGAAGAGTGTTATCAGAGAGGAAAAAAACAAAAACAAAAAAAATCGCACGCTACACTCGCCATCGTTCCTTCGCTGTGATGAGAAGGGGAGAGAGAAAGCAGAGCCTTACCGGTGAGAGCCCGTCCACAGGAGACACCAGAGACAAATGTGCGTCTGCCCGACGAAGAACCCGAACGAGAGCCGCCTCCCCGTGCTCCGCCACCAAATCAATTTCACACTCTCTCACCTCCCCGCCACTGTGATGTCATTCATTCATCCGTTTCCCCCCCGTAGCCATGGCAACTCTGCCGCTTGGAGCTACTCATTCTTTTACATTTGTCTTTCACTCTCTCTCTCTCTCTCTCTCTCTCTCTCTTTCTACATCCCTCCCCCCTTCTCCAGACCCCGGTGAACCCAGCCCACTTACTCCATCTGAGAGGTACAGTTACACCCCCCAGCCTCACAAGCATCCCCCCCCCCCCCCCTTCTCCTCCACTATCACACTGAAGAGCTGGTGTAAAAACAAGTAGGGAGGTACGGGATACAAAAGAGGGGGAGGCGCCTGAGTTCACCTCATGTAGCGTACACGCCCTGAAGAGTTTGTGGTCAAACGGCCATACTTTCCTAAAGACAGAAACGGCAGACAAAGAGAACTGGCAGACAACGGGGAGACACAACGGAGCCTGAATAGGTACGCCCTGGAAATCTCTTGTTTAGACGCGAGCCAGCTGTCTCATTTGCACACAGACATGCACACATATTGGAGCCTAAACGCTGCTGAACAGATGTGTTTGTCCATGACACACATAAACCCAAACACTTGGTTCCTGCAGTGTGAGGTGATGAATAGTTAATGACCACCACCATCATTACTACAGTGGCTCTTGCTAATAATCCCCATGTTGACCTTGGAAAATGGGGGAGGAAAAACCTGGCCACTGAGAGACAAATCAAACAAAGACACACACTTACACACACACACACCACCACTACTGTGTCTGAAGCCGCCTCCTTTATTCAATTACAAGTCACCTTCTCCTCTCCTGGTCTGGTTTTTGTTTCCCAACCGTCACAAGCTCAAGATGTTCATCAATGCCTTACTTCAACCACTTCACGTACCACTCACCACCATGCTGTTTTTATATTTAAAGAGGAACTCCACCAATTTTACACATCAAAGTCTGTTTACAGGTCTTTGCGGAGTACTGTGTATATATATGAATAAAAGTTGAATGCAGCCTTTTGTAGCTCCAGAGGGAGCTGCTGATAAATTGCCATAAGTGATATGATATGGGGCTGAAGACTAAAAGCTTGAACATGAAAGAAAAAATTTGAAGAGGTTACACGGAAGTGAGCTTACCAGACTTCTGTAGCTAGCTCTTCATCTCTGTTTGAGGTTAACATAACACCTAACACCGCTTCGATTTTGCACCGTGAGTCTGACAATGTTATAGGAGTTCAATGCTAAATCGGTGGGAGTACTTTTTTTAAAACTTCCCTTCCGCACCTCCGCTCTACCTGTTCTCAACTTCACCTGCGGGACTAAAAAAGCCAATGAAAGGTATTCCACCACACAGATGAAGACAAACTGATGAAAAAGACAGAGAGAAATCAAAACATCTACTCATCAGTCACTGACGAGGATATGAGAGGTGGAGTGGGATAAAGAACATGGAGGCAGAAGTTAAACAAAAAAAAAAAAAAGAAAGTAAGGAAGACAGAAAGAGAGAGAGAGAGGAGGGTATCTCTGAAGAAAGAGAGATCTCCTCTCCCGTCAAATCTATTTGCACATCATCTGGTCTTTAATTAGCTTCCTGTGCTTTCCTCCTGGAAAATCTCTCCATCTGTCTGTATCAATCCCTCGCTCGTCATTCCCCTAATCTCTCGGCTGCTTCTCACATAATTAATGATTGTATTACCCAACCAACAATGATTTTTCCCCCTATTTTTCAGCCCTTATTTCCTTATAAGTCAGTGTTTATTCCGACTGTCCATTTATGTATTTAGACATCATGAACTTGTAGAGGGAGATGTTTCTCTTCTGTCTGATCAGAAGAATCATTATGAGAGCTGAAAATCCATTTATGGACAGTCAAACAATTTAAATGCAATACAATGAATACAATTCATACAGTGGAAATTATGAATGACTTCAAGTTACTACAAGGAACTTAGTTTTAACAATATTTTTCTTTTCTAAAACACAGCTGTTTGAAGGATGCAAAGCCATGAGGTGATGTATCTGTTTGTGGCTCCGTAATAATTTGTTTTTCTACCGTTTATACATCGAGGTTACATGTCAGGCTGCATTCACCGCCAAATTCAGCAATATCTCACCTTCCCGCAGGGTTGAGCGGAGGTGTGGGCGTGTTTATTTGTGCTTTAGAACGTAACCGCTGTGAAACAATCAGAAAATAACATTTTATTTATCTGATTCATTGCTTTGTTCTGGCTCCTTTTTCTCATTCACTCTCCAGCTTGACCCCCGCTGCTCTCTTGTGCTCTCAACTCGCTCGCACTCTCTCTCTCTTTTCCTCTCGTCTTTTTTAAAATGAGTCGGGGAGCCAACAACAAGTCTTACTTTACTTTAAACATTATCAAACAAAAACTTTGTCCTCCCTTTTGCTACAATGCTACATGTAATGCAAACAAAGGCTCTCCCGGTCTGGGTCTGCATGCCAGGAATCTGACCATGGATGTATTACAAGAGCTGGATACCGGACTAAAAATGGTGCCCATTCAGCCCTATAAAAATTGCTTGGCTGGCACATACAACAAAAAAGTTTCTAGCTTCTGGGTTTGCTTGGCTTTGCCAAATATGCGCAGTAGTGTTTCCTCCGCTGGTCCCACCCATGAGTTCCCGCTCAACCCATACACTTTACATTGTGATGATGTCACAGATTTTTAAAATCGCTTTTCTTGGCTCAAGGAAAGTTTTACAAATATAAAACCTCCATGTATCAAAAATTTATAATAGAAAGAGTCATAATTGACCTTGTTTGCAGTTCGAGGGGTCCTGTCAATAGTTTTACAGACGTCTCTTTTACAATGGTGGTCTTTGGGGAAAAAGCTTTTTGGGCTGCCAGGGGATTTTTCTCTGCAATACCATCACTGGGAAAAATTGGCTGCAAGACTGAGCGGCGGCACCCTATCCAGCTCTTATTATACATCTATGAATCTGACCCAGTGGCCAATTTTTTTTCTAGGATGGCAGTTGGGTTGGTTAGGTTTAGGCATGAGGAGCGAGATTAGATAGGGTAAAAATATCAGGGTAAACTAATCAGGGGCAGGGTAGAGCGAGTCATGACTTCGCCATCCTAAGAAAAAAAAATATTGCTACCCAATGGCAGGCATTTAGAATAACTATATAGAAATAGCCAGTCTTCTCGCTGATGATCTAATTTGCTTATGTAGGTCATACAGAGGCATCAGTATTAAATTGAGACTGTTGCATAACCAGTTAAAAGTTCCTTGTAGTAACTTTAATATAACATGCTGTTAAAGTCATGGTTGGTTTAAATGAGTCACTCCACTGGTGAGACAGAGGCTCAATTTGCTGCGGCTGCTGCCACTGATTATGGTGCTGCTCATACACTGTGACCAGTGATGACTTATTATAGGGGGGAAAAAATCATAACTTTATTTTTACCTGTTTACAGCACTGAGTTGTATCTTTTGAAGTTTTTTTATAATCTCACAGATGTCTTAGGTCTGCCTTGGAGATAAAATGTTTGCCTGCCAGGGTGACACCAATGTTAAATTGATTCTTTTTTTAACTGAATTTAACAAGACAACAGGTAAACATGGAAGATTTACCTTTACCTTACGTAGGAAGCAGCACAGCAGCGCTATAGGTCTTTCATATCTTTAGTAAGTCAGTGAACATCACGTCAAAACATTGCAGCTAAAGTGATGCTTAGCTAGGCTTTACATTCAGTATTACAAAATCAAAACACAAGCCAATGCAATAACAATACTTTTAACACAAGAAACCATTATCATTTGTCTAACCTTATAATTGTCCTGCGGTTGCCTTCCACTTGTATTTTTCATGGTAGAAAGGGAGCTAATCTGGCATGTTGATGTGTTAGCATAGTTGTCTTACCTTAAGAGTTTCTTCGACGGTCTGTGGTGCAAATTTCTTGCTTGCAACATATGATTCCCCTTAAATTTTGACTGTACACACCTGAAATAAAGTTATCAATGTTCCTACGCCCATTCTCCCCTTTTCGCACGGCTCTCTGGCGTCCTGTGAAAGTAACTTTACTGGATGTGACGTTCATTAACGTTAACTAGTTGCTGCCTATTATTACAGCACATGTTACTGCCATGGATGTGTTATACATCCAAGGTTACTGCACTTGGGAACAGGTTGAGTGAGCAAGAGGTTATTTAAATTATTTAAATTTAAAAGTAATTAAAGCATACATCATTCAATTGTCTTTCTTGTAAATCCATGATATCTTAATTCCAATATTTTTATTTTATCTGACTTTTGTTCAAATCAAAAAATAGTGTCAGAAGCTCTGCATACTTGCTCATTGGAATAATCCACAAAATGAATATGTGCAGTGTGTTTGGAAAAACATCTTTGAAATTGAAATTGAAATTTTATGGTTTTAAATTTTAATTTGAGTGTTTTGTGTCTTTTTAAGAGTTCATAGTTAAACAGTTTGAGAGTTCTTTGTGGGTGTCTTAAGTCATATTGATTACTTTGACCTCCCTTTTTGTCCCTTTTTTTTCAAATGGCTTCAGATGATTTGTCAGTTTAAACACATCTGAATGCAAGCACCTTATGTGGTCTATGCCTCACAACATGCAGACTATCAGTAGACGCTACAATTTACAGATGTTCCCTAAACACCTCATAAGCAGGCTATAGGTAGATGCTAGGTAGGCGGCTGCGCACAACCAAGTGAATTTAGTGAACCTAGAAAACTGAGTGAAGTTTGAGTGAGAGCGAGAGTGAGTTTTATGTACTTTAAAGGCCCAACTAGAGACTGGCATTGCAAATTAGTTAAGACTACAAATATTGTGTTATGTAGCATATGTTCATGCTACACTGAATATTTGTCTGTATACAAATAAATAAAATAAAAATACATTTATAGTTTTAATTGGTTACATAACTGACCAGATTAGACATCCACCCAATTAAAGCAAAATGTTCCTGTCATCAGTCTGTCTTTGACTGTGTGACTGCTAATACTCAATATAATAATATTCCTTAAATCTATGAGCACTGCCCTCATACGAACCCTTACTTTGCAGTAATGCCAAGAGTCCAAACAGACTGGTCATGACTTAGACTCATCTACCTTGATTTAACAACACTTTATTACACATATCTTCTTATCAGCCCCCTGTTACAGTGAGGTAAGCCTGCGGTCATTGCTTTAGTTGAGCTGAACTCCCTCTATTGTGGTATAAGGTCAATTGGTAGTAAATGTAAGAAGGATGAATGGAGGTGGAAGATGGAGCCAAAGTAAGAACACAGAGGAGAGAGGTGGGAGAGGTTCAGGGGTGAGTGTGTATTAAATCCTGGAACCAAGGTACATCGTGGGCATGAAATGACCAGATTAGTGGTTCAACTCGCACAGGCGCATACGTACGTAGAATACATGCACACACTTGAGGGCGGAACCTGTAATCCAAAGCCGAAGCAATTCCCTCCAGAGTATGGTCTGAGATGTTTCTTTACCTATATTATCCCTCTCTGCAGAACTCTTATCTGCACTTACAGAAATGAGCAGAGAATATGACTAGACTGACAGAGAATCCTTTATCACCCCTTCCCCCATACCTTCTCTTCATTTTCACCGGTCACACTACCTTTCACCTTGATCCATCTCTTCAATCCGTCACTTCAATCCAGCTACTTATTGCCTGTCTCTTCCATTCATATAGCCTCCATCTCTTACTTTTTGACAGGGATTCTTATACGTATGATAGTAAGTGGGAGAGTATCATAGCATTGTCAGAGGGGGGCATCATGCCCCATTAAGTATTGACCTAATTTGATTAGGGTTGAATGTGAGAGATGACATGTTTGAAATCAGGCGTACAAACATCACAGCTAGACGTTATCTTTCATCTCAGCATAAACTTCCCCCATGGCTTCTTGGATAGATCAAAGCTGTGTTTTTTTAAAGGGAATGCTTAACCGATCCTGTTCAAATAATTAGCATGCATATTCAACACTCTAATATGCACTGTCTAGCTGCAGGCAAGAGAACCTGGTAGGTGGACAAGTGTTTGTGTGCAAACACTTGTCCACCTACAAGTGGAGTGCACACATGCACACGCGAGGAGGGCCCGTGTGTGTTTATGTGTGTGTTAGAGGCTTGATAGTGATGGGAGCGGTGAAGCGGTTACATTTCATGCACCTGCCCTCATACACATTCCAGAAAGGGGAGAGAAACAGCTGCTCCACGAGCTGCTCTTTCTCCATTCTGTCTGTTCGTCCCTTCCACCTCTCTCTCTCTCTCTCTCTGTCTCTTCCCGCTGAGAAAGACCTTTATCATCCTCCTCTGTCACACTCCTTGCCATGTCGCACAATCAAGTCACTTCAGCTCGCTCTCCTCTCCTACACACTGAATTAACCTCATACCCGGTGCTTGGCGAGGTGCTCTTTTTCTCTTTGCAAGCAATAATGTTCTTACCACCCCATGTACGTATAAAATGCAGCTCTCCGATTCTAATTCACAGTACAAAAAAGTGAGAGGCAATATATACGCACATAAATGTAGCAGGAGCAAGTCCTGGCAAGCCCAAACACTGACCCTGACACTGATGTCCCTTTACTGACACAGTGTCCAATAATAGCTCTGGAAGGGAAACAAAGTCTGCAAGGCCGCCAGTCACATACCAGCAACCACAAGCCCACATTAATATTAGGAAGTCTTCTATAGAACGATGAGGTCACACGGGAAACGGCCTCCTCTGACAAAGACCACCGTCATATAGGGGTTGGTCGACCTTTGTGTCAGCCGGTGCACCTGTTTAGTATTGAATCCACGCAGACAGCCCTGCTTTGATGATATTGTTTTCATCAGAGGGAGAAAGTCTCAGAGCAAAGGTTTGGATTTAATCTTAGCCTCCTGGAAGTGGTCCACTCCCAAATAACATGTTGCTGCTGCTGCTGCCAGCAGTGCTCCCCACCACCTGTCATTAGCTTTAGCTGCTGTTGGAGCAGGCCAACTGCCTGGTCTGATGGGTCTTACTTTCTTATTAGAATAGTCTGGGATTACATCTTCATCTTGACATCATTTTTCAACTCATGCAGACACTTGAGATACATGCTATGGTTTCCAGCATTGGACGTGATCATAATTCATTAATCAAATAATAACTTATGGGATCAGTCAGTATATAAAAAAAACAGTTGCAGGCTTAAATACAATGCCCTTGGCTTCAATTCAAATCACACCTCATATAAATGCTGCACATTTTCACTCAGAAATGACAAGTATGTCTCCAGTTCTCGCAGCTCACCAAATATAAATAGCAAATATTGGTGTGGATTACAATTTGCACTAATCAGATTTTAGGGTGAGACAAATCTATGGCTTCCCCAGAGGAACGGTGACCCCTTTAATCCCATCCAACCCCCACTTCTGTCTGCCCAGTCAGCTGTCTGCCCTCTGACGTCAGGCACATTAAATGCATCTATCTGCTCAGTGCCTGTGCGTATGTGTATATGTATGCTTTTTTTTCTGAAGGGGGTTAATGAGGCGGCTGTCTGCCAGAGGAGATGCAAAGGAAATCCAGTACGCGTGGTAACTGGCCAGTCCCATCTAAGAATAGATCAGCTGGTGGACAGGCGAAAAGTTCGACGTCAAAAATGTAGACAAAGGCTTTTGACCGGTATGACTGATCAGACATCAGACGGAGATATTCCAGGAAATAGGTAGTGATGTCTTCTCTAGTTTTATCTCCACGTTGCACTTCCTCACAGACCTGTGCGAAGAAGCATTTCCCTCCTTAATCATGCATAAAAGGTGTCATTTAAATCTTGCCAAAGCCACAGGGCTTCAGTGTGGCGACACAGTCGGCGGGCTGCTTTACATGAGTAAAACGGGAGGGGGCCTGTATATTCCTTGAACACCACTGGAGCTCCGACAGCAGCAGATCCATCAAAAACCTTTCTTGCGGGGAAAAGACTCGTCATCGTCTTCCCTTTCTCATAAATCAACCCATAATTATCAGGGAGGGTGGTGACTAAGACTTGGGACCATGTGGTTCAACAGCTGACCACAGCACAGGGGACTGGGCTGTGTCCTGACGCAGACTGACAGACTACAGCTTTCAGACATTTGCTACTTGCCGTCTACACCCTTAGACCATAGCAGCACGCATCACTTTGTTCCAAGCAAGAGAGACATGAAATAATAAAATAAGAGACTGGGATGCAACTGCTGGAAAATGGCAGTGAGGATACGTGTGTTTGAGTTAATCTTACAAGTTCAGGGAGAGAGAGAGAGTGATACCTCCACCCAACACGCTGCCAGACACCGAGGCCCACAATCTGGCTGAGCAAGGGGACAGATGGGTGTAGCACACACACACACACACACACACACACACACACACACACATACACACACACACACACACATACACACACAGTTTACCATGGTTGATTTTTTACACAGTATTTAACAGTCAAACTCTGCATCATATTGTCCCGAGGGTTTGACATCAACATGTTTGAACACAAACACATACACACACATACACACACACTGGGGTGTAGGCCCTCTGCTGTCTGAATGAGCCCATCTGTGAGCTCCTGTGAAACAAAGCGGAGTTTTGTGTGGTTGACACAGCCAGAGTTATGTTCTTGTCTGTTACTCCGCTCTGTTACACCAAGCAGAAAAACCTTTACAGACTATAAAACCTGTCCTCCTCTCCTTCTCCTCACTGATCTTTTCTGTCTGCCCACTACAATGCCTCTATTCTTGTGTCTGTTTCCCCCTCTCTTACTTTTTTCTACCTTTCTTTGCTTTTTTTTTTTTTTTGCTCTCTCTTCTGTCCCACTGACACACACTGCAGACATCACACAACCACACAGCGTTTGGGTGAAAGCCGCTCAAGGTCCTCTGAAACTGGGACGATTTCCCAGCTGACATCCAGGCTCCCCAAAGGCTTTTTGGAGGAGTGGGTGTTTGTGTGTGCAGTGAACAAGCCAACAAACCTGTTTCCCTTTTCCTGCGCTGCCAGTCGGCATACATGCAACATCTCGGGGCAAACAACAGCATGCAAGAAGGGAAAAAAAATGAAAGGAACAAAACAAAAGGCCCAGACAGTGAACAGAGACAATGGACATTTAGGGAAAAGAAATAGTCTTTTCCTTGGAAAATATATAAGCTGAATGAATGCAGACCATTGACTCTTTGTGAGATGTTTGTTCAGTTATAGCAACACATTCATGCAGAAGGTAAATCAAAACTGCCAATGGCCCAACACTGTGCCAGCAGGCCCCTATGTGACAGAGAGAAACTCACACATATTCTCACACAGCTAAAGAACAGAGGACACTCACAGACAAACAGGAGACAAGTGGCACCATACCTCAAGGTAACAGTTCCCCCCGTAGTTCTTATCGCTTTCTTTTCAGCTAGGAAATAACATCCATAGACAATCTGGTCTCAGCTGCAGAGATCTGAAGCACTTTGAGACACAGAAAGAGAGAGAGAGAGAGAGAGAGAGAGAGAGAGAGAGAGAAATCAACTCCCAGCTCCCTCCACATCTACACCCATAGGCTAAAATCCTCTACTGACATCCCATCAGAGAGAGAGAAAGGGCGAGAGAGGAGAGGGGGGGAGAGAGAGAGAGGAGTGTGCCAGTTTGGGTGAATGAAGGGGGAGTATTTGAAAAAGAGAGAGAGAGAGAGAAAGAGAGCATGAGTCATTAAATGAAAAAGGAGAGAGAGTGATTTAGGAGTTAGTTAGTGAGTGAGTGTGTGTGTGTGTTTGTGAGAGAGAGAGAAAGAAAGAGAGTGAGATGGACGTTTAAATCTCTAATTACAACTGCTTATCACAAGCCCATAAGCAGCTGGTGGGAATGAGTGACACAGGACTTTATACACACTGTGCAATGAGCTGCGCCTGTGTTGTGTGTGTGTGTGTGTGTGTGTGTGTGTGTGTGTGTGTGCATGCGCATGCTGTGTGTTAGTGTTTGGGAATCAAACAATGGACTGAAAGTGAGAACATAGAGTGAGAAAAGGGGGGATGAAAAAGCAGCGCAGAGCAGATGTGCCGAGCAAAAGGACAACTACGCGCCTTCCCTCTCTCTCCTTCCCTCTCATCCACTTAACTCCTTCTTTCACCCCACCTCTCACCGCTCATCCTCCTCTGTCGGCGCTCTTCTCCTCTCCTCGTACACACAGAAAGAGGGAGACAAGTGATGTTTTATATCGTAGGTCATACATGTCTTCTTAGTTCTTTTTTTTGTGACCATGTTTTTCATTTTTTCCACTTTAAAAAATAAAAAATATAAAATATGTTTATATAACCAGATGAAAACCCTGGATCTGTGACTTTTTTTTGTCTGCCTTATACTCTGTTCCTTTTCATTTAACACTGAAATATTGGAAATTAATAGTATTATTAATTATATGTATTATAAGTAAATTTATGTTCATCTGTCTTGTTAGTTTCTTAGGTGTTTATGAACAGCTGTTACAGTGGTTTCGTTTGTACTTTTGCACATACAGCACAGCATTTTGATGTTTTCTTCATGCTTTGAAAGGAACTGGTGGCGAGATCAGAGTCAAGTTGCATGAGAGAACCAGTAGTTCATATTTACAGTGTATACAAACTGCACACCCTGTCCCGCAGCCCCCGAGTGTACGAAGCATTTTAGCATGACACAAAAACAGACCTAGACAAACGTTTCTGGCTATGTGTGTGTGTGTGTGTGTGTCTGTGTGTGTGTGTGTGTGTCTGCCAAAGCTCCATCTTGGAGGCATAAAGCAGAGCAGAGTGTGGGAGTCAGGAGCTGGAGATGGAGAGAGGAGAGAGGAGGATGAGGGTGGGGGAGCAGAGTTGTGGCTAACCAGAATCCCTCTCTCTCTCTCGTCTCATCCATTTGATGTGTTTCCTCTCCTCTGTAATAAGCTGATGTCCTTGAGAAAAAGGCCAGAGGAAGAAAAAAAAAGAAAAAAAAAAGCGAGATTTATCAAGATGAGCTTGAACAGAGACAACTTTTAAATCTGCTCTTTATTTTCTTGCACTCATGCAGATTGCACGCCTGCCGTTTCATCGTGGTTTGATTCCAAGCAGAGGCAGAACCATATGAATTATAGATCAGCTTATATTCTAGCAGATCCTATGTAGTCAGGGGAGAAAAACTAAACCCGATCAAATGGTAACACTGTTAAAAACAAATAAACCTCTCACTCTGCTGGGTCAGTCACGTTTTTCGGATCAAAAACAATTAAGTGTCTTCTCGAGCCAAATCGATTAAAAATCTACAGCATGGCAAAGCTCAGAACACATTTTTTAGAATTTAGAGTAACGGATGGCACAATCCTGTTTGTTGTTAAACCAAATCCTCACTTAAACGAGAAATCCACGCAGTGCTGCTGCCAGTTCAGCTTGAGGGCTCTGGATCAGCCTGATTACTTTGGGCTGACTGCAGCAGATCAAAGTAATCCCCAAATACTAGAGAAGTACATACATGGAACAACCGTGTAGTACACTGCAGCACGGTGAGACGACGTGAGTGCTGCACATTTTGTTAGTGTTTAGGGGAGCATGTGTGCGTATGTATATGTGTGTGTGTGTGTGTGTGTGTGTGTTGAATGTGCATGTGCAAGTCTACAGTATGTCTGTTTGCAGAAGCTGCAGTGTGTGTGCGAGTGTGTTTGTGGTGGTTTTCTGCAGAAACAGAGCATGCTGGGTTTTATAATCAGGATTCATTTACCCCCTGTCATCAGTCAAACCTGTCCTAAAGCTCCCAAAACAGGAAAAGAGGGAGGAGGGAGGAAATTAAAGGACAGATGAGGACACAGAGATGACAAGGTCCATGTTTACAGCCTCTGAAAACTTTCAAGTATTTCTCGGCATCATTGAATATTCATGACTAAACATAAACATAAACACCATTTATGTTTAATAGGTGTAAAATGAGACAATAACACAGACTTATTCATTGAAAATATTTATGACTTCTTTCAGTGTATATATGATATATACTTGTCTTTATGCATGTTTCCTGTTTAATAATGTAACTCGCACACACTCATGTTGCACTCACAACATGTGTGCGTGTGTGTGTGTGTGTGTGTGTGTGTGTGAATGTGTGAACTATACACAGTGCCAGCATGTGTACACAGCAGGTCTCATTTCCTGATTCCCCCAGTCAGATGCTGGTCTCTTTTGAGAGACGAGCCCACAATGACATCAGCTTCCGCCAACACACCAGCCGTCACCATGGCATCACACAAAGACATTTCTGGCCCAGAGGGAGGGGAGCATCATGCCTGACACATTTACCCTTTATACAAGAGATGTGTGCTCCCCTCTTCTCTTATACCCTCCTCCTACTCCTCCTCCTCCTCCTCCTCCTCCTCCTCTTCCTCCTCCTTCGTCTTCTTCTTTTTCTCGATTGCTGTTTGTACAGCCGTCTGCTCTGTTTACCAGATCATCAAAGAGCGTCCCTGCCTCCATGGCTGAAGTAGCCTGGGCATGGCCTACTCTATCTAGCCTATATGTTTTAGCATCATAGCTTCTTCCACTCACTCTTCCACTAATGGCTACTACTATCCATTAAGTCCTTTTGAAATCTTTCTTCCTCAGCCTTCTATTTCAGACTTTCGTCCTCCCTCCCCCTCTTTTGGTCTCTCTTCTTGTCAGATGGAGCCATGACTCCGAGGGCAAAATGCCTAGCGTAGAAGTGACCACCCACTGGGCTTTGTCTAACTTTTTGCCCCAACGGACAGAAGGAGTGTGTGTGTGTGTGTGTGAGAGAGAGAGAGAGAATTACACAGGGAGGGGAAACAGGATAGAGTATGGCAAGTGACGGAGAGCTCAAACACAAAAATATTGAAATATCAGTCTCTTCAAAATGATCAAAAATATCTGGCTGACAAATATCACAAGATGCCTTCCTATCAGGGATAAGATGCCCTGGGGAGTCATCTTGATTTGAGGTATCTACAGATTTTATAATTTACATAATGAATACTATCTCATCAAGAGCATTTTGTTTTGTTTTTCTCTCTTTTACAATGAGTAACATTTTTAAAAGGCAAAGTTAATTTAAATATGCTACTCTAATGAGGATTAGCTTTAAAAGATCTAAGCCGTAAACAAAACAAAATAAACAACTCTTCAATTCTGTCACTGTTTCTACATTTTAAAGAGAGGTCTACGACTAAATCATTTATTTATTCTTTACTAATCATTTTTTTTTATCCGAATGCTAATTGTAGTTAGCAGTTTTTGCTCTAAACAAATAAGCAGAGAATCAGTTTTTTTTAAAATGTCTTTTCATTTAAACATGATATAATGTTATTTATTTACCAATCATGGTATTTCTTTATTAATTTTTTCACAAAAATCAGACTACATAGAAGAATAGGTGTGAGGAAGATGCCCTGGGGCATTTTGCTCCAAATCACTACGGGAAAAATCGATTTTATATTTTTCTCCAAACTAATAGATGGTTCCTCACATGAATGTCCTAATAGGATCACAGAAATGTTTATCTCTCTGTCTTTGTCAAAACACATGGATCCTTAAAAAACAAGGAAAAAATAAATTAACTCTGTTGTTGTGCGAACCCATGCAAATAAGAGTGTTATGGGTAACAGTAGGACGTAGATGCTCACAGAGGAGTTGATGTGCACAAATTCCACGTCAAGCAAGTTGATTGGTTGATTAATTTCCTGTCGGGAGTCGGGTCCAAAGTGTAAAACAAATGTAAACATATTGCATACAAGTATAAAAGAAACAACACCACAAATGTCCCAGAATGACCCCTGTACATGTTCACCTATGTGCAGCCTGGAGAAGCATAATTCCAGCCCTCGTGTTATGAGAGTAGCATAGCTCCTTTAAAGCAGCTATTATTGATATTTTTATGACTATTGATGTTATGTCAATCATAAATTAGTGAAGATATTTATATACATTTTTGAGTGAATTCAATACAGTGTGAGGAAGACTGGTTCAACAAAAATAGTGGAGGCCCATGTGAGTTGTGAGAGGACATATACTGGCTGTAATAGATTCCAATAGCTATGACACCACAGCTGTACCGATGCAACACAATACAGATACATCAGGCATAATGTGCAAAACACCTTCGACCCCTGCAGGGTTTCTGTCTCCTCTGCCACCAAACCTCTGTATCCAAAAATTCAGTACCAACAGCAGATGTACAGTATTTTCCAGCAGTGTTCAAGTTTTAGTTGTTACCCAGATAACCACTATTTCAATCAAACTATATATTGTTGTAATTAATTTGTGTACATGTAAGAAGTATTGTATACTAGAGGTTTTTCCATGATCTAAATCTTGTCCTCAGATTGATTTTCAATGCAGTGAATCAGGTAAAACTCAAACTTCAAATGTGTTCAAATTTCAATTTCGAAGTTCAGTTTTTAATTACAATTAGCATTAAATCATTAATTTATGCAGGAGATGTTTATATGATCCAATGTGATCATCACAATGCAATTTCTCTCAAAGTCCATAAAAGATCATGCTGAATTATCACACAGTCTTATTGTATGCAAAAGTACTCTGTATATACACAGAATTCACATAATGTTTGGCTTTAAGTCATGGAAAAGTCAGCTGGAAATCCATTGGCCATAATGTGTATGAACGCTGCCCCTAGCTTAACATAATATAAAGTGAAGAATTATCCATTGAGAATATTTCACTGGTTCCTTGGGGGTCCTCAGGCATTACAAATCCATTGAGCAGCTCCTTTGACTGTGCAGACATCATCTCACTATACTGTGTGTCAATCTAAAAATAGTCTCATTTACCTGATTTTCTCTGCTGCCTGGCAGGATGTTCTGCAACACTGAAGTCTCTCCTTCTTGTGGCCAACAGTGGAACAACAACCTCCACCCAGATTTGAAATGATGTCATCTCTTGTGCAAGAATTGTCACTTTATTGCATCTGGATTTTCATATCAATTAGCCATATACAGATAAACTTAAATCAAACTATGGCATTCAGATGATAAATCAGACCAATCTTGGGTATGTTTAAGTATCTAAAAAAGAAAGCATGAGAAGAACTATGGTAGAGTAATGCTGCTGCTACAGGAGGAAAGATTATTGATACATTAAAGAGTATAAGACTGACGTTGCCATGTGTTTGTGATTATGTAAAGAAAAAGTACTTGATTTGGACCATTTTTACAATATTTTCTCTTCATGTGTGGTAGAAATGAACGTAATACAGCTGTAACCAGAAGGTGCATCTACACTGTATGTTTAAGAGTAAAGGCTATGCCATCAACTCATAGTCCCCTTCATGTCCCCTCAGGCTGAACAAGCTAAGAGTCTCACAGTCTCTCATTCAGTCAGTGCAGAAACGGCTGTTTCCTGTATTCTTCTCACAGCAACCAGTCAGGCGAGGTCACCAGAACTGTGCCTTCTTGCTCTGTTTCCTCCCACTACGGCGGCTCTTTCCAACCACAACATAGTCCCTCGGGTCCAAAGTGAGGTGACGCACTTTAAGCCAGTTTGACAGCACCCACAAAGGTGGCATCTCCATCCAGGGACACATTGGCTGTGGACCGGGGGATCAGCAGCTCCAAGTGGTCCCCGACCTCCAGCTTCGCAATACCTGAGGGATGAACAGTGCGATTCACACCTGGCATTTTCTTTTTTTTTTCACCTATACCAGACTACACACACACACACACACAGCTATTCCACAGACACACACACACATGCTTGAGCTTGACTAAAGAGGAAAACATGCAGATTGACCTTCCGTAGCAGCTGCTGTAAAAAGGGTGAGCATAGCAGGACATAAACAATAACACAAGCTGACCTCCTGTGTAGCAGGTGTTGTAAGGGTAGATGGGGTTCATGTTCTGGATGCAGCGGGACAGGATCACATACTGAGGCTCGTCTCCCACCACATTCCTCTTCCTCCGGATCAACACATGGCCCATTGCAAAGGTGCTGTCCATGTAGTAGACCTGAACATATCAGAAATACAGGGTTAAATCTAGGTCTGGTGCCGGCATGGGTTTTAACATGCATCAACAGTGTACAAAGTGCAAAATGATATATCAATTTATTTCATACACATGCATCATTGACGTTACTTCAAGGTCTGTTAAACATCTGCATGCTTAGACAGAGCACACCCTTTTTCCTGCACTGTATGTAGTAGACATGTTCCTCTCTGGTGATTGGCACACAGTTCAGCAGTGCCCCCCTGTGGACAAACTATGAAAGGACAACAAATAGACCTACCTGACTGTACACAAAGTAGAAGCCCTCCTCTCTGACTATGATGCTGTCTCCGTCTGCCTCCAAAGCAGAGCCTCTCTTCAGCCCAGTCTGCCAGGGGATACCTGTGTGCGTGTCCTGATCGAATACTGAACCAAAACCTAACATTATATTAGAGAACATCTCAAAGCACTTAAGGCTCCACATCTACCAAAAGAGTTGGCCTGTTGCAATTGGTAATCATTTAGTCGCTGCTTAGGGTTTCTGCATACATAATTATTTTTCAATTATAGGTTTATTTAACATAAACTTGTTAGATCCAAATGAAAACTCATTTCAAATAGCAAAATGCTAATAAATACAACATGATAGGAAATCCAAATAAAAATGAATACAAATCACCAAAGTATACTGTATATACTGTACCTTTCTTGAAGGTTTTCCTGCTACTGTTTGCCAACAATTGCAGGCAAGGCTGAGAAACTGTGACAAAACATAAGAGAAATTTATAGATGTTAAAACTGGCCAGCATCTTTTTTTTGTTACCATCTGCATATTGCTTATCTAATGGCTGTTAATCTTTTACTTCTGCTCCTTCCCTTTTTCCTTTTTTGGCAATATTCCATTGACGTGACAGCGGTATAAATGTTAATGACCTTTATACCAAGGTTTGTGAAATTGCTTGAACTTACGTTGAACACAGTTCCACATAACACTGTGGTATTATTTAACCGCACATCTGAACATGTGCTACTGCTTCACATGTTATCCAAAGTTGATGAGTCATTCACACAGTCTGTTTTAAAAGGACACTGTTTTGTTTGGGAATGTATCTCTGAGACAAATATTTGATTTTGGGCTGTATAAATAAAATTGACCTGACAATGGTATAGGAAATATCATAACAATAAGAAAGATACTGCAGATTAGACCTTAATCACCACTTTACTGGAAAAAGAACTGTTCACATGTATGATAATATTCAATCTTGTTGCAATCTCACTCTCCAGGCAGACTAGCCATTAATAACAGCATGTACTGAACAGTAAACAGCCAGGCTCAGGTGTAGGCTAATGTGTCTTACCTAATGTCTCTGTTGCAGAGACAATTCTCTTCCTCCTTGTCAGGGTGAAAGGCTGTTGAGAGCCTGGCTGGTGCAGTGGCTCCTGGCCGCTTCTCCTGCTACTGATATTCTCAGTCTGTACAGACACAACATAGTCCTTAGAAAAACAATACACACAAGTAAAACACAACATCTTGCATGTCTTTACAACCCCGTTCAGATGAGGAGATGAGGGTGTTTGATATGTCCCTGAGGACTAGCTGTCTCTCACCTGGCTTCCGTGCTTGGCCTCTTGTCCCTCTTCTCTCCTGCGACAAACCTCTGATTTGAGTCCCTCTACCTCAGCTCTGAGAGCCACCAGTTGGTACAAAGACAGAGCTGAAAGAGAGGAGGAGGTGACCGCAGCAAGTGTCAGCAGGAAAACTGGCCAGGACAGCCTCCCTTCACCTGCCTTTTGTCCAGTCCCAGGCTCCACACCTGCTAAAACTGCCATCACGGGTCCCATACAGTCTCACACTAGCAGCATGACGGGTCTCATGTCTGAACTACACGACCTCTCTTTTGACAAGACTCGGGCTAGGATTGGTGAATGTTTACTCCTGGCATCAGTGTTTTCTTTCCAGCTTTACCTTAATTCCTGCCTACAAGCCCTGCTGATTTCCTTAACTCTCGGTTTGGTCCGTCAGTAGCCGGTTCCAGTTCAGTCTGACGGACTACGCAGAACGAATACAGCATAAAAAAAGGCAAAACAGCTTCCCCTCTATTGTTCCGCTCAGCTAACCACACTCACTACTTCCTGCCTGACCGATCTCTCTCCCTTTCTCTTCATCTTGCTCCTTTATTACAAACCACATTTCAGTTTCTCCCACATTCTAACGAATATCCAGTGCAGGGAGTGGGAAAAGGGAGGACAGTCTTAGCAGTAAGATGGCAAACAGTATGTTTTGGACGTTGGGGGAGACATTTCAGACCAAGGAGAAATTATTATTATTAATGACACCATTGCATTTAAATGAGACGGCTCAAGAGGCCAACAAGTACAGAAAGAGGGAAGTGCAAAAATGACTTCAACTTTTAATGGCAACATAACTTAGCAAAACAAACTGCGATTCCCAGAATATAAAAAGTGAAATGGTAGAAATAGTCAAGATGTATGAATGAATTTGAAACTAGGCAATTTTTCTGTTAAAGTGGATTTACAATACAGAAAAACCAGACATGACAAGCAATTTTCATGTATCAATTTTATTACATGTTACAGTACAGAAAATAGAAAGTGAAAATGTGTGCTTACAAAAGAAGTTGTCGACATTGTTCTTAAATAGAAAAGAAACAACTCTAAAATGGAAAAATTCCTTAAACTGACTGTTTCATACTAAAGATAAAGATGAATCATTCAGATGTCTGACTGTTCACATATCCCATCAATGTTTCTTCAGTGTGGAGTCACTGCATGTCACGGTAAATGTACAGAAATAATGTCAACACTGTGCAGGCTCATTACAGAAATTTGCCAAGACTCAACATAATCACATGCCAGCTTGCAAACGCAACTCACAAATTTCAAATTATGCCAACACTTTGAACAGCATTCATACCACTTTATTCACAATCAGAAGAACATATAAAAGTATGTTCCATAGTGCAGTCACACAATAACTAGCAAATTATTTTCTTTATAAAAAAAAAAAAAAAAAATGAACAGACATTCAGTTTGATTCCATTTCTTTTCAACATCAGGGTCTTGACAGTAACAACACATTTCAGGATAAAAACCAACACAATAATTCTATGTATTATTAATTTTGCTTTAGGCCAGCCACCAAAACAACAAAATCAAGTGAATGAATGAAGAGAGGGTGCAATGCAAACTAAGAGCAGTGTGTAAAAGAAAGTGTGTGGAAGGACACGAGTATGCACTCACGTTAAGAAATCAGACTGCACAATGTGCACTGCCAACATATGATGGGTAAAAATCATAAAACTGCATCTAACTGATCATGGGGGTTACGTATATTACAAAAACGTCTGAAATGGTTCAGTGCCACTGCTGGGAAAATGTCACACGAAAAAGGGAGAAAAGATTATCTGTACATTATTTCTTATAAAGCACACTTGTTCATTTAAGACCAAAATTTACATTCATAGTAGCCTTTACACCATTGTTCAAGTTGTTAACACACTGACACAAACATATTTGGTCTTTCGGTGTTTAATTTTGTTTAGCATACTGTTTAACAAACAGTATCACATATGGCTAAGGAAATCCGTTGTGTATTTAAATGGCTTTGATACCTCTGCAGTGCAGCGTGCTGCATTTTGAAAGCAAGAGCAGATAACAGTGTTTTAAATTGTCAGGCTCTGCTCCACCCCCTGGAAGACATGCAGGAATGGTTAATTAGCTCATTAAAAGCCCTCCAAGTGAGTAAAGCCATTTTGCCACACAAGCATCGGGTGAGACGAGAACCTAGAATCCTCCAAATGACAATTATAACGCTGATGACAATAACAAATTATGTTTGTTAAAAAGCTTACAATTTAATTTCCAATAATTAAAAGGACAGATTCAGATTTTTCAAGACTATCTTAATACAATACTCTCATGCACATATGTATGTATGTTGAAAGAGTTATTAGTGATTGTAATCCTGTCTATACTAACTGTTAAGAAATCCGTTCCTATTGCTACTCCAATGAAATAGATTGAGGAAAAAAACTAAGTTCTGCTGAAGCTAATATGAGGCTTCTACAGTCTGAGTTAGACAAAAAAAAAGACAGTATCTTTCGAGGTTACTCTTTTTCACCCAAAATTTCCTTTTTGTGTTTTGCAAGACATCATTTCCTTGTTGATCTGCAGAAATGCAGTAGTGACGCAAAAACAGAATTTTGCACTCAACAGGTGGCTCAACTTTAGAGAATATCCACTTAATTTGGCTAACTCAGACTGCTGAAGCCTCATTTTCGCTTCAGTTAAACTCTCTTGACGGCTAGTATGAACAGGAGGACTACACCAACCAGTAACTTTTTCAATGTTCATATGTGTTACAGTGCTGTATCAAGACAGACCACACCCAGAACAAACGCTCCTTACCAAACTACAGGAGCCAAAGCTGCTCAATAGGAAGTCCGACCAATTTCAGAGTACAGACAATCCTGTGAGCTAGTTGTCTTCAAACAGGACACAGTGCCAGGAAGAATATCTTGTAGCTTATCCCTGTCACATAGAAACACAAGAAGTCTGATAAGAAAAAGATCTTAAGGACAACTTATCTTTGATGGGGACAAACTTGTCAACATTATCTTAGGGACCTCTTTATTTCAGCCAACAAATGACTTTTTGTAGCTGAATATAACTATTCAGCAGCACAAATCTTTACACTATTGTGCCAAACAAAATTTTCAAGGGTACATATATACTGATCACTACAATGTCATGACATGCCAAGCTGCTGCAAGTACTCAATATTAATGTTCCTCACCAAAAAGGGAAAGAAAAAACATCCTTATGTTCCTCTAAGTATTGCTCAGAAGATGTTAGCCTACGAAACGCAACACTTGAGTAAACTTGAACAAAAAAGTGCAATGTATTGACAAAACATATTTATATATATACACAGTATAGGCCTACATATCCTCAGTGTCTCATTTTGTATTTCAGAAGAAGTGTAATTTGAATTGCAGTAGTAATCTGTTTTCACTGATATACTGTAGGACCTTATAGGGTCATTATAGAAAGCGCAATTGTTTCAGTGATTGTAATTAATTTCAGTAGACGCACCACAGCTGATTCTTTTGTGGTTGTGACACATCTTTCAGTGTGAGCATGTATGCTCTGGCTTCATTCATAAAAAGGTCACAAGTACATGCATTCAGAGTTGAAACACAAAATAACCTATGAGGGTAATGTTTCCCTTTCTTAAAACCTTGACTAAGTCAAATCATTTTGACAAAGATGTTACATTTACAGAAAGGTAAAAAGAGTGAAATAAAATAAAAACCCAGACAAAAGCATAAAAAAATTTACATTCTTCCCAAAAAATCTATTATGTCAGTCTCATCAATTTCTTGACTGCCTTTCCTTCATCCAGCCCATAACCTTTAGTCAGTCATTCCTGTCAGATAATGGTGACACTAGCAGAGGGCTGAGCACTCTCTTCATGGGCATGGCTCTTCATCAGGTCTTTTATGAACTGCTCCAAAGCAGCGAAGTAGCCCTGACACTGCCACGTGTCGTTGTGTGTGCCCTCTGGAAAGATAGCCAGGCGTTTAGTCCGTGCAGGAGACAGCTCATACAGTTGTTTCATCATGACTGGTGGGATGAGCTGGTCCGACAGACCAGACACGAACAGAGAGGGCATGCGGCAGAGCGCCACCTGCCGATAGGACAGGAACTGATTCCTGTAGCACCACAAGGGCAGCAGACGCATGGGCAAGAAGGAGAAGAGTGTCGCTGCCATGTGTGGGATGCTGAGGAAGGTATTTTCAACAATAATGGCTGCTACACGGTGAGGATTGACTGACGCCAAGCGCACGGCCACAGCACCACCTAGTGAGCGGCCAAACAGTACCACCTTTGTCTTGTCCAGATCAGGACGGGTCATGACATAGTCCAGCGTGGCCTCGGCATCCAGGTACAGCCCATCCTCGCTGGGCTCACCCTCGCTCTTTCCATAGCCACGATAGTCCACCAGCACCACATTGGCTTTCAGATTGACCAGCATCAGCAGAGCGTTTGGCACCCTGTGACCTATATTGCCTGCATTACCATGGAAATAAAGGATGGTAGGTGGAGCTGAGGAGGAAGGGCTGCTTTGATTGCCAGGGGTGACTCCAGGAGGCATGTCCCCTCCTGTGTAGCGAAGCAGGATAAGGTTGAGCTTCACACCGTCCTTGGTGCGAATGTACACATTCTCATGTGGGATTCCCGTTGGCATGGGAACATAAAGGCGAGAGGAGGAGGGCTGGTCGGGGAAGTAGAGGAGCACATCCTGGAATTTGTAGAGGATGCCCGCCACAGAGGCTAGGATGAGAGCCAGGAGAAAAAATCCTCCATATAGGTGAAAGGTTAGGATTAGGGCCAACAGGGAGACGCGACAGGCACCCCAAGACCAGGAGGCCAGAGTCAGGGTACACCGCTCCATTGCCCCCCACAGCCTCCAGGGCTTCTCCATCGCTACACAAGAGCTGAGTCACACAACACACACTCTGCAAATACAGAGAGAACCAAAGAGAGAGTAGAGGGTAAGGGAAGATGGTAGAATATAAATGTACATGATCAAGAAATTTGAATTAATTGTTTTATCTATTCATATGAAAATTAAATGACAAATTTCACGATAAGTTACCCAAGCACATAGTGAAAAGGCAAAATACAAATTTTATTTAACTTCATTTTTAAAAAATGACATAAGAAAAGAGGAAAGACAAGCAAATCCTGACATTTGAGAATCTGTAAGCAACAACAATATTGTATTGCAATAAATGACTGCACCAATTACACTGTATACTGATGTTTAACATTTGAACACAGTAGCCTTTATAAGATGGCCATTATAAAGTTCTGCTTCAACTTTTCAGCCTTAACAGCCCTCATAACTCAAAAGGCCCTCTGTGCTACTGATTATGCCTCTCCAACTATTCATCTAACTGGCGACAGCACTGTCTGTCTCCATCCTGTGTTTACTGGACTTTGATATCAGTCTGTCCATAATTTGAACATATTACTGCTAAATACACTAGACTTTTGCTGCTATTTAGGTTTTTATACTTTAATGTACGTGTGTGGATATATAATTCATTTACTCTACGTTTCTGAAACTTTCTTCACAGATTTGCTAAGTATATTTTCAGTAGTCAAGTTTTTTGAAATCGTTTATTCTGCAAGTGCAAGATTTTTGGTGTGGGAGAAACAATTTCATTTCAATGTATGCGAGTACTGCGAAATGACAATACAGAAATATTGAATCTTGACGGCCACAACTGCACAATCACTCATAATTGACACCAAATCATGATGAACTGAAAACACCTTCTTTAATTAATCAATAATGCAGTGCTGGGGCTCTCCAGGACCAGGGTGCACCCACACAACGTTAGTTTACATGGACAAAAACCGAGGATGCATTTAAGGCTGGATAGTGACAGCTGCTAACTTACCAGGCAAAAGGAACATACGACTAGCGTTAGCTGGGAGAGTTTAAACTACCGTTTAACGTCAGCTATCACTCAGATTTATATTTCTAGACTGTCAAGTTAGCAACTGGCGATCAACTAAGCTTTAAAATTACTTCCCAAACCGCCTTAGCTCGATAACAAGCATGCTAACTGTCAAGCTATCCTTTAGCCTGCTAGTGCTATCGGCACTATTAGCTAGCTACCTAGCGCTAACTCATCAATGCTTAATAATGCAGCCATATACTCACCCTTCTCTCATTTTTAATGCCTCAGCTGCATGATTCTTTTACAAAACAGTAACACACAAACAGCACAGTCACTGTCATTCAGCTCTGTAGCAGTTAACTAAATTATAGTGGAAGTTTAAGTGGCGAGGACGCGAGGTGAGTGACTGTCAGCAAGAACCGGCGAGGCTAGCAGCAGCACAGCTGGTTAGCATCCCTGATGTAGCCGCCAAGAGCTCCGTGTTCAGCTCAACACAAGACACAAGGTTCCGCGTAAAACCTGTGCTTCACAGTGCTGCAGCGTGCTGAAATACTGTCTGACATATTGTTATAGAGAGAGCAGCGCTAACTAATTCCTCATATCAATCATGTATGATTTAAAACGCCGTGTAATGTGCAACACAACACGTTGGGCGTTAAATACAGTCAGCTAAAGTTTAGTAGTCGACATTGCATGTGCAATTAAATTTTTGACCACCAGGTGCTGCTCTTGGAAAGAATATAATTAAAAAAAATCTTTTAAAGATCCCCTCCAGACATGTTTTAAGATGTATATTAAATACTCTACTTTGAATAATAATTTGTGCCTGAGATGGGTTTTTCCATAAAATAGTTCAATTATCTTGTTAAAATCATTAAAATTACATCTACTCCTTCTCCCTCAATAAAAATCCCGAATCTATAAATATGCAAATATGTTTAATTTCAGAAATTTAACTGCTGGACACAAGATGTCCCCTGCTTCACTGTTAAGTCCATTCTTAGTGTTTGTGTACTGGAGGCTTCAAGTTTCCATATCACACTTGCATAAATTGCATATTGGACCAGGATTAGCTCCAAACTATGCTTGTAGGCCGACTCCTTAAAATGAGATTTTCAGTGAGCACATGGAAACTTTCCACTTTCAGCAGATGAATGTGAAAACAGCCTTCTAGTGTCAAACACTGCACATACATCAGTGAAGCTCAAACATCCAGCTGTAGGAACAAGAATATATTTTTGAGTGGAGGAGGACTTTAAGTGAAAGTTAATTTAACAGTAGAGGTAAAGTAAACTCTCCAAATCAAAGTTTTTGGAATATGAATCATGAACTGTGTTATATAATAGTACAAATATACAAATATAAAAAGGGAACTAGATCCATCATTCATGCATGGCACAAAGAAAATACAGGAAGTTGGGGTTTTTTTGTTGTTGTTGTTTTGGTTGAGTTTTTATGTCACAAATAGGTCTACAAGAATCAGCACTGAATACCAAAAAACTACATTCCTGGAAAAGAAGGTATCAGAGGTAAGGCTGTTGTAATTTATTCATTCCCTAACGCATCATCCTTACATAATACAGTATATACTTTGACAGCCCATGTTAGCTTGCTGCTGTGATCACAAAAACATTAAAAAAGGAAGGGTTTTTTTAATGGGTTGGTGGTGGAGCCAGAATTGACACATTTCACAGCCTATAAAAGTGGGTCAAAGTGTAGATGTGACTGTCTAACACTCTGGTCTGCTCACAGGTGAGGTGCTGAGAGAAATGTCCTTGAATGAAATGTCCCTCGATGAAAGAACAACAAGGCCAGCAAGCATGTCAACCTCATACATCCGTGGTCACCCTGCATACAGCGTTCATCTGAGTTCCTGTTTACCTGGGAGAATGACTCAACCCTGGGCTCTGTCAATAGGGTGAGGTGAGGTCAACTGAACGAACAAAGGCGAGATAACTAATTAATAGGGATGACATGACATAAAAACATGACATGGAGAATATGAAGCAAAAAGCTTGTTATGTACACATTCAAATATTATATTCCTGGGTTTCCTATTTGTATTGCTATATTTAACATCTTGCTCACACTCAGTGTGACCTTGGAGGAGACAGACAGATTATGTGCAGACTAGCACAGCTGTTGGCCATTCAGCTCTGTCCTTGAGGTTCGTTGATTTGATCTGTGGTGTCAAAGTCAGCATCAAAACCCTTAGATGAAGTATGCCGTTCAATCATGTTAAATAATAAAAAAAAAAACTCTGTACCAAAATTAAGTCGGACTGTGTAGAATGAAAAACTTAAAATTTAGTGAGTGTATTGAAGCATATGGTTAATGTGTATTAATTATTGTTGAGGCAAAAATGCTGTCACTGGCAATACTGAGCCTTAAAGCTGCACCACAGACTTATGATGTGATCACCATATACTGCATGACAACAGCCCATATACTGTATGCAGGCAGAGGAATTGTTATTGTAACAGAAAGATATAGATAATCTATATATTTTGGTGCCCAGCAAACAATCTACCAGGCAAACTGCAGGATTTGATATTCAGGTGTTTGTTTGTAGTAGAATTTTGACATTGGTGAAAACCTCCGGAGCGCTTGCCTTTTCAGATTTACAGTTGATAACCTGCATTAGCCTAGAGGCATAACTGCTCTGCTGCTTGTATCATAACAAGGAGCAACACAAAAGGTTTTGGCATGTGTGAGGAGGTTCAGTAGTTTTTACATTACACTTCATTTTATGTAAGAATTCACTTGGGAAAACAGTATCTTAAGGGGAAATAGGGTCTTTAAGCAAAATCACTAGCATGACGTGTTGTATTTTTTCAACTTGAACAGATTGACTTTAAGGTTATCTCAGTGTTCAAACTCCATTTATTATTCAGGCTCTGTTGTAAAAAAGGAAAAGCTAATAGCACACACACACAAACATTTGTATTTGTGTCTTTAGGTTATAGTTGGAGTCTGTTGGATTCAGCTCATAAGAGACTGACAGCTGGCAAGTTCACTCTCTCTTACCTACAACTCAATTACCTTTGACATGTCAGTCAAAACATCTATTACACACACACACACACACACACACACACACACACACAATCTCTCATATACACTTATACATGCACACACTCTAGCTGCACTCTCATACCCCACAACTCAATTACTTGAAATATAGCACTCTAAACAGCTGGAGGGCCCCAGCTCAATAACACAAAGTCAGAGCTGCTGTAGGACGAGGAGCGACTGTGATAACCTGGCTGAAAATATCATATCATCAGGCCAAGGGACATGCTTATCATTCACCTCACGCCATGCACCCAGTGCCCTCCTAGGGACAACAGAGCAGTAGAGTATAATTCTACAAGGGACCCGTGGTTCCCTCTGATAAAATGAGAAATTACGCTTGGCTATTATGCGGAAGCCAAGCTATTGATACACATCGATTTTTCTGTCAGTCAGCATCTTTTATGACTGGTGTTGTGACCTTATCTTTTGATGTGTAGGAGTTGCTATTATTGCATTTTTGCCGGGTTTGTGAAAGACTTTGTGAGCTCATCTGACATCATCGTGAGTGATGCCTCTTTGATTTGCAAGTCACTGAATGCCATGCACAAAGTGATAGATGTGGTGTCCATGGCTACAGTGTAAATGTGTTGTCACCTTGGAGACAGAGCATTGCTTTGAGTCAGAGAGGACTGCTACAAAATGGTAAGTCTTCATTTTAAACACATCGCTGAGACGGCCAAACACAGCCAGAAGTTAGCTGTCAGGGCAGTACAACATTAAACTATCTTTTTTTCTTTCATGCCAATTCATAATTAACAGAGTAGGGGAAGCTCTAGCTTCCAGTGTCAGTCAACAAGGTTTAATGAGATTGTAAATTGTATAATGATGGTTAATCAGCTAATCAGCTGGCATTGTGGGCATGCAGTAAAGAGTAACCCATACTAGAGATGGCATTGTGCTGGCAGCCTGTTGAAGCAGCTCCCGTTGTGTGTTTTGATTTTTTGACACTTTGTCACTTTATTTCTTGTTTGTGTGTTTTTTCAACTATTTCGTTTCAGTGACTGAGTGGCAATGGCTACTTTTTGCTTTGTTTGTGGTATACTATTACTTTCTACACTCTTTGTAAGGGAGAGCCATGCAGAGTGGACTGAGGGCACTGTTTACTCTCGTGGCCAGCTGATTGCATTGAGCAAACCAGGAAATATAAACCTTCCTCCAGCAATCATCATGGGGAACGTGAGGTCCTTGGGCAATAAGATGGACGAGTTTGGCGTACTGATCAAGACCTACAGCGAATACTGTGAGTGCAGCATTTTGTGTTTCACGGAGACATGGCTGCACTCGCACTTCCTGGACCACAGTGCAGCTGTACCTGGCTTCAGGACTGTTCGGGTGGACAGGGATGTTATACGGAGCAGTAAGAAGAAGGGACTGCACTGTATGTGAGTGAAAGGTGGGGCAATCCTGGACATGTTAAAGTGAAAGAACGTTTCTGTGGCCCGGACATTGAACTGCTAACTGTGGGGATGCATCCATATTACTTGCCAAGGGAGTTCTTGTCTGCCATTGCTATTGCTGTCTACATTCCTTCATCAGCTGATGCAGAGGTAGCATGTGACACCATTCACTCCACTGCTGCAAGACTTCAAACTCAGCATCCCAATCCTTTTGTAGCCATTACTGGGGACTTCAGTCATATCACACTGGACAAAACATTACCAACATTTTATCTAGATGTTAACTGCCCCACTGGAGACAATAAAACGCTGGACCTCCTGTGTGTAATAGGGGTTGAGACTAATACGAATATGGTATTTGGAAAAGCACAAATAGTAGGTTTTTCCAAGTATTTATTTCGCACAAATATTTTAGAAATGATTTGTTTTCGAGAAGAAAAAAAATATGTCAAATAACAGCAGGTCGGTTACATCACTGTCTCCGACTGTCACTGTCTGTCATGGATGTATATATAACTGCAGATCTGTGTGTGTATGGTGGAGCTGAGCTTAAGCTGAGTAGTCAGTGCAGTTGTCCATGGCCTAGGAGACCTGAGTTCAATACCTGGTGTGGGGACCTCCTTTGTAAATTAGTTTATTGATGAACACTTACTTTAACACTTTAATATCCTAAAATAAGAAGTGTAATAAAAACAAAAACAGGATTTTTACGCCTATTTCTACTTTTATTCAAACACAAATATAAATAATTTTGCTGCCTCAACAAATACAAATACAGGGCTCTCTTGCACATCCATAGTATGCAAATATTAAGGATGCATACAGTGATCTGATCACAACCTCGTCATGCTGACACCAAAGCATGTCCCTCCTGTCAAACACCAGCCTGTATCCACAGGGACTGAGGAGATGGACTCAGGAGGCTAATGAGGCACTGCAGGACTGCTTTGAGTCTACAGACTGGGATGTGCTTTGTGAGCCACACAGGGAGGACATCAACAGCATGACAGACTGCATCACAGAATACGTGAAATTCTGTGAACACACCACCCTTATCGCTTCTTCCCTAACAACCAGCCCTGGGTCACCAGTGACCTGAAAGTACCTCTTAATAATAAGAAGAAAGCCTTCAGGTCTGGGGTTAGGGAAGAACTGAGTGTATAGCATGACCTGAGGGTGAAACTGAGGGAGTGGAAAGAATCCTATAGGAGGAAGCTGGAGAATAATGCAAGGGATTTGTGGACTGGAATGAAGGAAATCACTGGGTTCAAGGTGAGAGACAGACAACCAGTGGGCAGCCTGGAGAGGGCAAATGAGCAAAACTGTTTCTTCAACAGGTTTAGTTCACAGTCCTCAGCTGTCTCCTCTACCACACACCCAGACCCCCAAACACACACTGTCCACAATGCTTTCACCCTTCCCCCCTCAATCCCACCTGATGAGCTCCTTGGTCCCATACCCCCCGCTTTTGAAGTGCCTTTCCTCCACTGAGACGACGAGCACCCTCCCCCACCTGACAGTGACTACTGGCCAGGTTGGGAGACAGCTAGAGAGACTCCACCAAGGCAAGGCCGTGACAGTATCAGCCCCAGGTTTCTGAGGACCTGTGCCAGCCAGCTATCTGCTATTCTGTGAAACCTCTTCAACCTGAGCCTGAACCAGGAAAATATACCAGTGCTATGGTAGATGTGCTGGCTGGTTTTTGTTCCCAAGAAGATGACTCCATCTGACCTCTACAACTATCAACCAGTTGCCCTCACATCTCATGTGATGAAGGTGCTGGAGAGGATGGTCTTGACCCACCTTAGACTTAGAAAGGTGAAATCATCGCTGGACCCTTTGCAGTTCTCCTATCAATCTCATCTGGTAGTGGGCAGTGCCATCATTTACCTGCTGCAGCGAGCTAACTCGCATCTGGATGGAACTGGATGTACTATTAGCATCACATTCTTTGACTCTCCAGTGCATTCAATACCATCCAGTCACTGCTACTGAGGGAGAAGCTGCAAGCGACGAGGGTAGACGCATTCACCATCTTCTGGATTACCGACTACTTGACAGGCAGACCACAGTTTTCTCTAACTTGGCAGAGATCTGTCTGAAATGGTGGAGAGTAGTACGGGAGCTCCACAGGGGACTGTGCTGTCTCCCTTCCCTTTCACCTTGTACACCTCAGACTTTCAATACAACTCCAGGTTATGCCACTTGCAGAAGTTCTCTGACGACTCTGCAGTGGTCGGGTGTATAAGTGATGGGCAGAATGAGGAGTACGGAGCACTGGTAGACGATTTTGTGGAGTGGTCTGGAAGAAATCATCTGCTTCTGAATGTGGCCAAGACCGGAGAGATGGTGATCGACTTCAAAAGGAAGAGGATGGCTACACAACCCCTGTGTATTCTGGGAGAGGATATTGGTGTGGTGAAGGACTACAAGTAGCTGGGTGTCCACACTGACAACAGACTGGACTGAAAGACCAACATTGAGGCTGTATATAAGAAGGGGATGAGCAGACTCTATCGATGAATTTAGGAAGCTGAGATCCTTCAACGTATGCAGCAAGATGTTGGAAATCTTCTACCAGTCTGTTGTGGACAGTGCATTGTACTGCACCATAGACTGCTGGGGGAGCAGCATTGAAGCCAGCAAAACCAACAGACTTATGCCATGGACACACTCGTGTCCATGGCATAAGTCTTTCTGTTTTGTATTTGGAAGTCTTGAAGTCATTGTAGTTTGAACACTACATGACTGATCGGGTTTCACACATTACAAGATCTTTCACCAGGAAGAATCCTTGACAAGTCTGTCTGGTCTCCAAACTACGTTTGTCACGAAAACACATGTGAGAAGTACACTGATTTGCAGTGAAAAACAAAGAAGAAAATTATTATATTACTGTACCCCCAGAGGAATTTGCTCTGCTGCATCACCCCATGTCTGCCTCATTCCGTGTCTTGTGCTCTCATTGGCTGTAGCTCGTTGCATGGCTCCCCAACACAACCAGATACTCAGGCATCTGTGATGGATCGTAACAGTTCACACATAGTGATTGAGTGCAGATTGCAAGCACTGAACTGACGCCGATTTGCCTCCAATCTGGGGGCTTTTGTCAGTGATCTCCAAAAACTGTCCAAGTGGATAATCAGGACTAAAATTGTGTAGTGTGAACTCGGCATTAATAAACTGATTAAGAAGGCCACCTCCATAATTGGCTGCAAACCACCTTTGAAATTGTGGTGGAGAGGAGGACACTGAACAAACTTATCCATTATGGATAATCCTGATCACCCTCTCCACCATCTTCTGGACAGACAGCGGAGCACTTTCTCTAACAGACTGGTTCAGCTTCACTGTCACAAGGACTGATACAGGAAATATTTCCTGCCCAAAGCAATAACTCTAACACCTCACCTCTGTCTAACAGAGAACTCTCAGATCTCTCAGCTTTATAGTTTCTGTCTGAACCAAACTCCACTTTGTTTTGCTTCTTCAGTAACTTTGCTGATGGGGAATTTGCACATTTTTATACTCCTACTCTTCCTCATTGAATTTTTAAAACTTCAAAAACTTTGCACTCTTGTTTAATAGTATGTTATCCTATGTTTGTATATTATATTTATAGTGTATGTTAAGGTTTTGTCTTATATTCTTGTATTGAGCTATGTTATTTTATTTTGTTATTTTTTGTGTTTATTTTTCTATAGATATTTTTTTCTCTCTCTCTCTTCTAGTATTGATACGTATATTTACTCTGTCTTTACTGTTCCCCTGCAATGCCTGGATAACCTGCTGCTGTAACACAAGAATTTCCCAATTTGGGATCAATAAAGTACATCTATCTGTCTATCCATCTATACACTACACCTGCCAGGAATCAATTGGGTGGAAATTACTGTATGTCTTAGGCAGCAATTAGGAGGCCTCCTGTAGCGAAGAGGCAGACATATAATAAATGCTACATTTCCCTCATTTCCCTTGCAAATAAGCCTTTTGTCACTCATATGATGATATCTATCATTTTAATTAACCTGCAGATATAGGTTTTTGTGTCTATGTGTGTGAACTTTAAGACCTGTCCTACTAATGTGCAGGGAGTGGTGAGAATTTGGAGACTATGGAAAAAAAAAAAAAACAACAACTTGCCAAACCAAAGCCATTCAGGCAATAAAGGATTAACAATACCTCATATTAAAGGTAAAGTCAGTGATTCTGGAGAAAGATTATTCAATACACTTTTTGTTGAATTCAGCGAATATCTCCGCACAGTCCACTAGCTGTCCATTCTGTGTGTCAGCTGAAAAAAAAATCTGGTGTTTTTACATAGCCCTGGCTCTGTAAATGGGAAACAAAGGGAACAAGACAATTTTTTTTTCTGCTCATTTTAAAGTGTGAGAGAGACAAAAGTGACTCTACAGCTGACACATCGCTCTGGATTCTGCCATATTTCTCTTCTGGTTGTTGCCTTGGCAATGCACATCCATGAATTTGGGGGGCGGAGCTTCTGAAGGAGCAGAAAGGGAGGATTGTATTTGTTTGGGTGTTCAAATATCAATAGTCTTTCTCCAGAATCACTGACTCTACCTTTGCATTGCTCAGTTTTGTGTAATGGTGAGGTACAATTTCAAAACTTCACAAGACATGTAGCTCCTTCTGTTCCCATTCTTCATTGTGTTCAGTATATTCACCATGATAAGTAAGACTTGTAATAAGAGTGGTCAACACTTCCCTTAAAATACTCAAAATCATATCTACAGCATCTAGACTGTGAATGATATTATTTAAGCCATCATTAATCTCCTGGTCTTTGCCCAACCTCCTCTGATGGTAGGGATAGATAATAACCACATTCGGCCATTGTGCCAAAATAAAGATGAAAAGATCACTTTCAGAGAAGGCTTTCTTTGGCACTCACTTGAACAGCCCCCATAGTTGTAACATCACTTGCCAGAGCTGCTAAATCAAACAGTCTTCAAGTGGTTTAGTAATGCAATCCATCCAAGGATGTTTTTTTTTTCTTCCCACATTTGTAGTAGAAACATGAGCCATTTTCTTTGACAGTCTTTGTTTTTCTATCTTCCAACCACAGAGTTAAAGTTAAAGAAATAGTTTGACATTTTGGAAAAGATGCTTATTTTCTTTCTTGCTGAGAATTACTGTAGATGAGAAGACTGATACCATGCACACTCATGCATGACGTGTAAAGCTAAAGCCAGGAGGTATATTATGAAGGAGACAGGATGCCATGGAGTTAGGTGAACGATAAACAATTTAGTGAGTTAACCGGAAGTCATTTACATTGCATTATGGGTACCGTAGCCTCTACCACAACACCTCCTCTTTTTAGCTCAGCAGCAGACTTTTCAAAATAAGCCCTCTTTTAACACAACTCTGTATAGGCTCTTTTTCTTTAACCTTAGGAACAGTTTTATATCTCTTTGACAAGTCCTTTTGTTTTTTACTGACCAGCAAACTCTGGGGCTGAAAAATGAAGCCAATGCGGCAGTGCCAAAAACTGCAGTTACTCGAATGGCCACTTGAGGCTAGCTCCAAAAACGAGTCAATCCCCATAGACCCCCATGTCAAAATGCCGAACTTTACAGCAAAAACAAACACGTTTACAGTCCTTGAACTGCCTTGGTCGAAAAGGCGTATCAGTAGGTCTTTTACTGGCATGGTGACGGTAGACAACTGTGGCACAAACTTGACCAGATAGTTTTTCATGCTCATAAGGTGCCATATGTCTTCCACACGTTAGCTCTGCCATTTGTAGGATAGCTTTAACTTTGTTTGGATCTTGCTTAATGCCTTTTGCAGGAACCTTGTGACCGACGAAGATTATGTGCTCCGTAGTGAACTCGCATTTCTCGTTCAGTGCAAGGCCTTCGTCCTGCATCTTCTGTAGCACATGACGTAATCTTTGGTCAAGTTCCTGTCTGTTCCGTCCATACACATCATCTGCATGACATAACAAGCCCTCGAAACTCTTGAACATCGAAAATGTTTGGGAGCCAATGAAATGCGAAAGGGTAACTGGTTGAAGAGGTATCTCCCAAAAGTAGTGGTGAATGTAGTGAGGGATTGTGACTCTGGAGTTACCAGGATTTGCCAAAATCCGGATCGAGCGTCCTTTTTGTGAAAGCTTTTGCATCTGACATAATTGCGAGTGTTTGGTCAACCGCCAGCAGAATGTGGCATTCTCTCTTCACTGCTGCATTCAGTGGTGTGAGATGCACACATATCTTGAGTTTGTCTTTCATTGGTTTTGGAACAACATCCTGGAACACTAGGCTGTTGCTTCAGTCACTTTTGATATGACTCCCATGTTTTCTGTTCTATCCAGTTCCTCATGTACGTTCTCTCTTAGTGGTAGAGGAACCCATCTAGGTATTGAGAGGGTGTAGAATTTAGCCCTTTGTTCCAGCTCTATGTGGTATGGCTTTTTCAGCTTACCAAGCCCTTTGAACACTGCTGGATATGCTGCCTTGAAGTCTGTCTCAGTCTTTGTCACTGTCACTTCATCAACCCTGTGTACCAGTCCCATGGCCTCTATTGCTGGTAGGCTCAATAGTGGTTGTGTCAGTCCTGTCACAACATATAAATGTTGATCTGTAGAGTGCCCTTTTGCCATCATTTTGTTCTGGAAGCAGCCTTTTACGTTCAGTAGATTGCGACCTGGTCCAGTCTCTTAAATGGTTTTCCCAGCTTACCATCTCGCTGTGGTTTGAAGACACTTTCTGGTAAGGATGTGATGTCTGTTCCCATGTCAATCTTGAAATTGATAGTTTTCCCATTCAGATGAACTTTTTCCATCCATGGCTTTGTAGTTTGTTAATCCACTTCGCCTATGAACACATAGTCTGCAGCGTTACTGTCTGATGGGCCTTGTGTGACTGTGTGTATTGCTTGACCACTGCGACAGGCTACAGCATAATGTCCTTTTTTGTGACTTGCGACATTCAATGTCTTTAGTTGCAGACAGTCTTTCGATGCATGTTTGCGTCTTTTTCCACATCACTCCTTTTCATCTTGGACGTCTTATTTTTGGCCTTTGTTTGTCTTTTGTCCCATGTACTGGAACTTTTTCTCATCTGTTTTGGGGTTTCCGACTGCCTTGCTGTGCAGTATTGTCTAACAGTCTCACTTTGTCTCACTTTTTGTATTGCCTTTGCAAGGGTTAATTCTGAGTACACTGTTCTGACAACCTCCTGTCTTTTATCCCAACCACAGTTCAGTCTCATATGAGTTCATCTTTAAGCACTCCAAAGCCACAATGTTCTGTGAACTTGTGCACTGCTGTGATGAATGCTTCTGCACTCTCTCCCTCTTGTTGACATCTCCTATTAAACTGAGCTCTTTCAAAAATTACATTGTGTTTTCCAACACAGTGTTGCTCAAATGCAGTTTTAACTGCATCATATTTCTTTTTGTTTTTACCAGTCATTGGCAAAACTCCCAAAATATCATCTGGTGAAATTCCCATTGCATATAGGAGTGAATTCACCTGATATTCTTTGGGTTTTTCCTTTCATCCTGATGTGACAGGAAGTCTCTCAAAGTCATTTACTTTACATTTTGGGTACTGTAGTCTCTAATTCTACATGAGGCAATTAGCCTAGCTTAGCATAAAGTTAGGAAGTGGAGGTAAACAGCTGGCTTTGCTCAAATACCGTTCACATCCCTTAAGCTCAGTAATTAACATATTGTATCTTGTTTGTTTAATCCATACACAAACAGAAATGTGAAAATGTCAAGTTGAGGTTGCACTGTAACTATTTCTTGGCAAAGAGCAGCCTAGCATAATGACTTCCTGTAGTCTTTGCACCAGGTCACTCTTTGCCAAGTAATAGTTACATAGTGAATACACAAAAATATAATAAAATCAGCACTTGTTATTTTCACATTTCTATTTGTATACAAATTGAATAAACAAGATACAACATGTTAATTAGTGAGCTTTGGAGGTGCCAGTAGGCATTTTGTTTTTTCTTTGGACAGAGCTAAGCAAGCTATTTCCCCCTGCTTCAAGTGTCTATGCTAAGCTAAATGCTTCCTCTTTCTAGCTCTGTATTTAACACAGACACAAGAATGGTATCTTTCTTCTCCTTTAACTCATGGCAATAATCATTTCAGCATCTTATGTTCATTCTCCTCATCATTAGCCTTGTTGCTTACATTATTAATCCCAGTTACAGTGATAGTGTTACAGCTACCTTGTGCCCAGAACTCATCACATTGGGAAAAACCAAAACATGTTACTCTGTGAAGGACAATCCCTTTCTGAAGCAAGTGTGACCATGAAATAGTGTCAGCAGCAAGCCCTGTTTGAAAAAGTGCAATATCAAGGGCATACTGTAATTACAATGTGTTCGATTTAGCCTGTGGAGACTTCAGTCTCTGCAGAGAAGTAGAGCCCACTATCCTTGAAAAACGCGGCCACATTGTCTGTGTGTAGTCAAGACGTTTCTAAAGGTGGGGCAAACTGTAGGAGTTTGAGAGCATATAGGGTCATGTTGCTAACCGCTATCCACTTAAAGAGCAAATTCACTCAATTTGGAGAAACCCAGTCACTTTGTGAAGGTCAGTCAGACCAGTAATAAGTGATTGTTTGAGTTGTTTTGGGATTTCACTCCTGACTGAGCTGATACCAGAGGACATGTGGACTCTGGTCGCCAGTAGAAACAGACAGGGTTGCGGTCCAGATTAAAGGTTACTTTTTTATCCTGTGGGGACGGAAAGGCCATCTTTCATTTTTCATTTAATAAGTGTGTGTGTGTGTGTGTGTGTGTGTGTGTGTGTGTGTGTGTGCGCATGTGTGTTTGTGCACGCAAGTGTGGGTTTGTATGGGTATATGGATGTGCAAGTGTACAGGTATTGAGCAAGAAGATGGGAAGGAATGCTTAGAAAGAGTGAAGAATCTTATTCCAAAATTAGGTTTTTGACCTTTGATAATCTGACATGATAAATAAGATTGATCAATAGCAAAATGTACAGCACATAATGGTGTTGTCATAATACAGAAGTTGACTCCTTCACAAATCTAGAGCACTTACAAAATGGGTCTTTATCTTTAAGAGACTAATTTAAATATTAAATTTCATGATGAATAAATAAAACTGATAGTGCTTACAAGCCCTACAAGAATGGAATGCAATAGAATAAGGGGTCTTGTAAATACCCAGGACACATATTGTCATTTACTAATGTATCATTGCCTTGAAAGCAAAGCTTCATGTGTACAAGTGGGAGAGAAAGGTACTTATTCATCTGTGTGTGTCAGCAGGTCATGCTCTAAACAGATCCTGCAGCACTGAGTTGCAAATAAAGGTTAATAGCCTGGTTGGGGTAAATAAGTCTACTTATACCAAACAATGCGTCTTAGGCATTACAGGCTTAACAATTACCCATCTTACGTTCTAGCGAACACACCAGACTGACTGACCAGTACCACTCATAAGTTCATCAAGCACATTGCAAGTCACATAAGGTGGCTGCTATAAAATCAAAGTAAAGACAATTATTTTATCCCAGCATCCAATTACCAAAACGTGACATGTTTACCCATTCCAAAACAGCCAGTCCTCTAGGTTGAAATTGTTGCATGGGGAAGGCTGTGTGAAATGGGACTAAGGAGACAGAAAAGGAACAAGAATGATTGGTGGAAAGGCCAACATACAAGTCCATGTTGTGATATACGTATCTGGCGTCTTATTTCTCTCCCTTTTCAGTCGTATGACCCTGTAGTAAGTCAGCGTAATAGCTGTTGCTCAGGGAGCCTGCTGATTTAAAGACTGGAGTTTAAACTGTGAATCTGAACAATATATCACTGCTTCCCCTCCTCATCTTCCCCTCTTTATCCCCACACTTGGCTCTGGGTTGTTGTCTGTTTCAAACTATTTCTCTTTCTCTCTCATAGTCTCTGTTTCTGTTGCTCCCCCCTTCCCACACACATACAGACACACACTCCTAGGCACTTCCCCTCCTCACCCCTGAGGCCCACACAATAAGAGCTTAATGAAAAGGTACTTTACACTGGCGGCTGTGCACTGGGGAGATATCTTTAAATGTCACTGTTAATGGGAGGAATTAGCAGAGAGCATGGTGTTCTGTATCTGTGTGTGGACATGAGCATCCTGATGACAGTGTTTGATACCTGGATAAATGAGTTATAGCGTATTTCTGTTGTGTGTGTGTTCACCACCCAGCAGCATGTAGTGGCAATTCACATAGTTGATTTATGTCCCACAGGCCTCGGCTCTCCGCTTGATTACAGTGTACCCCTGCAGCTACAGCCATGACCCCACTGTGACCCCATAAATTACCCCCACTGCATGATGGGAGCTCACAAAATCAGATGACAATCTTCTCTTTGCTGATTGATTTAACTACAGCCATAATTTCAGCATATCATTTATTCACCTCTAGTCTCCTCCCTTCAAATCGAGCATCTCAGTGGTGCAATGCATCACAGCTCCGGCAAGCCTGGAGGACCGTGGTGAGAAGAATTGATATTCTTCAATGGATCATTGCTGAGAGGGCCTGTTAAATGGTTACAGCAATGGTTTACATGCTTGAAAGAAAGGTGGTGGAAAAAATAAAGGCAGATCATGTTGCTCCTGTCTTATATTCTCAGTTGATGAAACCATGATACACTGAGGTGGAACACTAGGTACTTTCTCATATTCTGGTTTTACCCTGAGACACAGAGGACAGAGCCCGCACAGAATTTATCACTTTTGACCTTTTACTGAACTTTACTCAGTCTGTGGTAGATATTTACAGAGCCTCACAAAGAGGGGCATTACTTATGGAGAGAGAGAGGGATAAGTGTCCAAGAGAGAAAAGAGGTTAGCTGTTTAGCACGGAAGGAGGTCATCAGTGTATGTGCTACGACTTGCTGCTGTAGGGGAGGCAAGCCTCCTTCACATCAAAGTAGCTTTTAGGGAGCAGTTAGCAGAGCTGCAAATGGGTGGCTAACACAATTTAAAGTGAAACAAACTTTACATTGAACATCTCAGGTTCAACATCTCAGGTTAACTGAATTTACAGCGGGTCATCTAAAAAGCAACTTGTGAACAGTCACTAATGGATGGCTCTCCTCCTCTAATTGTCTCACTTATGGGCGTCGATTTCAGAGTTCCAGAAGAAGCACAGATGTGTGCTGTGATCAGAAGTAGAGCAAGCCACCACAGGGAGAGAGGGAGAGATTCGCACGTGACTGGTAGACTGCAGAGTGTGTCTGCAAAGTCATCTGAGGTCGGCTGGTCTCTGTGATCAGATAGATGACGCACAGTAAGGGCTTAGGCTGAGTACGGCATAGTGCCACACAGGCCCACACACAGAACACACCACCTTGCATACAAGTTAAGATAGTGATTGAACCTTGGCTTTATATGCAAACAAGAACGCCTTTGAGAGTGGTGAGTGAGGAACTGAGTGAAATGATAACAAGACAAAGAGTCTACAGTCATGCCATGGGTTGTGTGAGGCTGTACTTAGGCTTGATGCTAACGTCAGCATGCTAACATGCCCACAATGACAATGCTAACATGCTGATGTTTAGCAGGTAATGTTTACCATATTCACCATCTTAGTTTGGTTAGAATGCTCATTCTAACATGCACAAACATTTGCTAATTGGCACCAAACACAGTCATAAACCAATGTCTTGACCAAATTAAAATTTTGCTAAGAATGTCATAAGAATGTTATTACGTGACATTCCTTAGTGGTTGAAACATTTCAGTCAATACCACAAATGTCAGCTTCATAGTGGCGCTAGAGAAAAGTCAGGGGATCACTAAAGTCGGTGGTGTTCATCCTCTGGGGAGCATGGATGGATATCAAATAGCTATTTAGATATTTCTGTCTGGACCAAAGTGGTGGACCTACCAGCTGACTCACCAACTGACAGCATAGAGACAGGGCCACTAGAATGGCAAAGCTGGTCAAGAAACAAAAAGGCAGCCAAAAAAGCTGCAATGGCACTTTCATTGTAAAATATGTAATTTTTTCTGATATATGTATGATCTAAGAAATTTCCAATTTCCATCAGCAATTACACAGTAAGACAGAGATGATGTGAATGAGACAGAGACTGAAGAGAAGGAATTGATATGGCTCGCTGTGATTTGCCTTGTGAGCTGTGCTTTAACACTGTGGCAGGGACTGCTTGGTGATGTTTTAAGACTCAGCATACTAACACTCCTAGCAGAAGAGAGGAGGAGAGGGAAGGAGAGATGAGGCTGGGGGATTAGCTACACTGGCCTTTCTCCAGCCTCATCCCAGGCACAATCTGGATAGTGTAGCTGTATCTTTATTCTTGTGAACGCACCAGTCCAACAGGAATGAGAGGTGACTGGGCATCGGCACTGGAGGCTGCTAAGATTCCATGTTAGCAAGGATTTAACTTCATTCCCAGTTCTTCAAAGGCATCACTACACATTTTTTCCCCCCACTTTCCTGTTGGATCCAGCAGCAGACATATCCCTTTCATCAGGAGGTGCTTTTCTCTGACAGCACAGATTAGTGAGAGGCAAATACATTTAGAAATGCCAGGCTCATTTTCCTTGCTCACACACTGAGCCTTTACCAAACTTTGCATTAATAAATGGTTCATTCAAGTTCTCCTATCTGTTGTGCCATTAAAGGTGCAGTGTTTAGAATTTAGTGGCATCTAATAGAACAGACTTGGCAGAAATGAAATATATTATTCATAAGTATGTTTTATTTAGTGTATAATCACCTGAAACTAAGAGTTGTTGTGTTTTCCTTATCTTAGAATGAGCCTTTTTTATCTACGGAGGGAGCGAGTCCTCTTCCATGGAGCTCGCCATGTTGCACTGCCATGTTTCTACAGTAGCCCAGAACGGACAAACCAAACACTGGCTCTAGAGGGGGCCTTTTGCATTTTTTGCAAATTTCGCAGGTACCATAGGTTCTCCTACACACTTGGAAGGGGGGGAGGGGAGGGGTATTCAGTTTGTTGTAATCTGCAATCTCATTGCTAGATGCCACTAAATCTTACACACTGGTCCTTTAAATTCAGCATGTTAAAATTTTATGTGAGCTCACATCACATGAGGAATACTAAATTCAAATGATACCAACAGCTCTGTGCAGGTGCAGGACAGCCACTTCAAACCGGTTTGATCTCTGTTTTTAAGTCAGTAGACTTTAATGTAAAGAGAGAGAGGACTAGGAGGTGGGGATGGATAGAAAGACTGAGAAAGAGTAAGGCACTGTTGGTCCAGCTCAGGTTGGTGTTGACAGTAGGTGTGCTTGGTGACAAAAAACCCTTTGGGCTTGGCCTCATCTCTCTCTGCTGGAGTGTGGAGCCTCAGTCTCTCAGCCCTGGAGTTCCTGCAGATCCTGCCTTCTGCTGTTTACACTCGGGCTAAAGCTGATGTTACAGGGGCCCGCTCCTTCCATCTGGAGGAAGCAGGCCCACAGGTTCGTTGCTGATGAAGACGCTCCTTGAATGAAACATCTCTCAGAAATGTGACACGTATCTCTGTATTGACAGATCTCTTTTCTTTGCTTTGCTGAATCTTTTTTCTTAAAGGGGGCATATTATGCTTTTTCTGGTATTCTGTTATTTATATACTTTTATAATGTTGAATATCTGTAATAAACATGGTCAAAATTCCAAAACTTGAGGTTAACATATGTAGAAATGCTCCCTGTAAGTCAAAAGCTCAGGACTCAACCTGCTCTGGATGGTTCCTTTGTAATGTTTTTTTCTACCTTGTTGATGTGTCTGATGAGCTGACGTCAGCTCATCAGACATGCCCATAAACAGCCATCTGTTCCATAGCCTTGGTTGCCAAGGTTGCTGCTATGGTTTTTCCATGTGTTGTCCGTGTTGTCCACACATATTTTGGATTGGAATTCGGGTCGAACATGTACAGATTTGAGAAGCTGACATTTCGAGTAAAGAAGAAGAAAAAGTAGTGAAATCCTACTACTGTAGTTTGTTTCATGGTTTGTTGATGCAACCTCCGCATCTGGCGAATATCTGCCATAGACTGTATATTAAGATGGACGACATGACAGGTCCCCAAAAGTGAAGCCAAAATATCTTGATTGCCCCCCAGTGGCTGGTTGTAGTATTGGTCATAAATCCTGCCCCCTCTGTGTTGTGCCAACCTAAAAAATCAAAGTGCATGTCAAAAATGGTTTCTGTCATTTTAGGTAGTTCTTATCATCTTGATTTATATTCAAGGGCTCATTTTTCTGATATATTTATTTTTAATTAGTTATTTGATGGTATAAAAAGGGGATGTGATGTCATGATTGACAGCTGTGTTTGATAGCTGCCCTCAAAACTCTGTCAGACATGGCAGACGAGCTGAGAGACCGCAGCAGTTTCTGATGGAAGACGCCGATGTATGTTTTCATTTGTGATTCACTCCCAGCTGTAGCTGCTAGTTACCGACTGGTTTTGGCTGGTCTACTTCCATCGTGGCTCCTAGGTTCACTCGGCTCTCGGTGGCAGGACAGCTGTCGGTCAAGTTGAGGGGGTGTGTCCCACGGGCTGTCATCCCGTTGCCCGACTCTACTGTGCAGACTCTGGTTGCAAATGAAATCACACAAGCAAGATGGCAGCTCCTGGAAATGTTATATATTGGAGATCTTCATATACAGTCTATGACATCTGCCGAGGGGCAGCTTCAGAGAGCTGGTCAATCAGAACAGAGTGGGCTCATCGGGAGGGGGACCTTAAAGAGACAGGAGCTAAAACGGCCTATTTCAGACAGAGGCTGAATTGAGGGGCTGCATAAAGGACCAGTATACAATAAATAAGGAGGATTTTGAACTGTAAGACATGCAATGATATTCCAGTAGAGCCCCAGATCAAAGACATAGACCAGTAAATGAAAAACAGTCTTGCAACTCTTCATCAATTCTTTATAAGCATCATAAATTATATTTTAAAGATAATTTAACCATACAAATCTTGCAGCAAAAAGCATCTTACTTGCTGCTCAAAGAGGCAAAGCCTTTTTAAACTAATATGCTCTTAGAACTGGAGTAAGTGTTAAACCCACTATTTAACACACTAATTATCATTTCTAAAGCTCCCTGGTCTTTTCTCAGAGAGAGCAATCATCTCCCACGAATAAGACTGTGTAAAGACTGTGAGCATCAGGATACAGTCTCAGGCCATCAGTGATGTAACATCAGGGTAAGAGAGGATGAAGACAAACATACTCCAACGCACAAAAACATTTAATCATGCAATGATCAACAATAATTTGCGTATATAACTGTTAATTTTTTTTCTAAAAGTGGCATCATGTGATATTTTCAACAAGAATGTTTTAAACATTACAGATTGCACAATAAAAAAAACCCAGCTGTGTGCAATTAGAGGGTATAAAGAGGGGATAAACAAACTGTTTTAAGTTACGAGTCAAACAATACTACTAATACACATAACAATGTAAAACCACTGAGATGGGTAGATTTTATTCCAACACAAACAAGCCTCCTCTACTATGTACTGTATTTGTATTCCATATGTTTCCTTGCCAGGGTAAAAGCTGCCTTTCCTGACAGGCATATTTCCTTTGAAGCTGGAGGCAGGGTAAACGCAGAGATCCAGATTGCTCGATGGGAATATACACCAGCGATCCAAGACCATGGGTATGGGAAAAGGCATTGTCCTTGGGATAGTGAGCTGTGTTGATAAGCCGCTGAGGGATTCCTGGAATGGAAATGGGGCGAGTCAATCGATCAGGAGAGTAAAACCCGGAGGCGGAGCAGGGGTGGTGCTGGGTGGGGTGGGAGGTTGAACAGCATGATGGTATCTCCATCATTGGACTAATCCTCCTTGATTCCAGTGGCCAATTGAACACTCTGAACACTGTGAATGTGTTTCATAATTCACCCTCAACACACCTGCAAGGACCTGTGAATACATGAATACTTCATGGCATCATTGCTGGCTTCTTTGCAAACCATGCTATAGTGTTTCAGATTTGTAAATGATTTTTTTTTCACCTTCCTGCAGCCATTGGTTTCCACTCATTTCTGTATGGCTGAAAATCAATTGTCTCTTGAGACTTTCTTTGGTTGTGTAATCCATCACAGTGAACATCAGGTATGAATTTATGTTTTTCAGAGTTGTATTCCAATTATGAGGCATCGCATATAGACTACTCAATTGAAACAGCAACAATAACAGGAAATATTAAAGCAGACTTGATGATTTAATATATTTTGATATTATAAGTCAGGTATGGATAAGGAGTGATTGACTCATTCCTTGTACATATTATGGTATAAGTCAAGCAAATTTCAAGACTCTTTTAATTGATTTTCATACCACACAGGGATGAACAGAAACCAATGGCTCCCTGGAACATTAAAAAAACCAAAAACAAAAACATCAAAGAACCTAAAACTATATAGCATCCTTTGGAAATTTTTCATAGTAGTATACAGGAGTATACATGATATAAGTTGTAAGAGCTAAAAGTTGTGAAAACAATGGTCCTTTAAGATAAAATAATTTATGAAATAATAATTTTACAGGTCCTATAATTTCACCTGGAAATTTTGCAGGTATTTAACAGTTAACTTTTAGGACATTTTACAGAGAGGGTGGTGCAATTTGTTACAAAATTATAAGTAAAAAATAGAAAAAAGTGTTAAGTTGGTTTAGTTGGTAAGAAAACACTCTATTTGGGTTTTTACGTAGTTGTTATTATGCAAGTTAACAACTCCATATAAACCCAAATATAATGACGTAACTACTAAACTTAGCCAACTTAGCCAACCAAATTAACACTTTTTTTTTCAGTTTTCTTTTATAATTTGTACCAAATTGCACCACCCTCTCTGTAAAATGTCCTAAAAATCAACTATTAAATACCTGCACACTTCCAGGAACTTAGTATAAAATTAAGGGAACTGTAAAAAAAAGCATCACCTAATAATTATATTGTTATTACATACGCTACTACCTGTTATCTTGTGACAGAAGTTCCATACTTTTGTGATGATGAAGACTGTGAGATGCCATTGAAAGCCAGTTGGTTGACCTTGAGTTAGTACTATTTTGTCAAACTACCACTCCAAAGGCTCAGAGTGAATTTTCATGCTCAAATAATATTTAAATTTGTTGGCATAAAATCAGAGCATTAGAGTAACCACATATGTGAGAAGATAAACAAAAACAGCCATGTATGTGCTCCTATATGCGCACACATATGGATACAAACATATATTTCCACACACAAACACTGTCACTAAACTACATTTGTTTTTGAGTGGAGATAATATATTAACCTGAAGTCACACTTCTATTATCAGTTTGTAACATCTACTCAGGACAGCAAGCCAGGGCTGAGGGTGTCGTCTTCTCTGACCAATCAGAGAGGTTGAGCCCGTCTCTTTTTTTCCCCCTCTGACGTCAGGCAGATGAAAGCACAGAAGGAGAGTGAGATTGAGAGACAGAGGAAGACAGGCTGATGGTGAGATAGAGCTTAAGGAAGAGTTATATCAGGGGAGTCGCACAGGGTCAGCTGAGTGGAAGAAGAAGGGAGAGAAGGAAGGGGAGAGAAAGTGGCAGCAGGAAAGGGAAAAGAAATGCTGATAGATCATTGAGGACGTGGAAGGCAGAACTAAAAAACAAAGGAGTTGCACAAAAAAAACAAATATAGAGCAGGAGAGAATGAGAATAAAGAGTGCATGCATCCTAAAGCCAGACATAGTGACAGACTCATGAAAAGAGGTCAATTTCCATGCTGACACAGTGTGTAGGAGGTGTGAAGGTTGTATATTTGACACAAGTTGGCAAGTGGCCATGTGCACAGTTGGATGATGTCACCTGTCTTTTTTCCCTCTCACCCCATTCTGACTGTCAGTAGGTGCAGTCTAGCAACCACCTGTCTTCTCCTCTCTGTCTCCCTCCATCAGGAATGCTGACGGTTGGGGAAACACAATGTACTGATGATGTGGTGAACATCCGGGGGCAAAAAGTTCTTGACAAAAACTTTTAATGCTAATGTAATATTGGCTTTTAAAGGGGAACTCCACCGGTTTTACACATCAAAGTCTGTCGGTAGGTTGTGAGGAGTACGACTGCATATGTGAAAAAAAAGTTGCATAAAGCCTTTTGTGGCTCTAGAGGGAGCTGCATAAAGTCTGATAAATTGCCTGTACAGTCAAGGGAATCAAGTCAAGTTGCATTGTGGGTAATGTCGGTACCAGGTTTTGACAAAAAAAATAGCACTGAATAAAAAAAGATAATGGTTCAGCTGCATTGATTTAAAAAAAAAAACTGCCCATTATGAGTCTGACAATGTTACAGGAGCAAAATGCCAAAGAAACAACATTCTCAGCATCAGTTTAAGCTTCTTGTATGACTCATGAAAAACAACACAGCATGTGGTTACTTTTTATAGTTAGAATCTGATCAGGATCAGAAAGACATAAAAAGCATCAAAGTGAAGAGTAAAAGGGCGCTGAACCTTGCACTTAGTTATTTTGGATATGTTTCGAAATCATTTATAAATAGATTGTTGAGCTGATTGTTGACTTAATCTGAATGACACGTGTACTTTCAAGTACCTTTGACAACCCAGACAGGACAATGGTGTAAAGATAGATATAAAAAGGGTTTTGATATTGAATGACGCACTTATATCTGCTTTTGATTTCCTAGAAATTTCAACTGAAAAAGTAGATAAGGCCCTCCACTGTGCAAATTACCTTTGATTTAGCAAGAGCTCTCAGTGCAATGAGATAATACAATCAATTCTACACATGTATGTACAGTTGTTTCAGAAAGGACACACACACACACACACACATTCCCCAGCATGGATCGTGGATGAGTCATGTCTGCCAGCCCTTACTGTTACTGTGATGGCTCCAGATTTAAGGGCCAGCAATCTGCATTCATCGCACAGACATATTCTCATTCTTCCTCTCTCTCTCCCCTGTGCCTGGCTCTGTCTCACTCACACTACTTCTCTCTCCTTCACACACACGCAAACACACAGGTACGAAAGTATTGGGGGTGGTGTGACACTCTCTGCTGTGCCAGACACACACTCCATATGTTGTTGATTGGCCACTTCTCAGGTGCTGACATAAGTCAGGCTTTCAGTTCAAACCAGTCGAATTGCAGACCTGGAAATGGTCCCTTTATCCATATGTCTACCAACAGAGCAGGAGGAGGCTGGCACACACACACACATGAAAAAGTTCGGGTCAAAGACAGAGCATGAAACTAAGCAATGGCAGTTAAAGGCAGACAAGACAATCTCAGTCGAAGTAGGACATCTATCCCCGCAAGGCATAATCACAGCGTCCTGCAGTGATATAACGTGAGAACAGTGAGTGATGAATGATGAGCATTCAAGCACCCCTAGCAACAGTACAACAGATGTTTGCCATAACACCATCCGCGGTGTCAATTCCAGTCCTACAAAAAAGTCCAGGCCCCTGCATGGTAAACTTTCAGTTTCCATTATGATCAGAGGAATGGGAGTTCAGATTCAGCAAGCAAATTGAATCTCCTTTCGTGAGCACCAGCTGACATTTTGTGATAAATCAGAAATTCTGTTAGTGACAAAACTCAGGACCACATGACATAAGTGGCTTACAATAGTGACTCTGTCCTTGACAAGCAATTTAACAGTTAACAGTTTTTGTCAGGTGTTAAGTTCAGACAACATCTTCTAGTTTGAATAACTCTGGAGTACACTCAACAGAAGTTACAATACCATCAACAACACAGCAAGAGGGAATAAAGAGCAATTTTCTTCTATTTGAGGGCAGTTTCACAAAGTGAACCTCTGTGACAGGAAACTAAAGTGTAGCTTCCACACAGGCAACTAGGACAGCAGTCTTGAGCTATTCACGGTGCTGAAATTCATCGCTGTTGTCCCACAGAAATATTTCACACAATATATAATGTGTGCATTTACTTGCCTGCATTATTCAATATGTTGTCGCATTATTTTCTCTTTTGGCAGAAGGACGCTGGCTGCACTAAAACTAATTGGATTGGTGTTAGATGAGCACCCCCTCAACAACAAATTGTAGAAGCTGCCTCCCACTCTGCCTTAAACAGAAATTAATCAGGTAATCATCTCTTGTCTTATCCCCAATATACAGCCCATTAACATTAAGCAACACTCTCTTGTCTCTTTGGTAGCACTTCAAGCCATATACACTGACAATAGTAGGTTTAAGGATGAGGATAAATACTGTAATTTCCTTTCAGCCCCTAAGAGCGCGCGCGCGCGCACACACACACACACACACACACACACACACAGACAGAGAGAAGAATATTGCATATAGGAACATGCATGTTTAAACCCACTGACCAAACACAACTGATAAGATGGGACCTATTTGCAGGGAACAGGAACATGATATTATTGCTTGTGCTTGTTCAGCTGCTTTCCACCTGTTCAAACCTGCTCATATTTCTCCAGTGTTTTCAAAGCCTTAAACCTGGGAAAGACAAACGTGCTGTTATATCAGAATGTATGAAATTGACCCAATCAGTGAATCTTAATGACTATATGGAAACAGTGAGTGTGATGTCTTAACTGCATTGTTGTGCTTGTGAATGGACTCCCGTCTATCCTGCACCAAAAGCAAGGTGTCGCCAAAAGTGTGTGTTTGCCAAGACAATATTTGGGCACTATTACTCATGAACAGCAGAGTGGAAAGCCAAAACACCCTTAACCACCTTTATGTGTGCCTGTGCTCTCCCCCCCCCCCCTCCCTCTCTCTCTCTCTCTCTCCTTCTCTCTCTCTGCCTCCCTGTGTATGGGTGTGTGTTTGTGTTTGTGTGTGTGTGTGTGTGTGTGTGTGTGAGTGTGTGTGTGTGTGTGTGTGCATATAGCTAGGTAATAAGCTGCTCCACCACTGCGCAACGATGGAGCTATCGCAACGATGGAGATGACGCAAACAGACCCAGCTCTCCGAAAAAGTGTTTCAAGACGAACATGGCGGCAACTTAACCGAGGTCCAAGATGACAATGGCCAACGGGAGAAAGGATTCTAGGCTTTCCGCCCAGGTACGGGACAGAGAAACCAGCCAGCGTGCATCGAAAGGGCTCGTTGCTTTCCTTTAAGTGAATCTGCAAACCGAACGGCGGCAGACGCGCAGCATCAGTATCGAGAGGCTCGCAACAGCTGGTCTCCCTGCGCCCCTGACGAAAGAACAAACCCGGGAGGGACGGGAGAGGGGGGCATGCGGTCAAAGAGGACGCCGTTTCCCCCCGGTGAGCCATGGAGAACCGGGATGCGGCAGCGCAAAGCTTAATCTGTGCGGGCGGGCTAATTGGATCGGAATAGCACCGATTGCTGCGGGCGCGATAGAGGAGCGCCCTGGACCGGCGGAGGCACGGCACCCCACCGTTACAGAAGAGAACCAACCGGAGCCCATCTCCCCCTAAGTCAATGAGTATTGTGGCAGAGCAGTCCCCGCGGTGGAGTCGGCCAGGGCAGCACTTTCCTAAAATATGACCAGGGGTGCTTGGATGCGTCGGCAGCATGATGAAGGCTTAAAATACTGGTTTGCACCCCGAGAGAACGAGAAGCCATTTACCGAGTCGGAGCGGGCCCAGAGATGGCGACTGTCGCTGGCCTCTCTGTTGTTCATCACCGTCCTGCTCTCTGATCACTTGTGGTTCTGCGCCGAGGCGAAACTGACGCGAACCCGAGACAAGCGATCGGACGAGGGGCTTGCAATTACAGACATGGGCGAGCACCAAAACTCCCTCCACCGACACCATATCCCAACATCACCTGACCCCTACCGTCTCGCCAGAGAGCAAGATGTTATTTTTATAGGGAATTCTACCAAACCTCTGTGGCGAATGGACACCTGTCACCCCGACAGTCTGTTCAAAGACTGCTTTACTTTCACGGACGCGGAGACCGTGTGCCTGGGCCTCTCCGATGGAGGGGAAAAGGGGACACAGTTGGCGTACGTGAATTTGAGCGATTTGTACCTTTCTTTTTGTAATTCCTACTCACTTTTGGATTTGTTTAACGGGTTTACGAGTCCAGACGATTTGAATTGCACCCTGGATATGGACATGGGAGTGGATCTGCTGGGATGCAGCAAGTGCGTCCGGGCTTACCAGCTTCTTGACCAGGAGGCGGAGATGAACTACCGGGAGTTTGAGCTGCTGGTTCAGAAATACGAGACGGATGCATACTCGGTTAGGACGTGCATGGAGGAATGCAAGGTAGGACTAGGGGGCCGAGTGCGCGCGCGCACACACACACACAAAAGTGCATTTAAGGGGATGGGTTCACAGTCGTCATGGCAACCGTTGGGCATATCTGTCCGTATATTAGTATTTATTTATTTTTTTAGAGTTAAGGCTACCAACTGCATCATTTGGCCTGTCAAGGTTTTCACAAACATACACATGAAAATGGTTCGAGGGGACCAGGCGACAAGTCAACAGGGACTCTTGCAGTCCTTCATCCTTCTTTGTCTCTCTTTTTTTCCTGTTTTTCTTTGTGTGGCTCTCCAAGTCTAATCTTTTTAATATGGACTACTCTGTGAACTGTGACTGTGGAGCTGACGTTTGACATTTGGACTAAGGGCCAGGCTTGTACCACAGCTCTGTGAGATGAGGGGAGAGAGGGCTGTTGAGTGGTGCTCATTTCAATATCGTTAATAGCATGCAAGTGACCTAATCCAGGCTTTGCAATGTCCCCAATTTGGTGGTTCCAATAACATGGCAGCATCAGAGCATATATCTCAGGGTCTGGAGTACATGTTGTGCATGTCAACAGCATACAACTCCAGCAGACGAAGGTCTACTTCATTCAACACTTAGTCTTGTTTTACCTTGGAATCAAGGCCCACTCAGCTGTGTTAAACAATGAAAACTTACCTGTAAACAACAACACGGTGGAGACACATTGATTGAATCACACACATTGAATTGAATTCATTTGATGTGCACTGGACTGTTGCAGAAGGCCTGTCTCCCCCTCAGCTGTGCATCCTCCTGTGCTCGCTGTCCATGGTGCTGAAAGAAGGCTCCACGAAAGGCTTGTTTATTTAGCTGTGTAATTATTAAGTTATAGTCACTGTGTTCATTAGAATGGCAGGGAAGCATGGTTGTTTAGTTGACTTTATTTGCACACAGACCATGGCCAACTTCATGTCTTGGTTTATGCATAGGTGTGGAGAAACTGATTTGTCAAATCAGGTGGGTTCATTAGCTCTTGTTTGTCTGACACACATGAGAGATGGAAAATGTATAATACAGTGGTCATCCAAGAATGAGTGAGAATCACCGAAAGTATGGTTAGAGCTTCTCAGGAATGTGAATACATGGCCTGAAAAGGACAGTAGTGATTTATGATGTTAGTCTGGCTTTTACTCTATCTGGTATGCATTATTATGCTGCACAAACTTACCTGTAGCTGTACTTGTGCTCGATGGATAAACTTTTCACTTGTGTTGTAACATGTTGATGTGTTTGATGCACTGTAGCTTGATCAATTGTCTCATTTTGAACATGAAAGTTTTTGAGGAATTGTTATGACTGTTGTTATTCAATGTGTCCAAAGCTGAGGGAGCTGCATCATCACCACAACAGTACCATAACATGGGTCAGGGAATCCATCATAATGATCAAACAACCCAAACTCTTTTCTATAAAATGGATGTTGTCCATCAATCCATGTGTTTGTGAGGAAGGATATCAATGGAAGGATATACTAAGGATAAACATTCACAATGGGATCACATGCTTTTTTTATGTTTGTTTATTGAGAGTCAGACCTTATTGTTATGCTTGTTTGTCAGAGAGTGAATATATTTCTTATACCATCTTATAGCTGTTTCCTCCTTAAGCCATCTAATCAGTAGTGTACATTTGCACTCCTACCCTTCGCTAATGTAATAAGACTCAGGCAGTGCTACAGCAGCCTTTTAGCCCCTTTAGCCCAATCTGAATTGCTAATCTGCTTCAGTGTTCAAGTGACCTTTGTGAAAGCACAGCACCCCAGGCCTGCATCACAAACTATTGCTCCTTGAGGAACCACTCTGCTGGACAATAAATACATTAGACAGCTTGAAACAATCATTATTGCTACTCACTCTTATTTTGCTTATTCCTCTCATCTCAGACCCCTCTCTTCTAACTACCACTCAAGGCTTATTTTCAAGCAGTTTACCTGAATAGGACCTGAATTACCTAAATAGGAGTAGCATCATATGGTGTTCCTGTGTGCTGCAGATGTGTGTTGTCAGTGTGTATAAGTTTAGGGGACAGGAGAACACATAAGGAATTAGATGAGAAGAAAGGAGAAGGACTAATGGAAAAGCTTATGTTTAAATAAGAGGTGCATTTAAATGTAACAGAAAAATACAATAGGCAGTACACACACAAACAGTGCACATGTGAAAAGACATAACTCGTCTACTAATCTTCATGGGCATTCATTTTTAATGATAATGCCTACAAGGTGATGATAAAGTCAGTTTTGTTAGTAGAGTTTGCCAGTTAGTTAAGCTAGAAAATCATTTAAATTCATTACAAAACAAATAAATCACACTTATATTTTTGGATATGTGTTTGGTGTAAGTGACGTATATACTGCAGACAATAAAACAAACATTTTGTGAAGTTAACATAAAAATACATGTATGACCAAACCAAACTTCACTAAACAACTGGAGCTCGCTATAAGTTAGCTAAGGGATGGGTTTTCAATAAGGAGGGCTGACAAAATATCTTTCAACGCTAAAATGGTGTCTGTATCCTGGGAGATACAGGCCCTGATGTTAGGTAAATTGTTACATACAGTATAGATTATTTGAAGTAGTTAGGTTACACTTGCTAAGCTGTATGCACAGCACTCGTATACAATTCAGAGAAGGTATGGGCAGGATCTGCTTCAATGAACAGATCCTCATCATGTGAGATATAAATGCAGCATCAGATCCTGCATTTTCACTGGACAAAATGCTCAGAAGTGCGTTCCCTACCTTCTACTGTCAATAAGATGTTAGGCTAAGTTCGAGTTTTTTGCAGTGGCCATATGAACTATTTATTTATAAAGTTCATAATACTGTTCTACTTTGATCCTTCTGACATGTTTTGGACCTCCATTTTTACCCAAAAACTATTAAAACACATTAATGAGCCATTATGTAGACATGCACATTGTCATGTTATTTTTAGTTAGTCCACTTACAGTACACTGTCCTGCTACAATAAATACTCACTAGTGCTGCAAATGTGTATTAATCCGCAGCTGAAAATAGCCTCCAACAAATACCCTGGTTACTCCTGTTAGATCAAAGTTTTTGATAAAAACTGAATGCCCAGTTCTTTTAGGACATTACTATACATTAGTGAGACATTTTTTAAAGATTTACGAGACGTTCAGAAGGAATGAGGGCTTTGGGCTGCGAGCCACAGACAGGCTTGGAAAGTTTAAGTATCAGATGCTGCCTTTGACTGACTGAATTCCATTTCTGCTTCAATTTCAGGGTTTTGGTATTGTTCATGCTGGCTCGCTGTCACACTGTCATGGCTTACTGGGACTTGAAAGGAGTCATTGTTAATGTTGAAAAAGGGCCTAATGATGCAAATTGTTGGGGGCCGTACCTAGCCTGGTGGTACTTGGAGCTCCCTGACAAAAACCCATTTTTGGTGGACTTAGTGGACTTGTTACATGTAATTTGTTTAGATGGTAGAATGAAAACACGATTAATTGTACACATGTGCATGCAGGCATGTAGCATTAACGGAAGTTCACATTATTGTGAACAGTCGTTGGCTGCACTGACAAAGATCGAAACAACTTGGGTTAAAAGTTCAATAGTTTTAAAATTTCGGTGCAGTGCTGTGCAGTACACCACTTCCATCAGCACATAATCACCAGGAGAAGAAGAAAACACATAATCACATAATCACATAAGGATGATTGTTTTATGTGTGCTTGGCAAAAATGAATTGATGATTGCTACACTGTATCCCTCCTCCTCCTGTTCGTCTCTTTCTGTATCCTTTCCCTGATCTTTACACCTTTTGATCTCTGTTTGTATCTGTCTATTTCACACACACACACACACACACACACACACACACACACACACACACACACACACACATTCACCCACACACACACCCACACACACACACACACACGCTCACACACAAAGAGCCCCATGTGCAGTGTTTCCTGCAGGTCCAGACCTGACTGTCCCTTCCGGTGTAATTTAATTTGCACTCCCATAATTCTCTGCTTCTCTGGTGGCTGTGTCTCCAGGGCTCCGTCTCAACATGTTGATCTTCTTTCTCCCTCTATCTGTCACTGTCTCTTGCTTACTTTCACATCCTCTCCCTCTTTGTCTTTCTCCCATCTGTGTCAGAGCTCTGAGGAACCAGCATCACATGGACACATGTCCAGTATCTCTCTCCACATCACCTCCATCCCTCTCTCCCTCCTCCTTATAGACTTACTTCCCATCAGGGGCCTTGGCTCGGCTCTCCCTCTCCCTCTCTGGAAAAATGTGGGTGTTGAGCTCTCTTTTCCTGCTGGAGTGATAGATACTGATCTAGGTTAAGGTCCTTTCCTTCTCTTCAATTACAGGCCTGTCCACACAGATCCCTCTGTGAGCTCCTTCACCCAGCCTCTCCGGTCCTCTGCTCATTCAATCACCTTCTCCCCCCCCTCACTCTCTATTTCTACTATTCAGTTAAGTCCACATTTAATTTAGCTGTTTGGGTTCATGTGTTAACCTCACAATGACGATTGGATGAGTTGTACTTTTTCATTAAATAAAGCAGGATTACAAGAAGTCCCCTCATGAGTCTTACTGTATGTCAAAGCAAAATTAAACAAGATAAAATAAGCTAAAACTTTATTGGTCTCTAGGAAATCATTTTTTAATTACATCAGCACAAGAAACAGCCAGAGATGTAGGGAGAAACAGGATAGACATACAGGAAGTAGAAACAAGAGTCTACAGCTCTGTGCTTTGAGCTAAATGCTAAAATCAGCATGCTAACATGTTCACAATGATCATATTAGCATACTGATGGGTAGGTTGTTTACCATGTTCACTGTCTTAGCGTGTTAGCATGCTAACATTTGCTAATTAGCATGAAACACAAAGTACAGCTGTGGCTAATGAAAATGTCAAAAACCAAAGTATTGGGCAAATTTAAATTGACCTGATGATAGCACTGCATGAAAAGTCAGAGGCACACCAAAGTTATTAAAATTCATCCCTAAGGGGACATGACTGTTAGCACCAAATTTAATAGCAATGCATCAAATAATTGAGATTGAAAGTTTATTCTTTACCTTGCAAACAGCAGTTGACAAAGCGGGGAAAAAAACACCATGCAGCTCAATAGTAGCTCTTCTGGAGCTTTCGATTGTATTATGATCTTCCTCAGCAGATGGAGTTTGCCCAGTTTTCATGGAGCTGTAGAAGTTCAAATTTCTATTTTCTGAGCACTTGAAGGACTGCTCATCCACATTGGCTTAAAAGTTGAGATTGAAAATTCATTTATGATCATTTGAGGAACATTGTGTGACAAAAGCTCCAGAACAGCTAATAATCAACCTTGTGGTGACATTGTTTTTGTCAATCTATCCAACAGTGGTGAGGTATTCCACTCTGAACCGGAAGTGTCAACCTGCTGGTGGCTCTATAGACACAAAGTGAGGGGATCATCACAATCATTAGGATACATCATCTGGGGACCATAAATGTCTGTACAAAATTTCATAGCAATCTTCCCAATATTAGTTGAGATAATCAACCAGTCAAACGACTAACACTTCAAATACATACACATAACAAATAAATCAAAATCAAAGCTATATGTGGTACATTACCTGCACTGGTGTGCATAAATGTAATGCCTATGTCCTGATATTTCACATCAAAGTGACATAGAACAGATATAATATACAGTATTTATGTCCGTATTATACACTAAGTTTGGGACAGCTAGACATGTAAAACATGTTACACTATATTTGTTAAGGGTGACAGCTTTTTATATAAATTAAGTGACAGAAGGGTTTGACACAGCACATAATGCGCAGATTGTTCTGCTATCTGCATAGACAGCATGGCTCCCTGCAAGTCCTGCACTTTTCTCTTTTAGTCAAATTCAATTAGGGCTCTGTTGCTTCTCTACCCAGCTCAAATAGATCCAGGGAAACTCCCCTTCATATGAGCTGCCAGTGTTTGTTTCTCCCCAGGCAGGAGATAAGGGAATGTGTCTGTTCGAGGAGAACACAGCAGTACTCCCATGGAGACAACTCCTTGTTGTCCTCTATTCCCCGTCTATGCAGCACAATGAGACCATACAGCTCCCTCCTTCGCTGCCTTCATCCTCAGCTCCAATCAACACATCCGCACCCATTTCCTTCTCTCCATATTTTTCTTCCTCCATCTCTCCTGCAGGCCACTGCTCTGAAAAAGTCATTTTCCTCACCCAGTTAATACATGGAGGAGTATGGTCCTGTTTGCCTCGTGCGTGGGTACCATTTACTGTAGGTCTGCTGAAAAAGTAAAGACAACGGTCCGTGCTTGTCCGTGCATGTATGTGTGTTTTGTGCCTGTGTGCAAGAACAAGCTGCATGCACCAGGCACATTCACTGTAGGCCGTAGCCCTGCTCCACTTGAGATACAAGTTCACCCAGTTCAGACAGATCTATGACAAACAAATGATGACTTTTTCAAATGCACACTTCCTATCTGTCTCTCCTCTCTCTTTCTCACTGGTATGCTTAGTTGAATGATTTGATGAGTGGGTGATGTGTTGTTTGATTTTCTGTAACAAAGTGAAGAGAAAGAAGGGGCTAGAGGGAGTGGAAATGGCTGCTACTGATAACCGACTCCATACAAAAAGCATTTATTCGTACAAACTAATGATAATTTGAGGTGTTTAACAGCGGTCTCTATCTATATAATAACATCAGCATCTTCATGGCTTAATAACAATAATCAGTATGCTTGTGTGCAACAGATTTTGCACTTGTTTCGAGGATTTAGCTGATACAGTATCTGGCACTTCAATTTCATGCAGTGTTATTTGACGGTGAACAAAAGGACAATGACTTTAGATTAGACAGTTTCACGTTTCGGGTTTGAAGTTCTCCTTTTGTGCTGAGATGCGCATGTTAATTCAGCTCTTGTGTGTAAGCATGACATTGATCTGTAGACTTCAATTATTTGAAGGCAAGAGAAATTTCTTTTGAGTGGAATGAGTCATTGATGAAAATGGAATCCATTTAATCAGGACTTCATTGAAGCAGCTCTGTGGAAGTCATTTGACGCAGAGAGTGAAGTATGTGCTATTTAGTTACTATTTTTGGAGTAACGTCAGTAAGATGTTAATTGGTGTTGTACACATCGGACAAGAAATGGAATGGAACGGCACAAAACATTTCAGTTATGATCACTCCTACAAGTAAAGGCATTTGAATAATGAATGAATTTGAGCCGAACAGGGTGTTTTATGTGAAATTTATCTTAAATAATTTAATGAATGTGCGTTAAAGAATAAACACTGTCATGGTTACCACAATACTTAATATAGCCCATAACATGAATTATTGGTGGCTGTGCAAAAGTTGGATAGATTAGGCTGAAAAACAACATTTGATGCTGCAGAATCCATCTTAAACAAGTTTATAGTGTCATAGTACACCACATGTTGAAAAAGGTATAACGAGTCTCTCCAAGACACATAGGCTATTTCATCTTTTGTCCTCACAAGTGTCAGTAAGCACTCTGGAAATAGCTACTTATAGAGCCTGTCCCCTGCGATAATGACAGGTGAAGTGAAATTAACCTGCGTTCTTCCAGTCACAAAAGCAACAGGAAGAAAGCAGAACATAAGGTCATACAGACGACATGACATGTTGCAATAGCATTCATCTGATCCCTGATTGGTGCAACCGCTGAATGATCTGTGTGGATGAGAGAGCATTGATCTGATATTGGTGAGGGAGCAGTTTGAGTGAGAGCCTGTAATGACATGTAAAGCTTTGGTCTTACTAGTTTATTCGTGTGAATCATGCATGGATGGATAGTTAGCTACCTAGGTAAGCTGCTAATGCTACAGTTATTTTTCGGATGTTTTTTAGCTTTACCAAACAACTTCAAGTGCATTACGACCCCATTTGTATTGGAGGGCTGAACCTGATTTGTATGTAGCTCAGGAGAACCAAAACAGATTGTGATCAGACGTGTGATCTGGCTAATGCAGATGCATATACTTTATGTGGTTAAGTCATCACATTTGGATTTCATCCGGATCGAATTGAAATTACCCGTTAGAAGAGGAGAACAAAAAGAAACTGACAGAGGTGATAGTTAAGTGTGCTGAGATAGCCACAGTCTGAGCATCACTGGAAGAGAGACAGAAACCAGTCAGAGTTCCCAGGCTCTGGTGACATTCTCACATTACTGAGTCATCATCATCATCTTCACGTGCTTGCAACATGTAATGATTCAGAGAGAGCAGATCACAACTCTGAGAGAAGAATAGTACACGTACATGCAGACACATGTCTGTAAACTCAGACATACTGTACATAGACAACATGAGCAGACACATACTGTGTACCAGTGTCACAGGCTTGTAATGACGGGCCATAACTGTCACATGACATAGACACTAGACATTGGACAGCAGTATTTCCCAGCAATCACTATCATGATTAAGTAATCAAAGAAATAAAACGTTGGGTTACTTAATGTAATCCCTGGTTTTTTGATAACAGAATGAGGTGTTTCACTATGGGGAATCGCTTCTGATGTGACCACTACGGAAGATCCAGTAACACCACGTCTGTCTATGACAGACAAGTCGACCCGTGGGGAGGCACCTCCCACCCTTTATTTTATGGTATTTTCTGTTATTTATATTTATATTTGCTGTTATGATATCTATGATAAACATAGTCAAAGTTCCAAATCCTGAAGTTACCATTGGTAGGTACCATTGTTGAATTGAAGCAAGGTCACTACAAATGCTATGTGTGTCATAGCAGTGTCTTTCTTTAATCACAGAGGGGAGAGACCTGCACTACCTGTGTTGTGGCAGCACGGGTATGGGCCCATTTACAGACTGCACTACCTATATTTATGCCAACACCACCACACACATGAGCCTGATAACAATGAGACGCTAGCAGCAAATAGAGGAGGGGATGGAGAGCGAGAGAGAATGACAAAAGAATGGTTAGATTATGGGAATACCCAGTGATGTGTGCAGCATGATGGGCTTGTGTCAGATCCCCTGACATACTGTATTTTCTCTAGGTTTTTATACAAACAATTCATTTGAGCACCTGGTCCTACTTAATCCTTTCCATTTTAATCAGGCTAGTGTTTCTGTCAATGGATGAGTGTGTGTGTGTGTCTGTCTGCTGAGTGAAAGCACATGTGTGCATTTATGAGTGCATGGCATGTTGTAATCGTTTCAATTGTTATTTGTCATAAACTTAGTATGAAGAGTGATAGGAGCTTTAAAGGAACAGTTAGACATTCTGGGAAATACTCTTATGGACTTTCTTGCTGAGAGCTGAGAAACTCAATACCACTCTCACATCTGTACGTTAAGTGTGAAGCTAAGCTAAGAGTGTCAGTTTAGCTGCATTGTTGGTCAAGTTACTTGAAAAAAAATCTTATCAGTTACACACAAGTAATTTTGTTAAATTACTAATTTGTTAAAATACTAATACTTTTATTCTATTAATACACTAATCTATTATACACTTCTATTAAGCTGCAGAATATTTTCTCGATTAATCTATTACTTATTTTGTCTATACAATGTCATAAAATTGTGAAAAATGTCTTGTTTTATCCAACCATCTGTCCAAAACTAAAAGATATTAAATTTACTATCATAAACCACAAAGAAATGCATCAAATCCTCCCATTTGAGAGGGTGGAACCAGTGACTGTTGGACATTTTTACTTAAAGAATGACTGGAATGATAGAATGACCACCTAAATAGTTGTTGATTAACTTTCTGTTGATTGACTTATTGATTGATCAATCAATTATTTCAGCTGTGGCTGCAGTGCCTTGAGATGCAGTCGACCAGTGGTGATAGTCAGACATAAAAGCATAGGAAGGTTGTTTATAGTTGTATAACAAGAGTATAACAAGTGTGAAAAAACATATTATGCTTTAATCTAATTGTTTTCAGTCATAATTGATGTATTTTTAAAAACATATTTTACAGGCCTATTGCTTTTTCAAAAAAAACAATCACAATGACAAACAGCATATAACCAAAAAATGACAGTACAAAGTCGACAAGACAGCAAGCAATAAACAAATCAAAATTAAAATCAAACAGACATCGTCCACAATGACAACAAAGTAACATTTAGAGGCGCAGGGCAACATCTCGCCTCAAGGATCACGCGGTCAAGCACATCCTCAATAAAGGAAGACTATACAGAGGCACAGTCAATGTGGTGTGATGGGAGGTTTCCATGTTGTAAAATGTTTTACTCTCATTCTCTCATTCTCCTCAAATAGTAAGTTATTTTCTCTTGGGCTGTACAGCTATTAATTTCAGAGAGCCACATTACAGTTGGGAGGCGGGCATCTGATTTCCATTTTAAAGCAATACATTTTTTAGTAATTGCCAGAAAAATTCTGTGAGCCTTGTAGCGTAGCATTTTTAAGGTTGAAGTTAGTAAAGTTACACAATAAACCAATCTCCAGATCCAATGGAAAGACAACACCATGAATACTGGATAGGGTGTCACATACCCCCTGCCAAAACCCCTGAAATTTAGGGCACTGCCAAGTGGAACGTAGGAGTGTTCCATCATCTAAGCCACATTTAAAACAAAAGGGCCATATATTGGAGTTGTATTTGTGCAGTTTATATGGGGTGATATAGAGCTGATGCAAGAAGCTAAATTGTATCAATCTATATCTAGAGTTTAAAGTTGAGGTGACACCATCTCTGCACAAGTCATCCCGTAATTCCACATCCAGATTTATTCCCAAGTCCTTCTCCCATCTAAGTCTGGATCTATCAAGATCAGGTACTAAAACTCGACATAAGAGCTTTATACACTCTAGAGATAGTTTTAAATAATGGTTGGTCAGCATGACACAATTGTTCCACAGATGTCATGGTAGGTAAATTCCACCAGCTTTTGTGGTTGACTCTGATAAAGTTGCAAAGTTGCAGATAGCTGAAGAAGACTTTATTCGTCAAGCAACTTAAACTGTTCAAAGGACATAAAGATTTCTTCCTCATAGCAGTGCTCTACATGACTAATGCCCCTCTCAGACCATAATCTGAAGATACTGTTCTGAAAGATCATTGGTAGCAGTCTATTTCTCCATGAAGGGGTTTTAGGTGAAAGGAATCCCTCTTATTTGAACAGTTCATGCAATTTGTACCAAATTTGAACTTGACTGGATGATTAAAGGAGTATCTGTTACAGTTTTAATTGACTTTTTATCCCATTCATATAGCAAATCTGTTGATGTCTCCTCATTCATCTCTATCTTTTCAATGTTGAGCCATTATCAAACATCTGTGCCAAAAATCTGGATTGGACGGCATAGTAATGCATTTGAAAGTTAGGGAGTTTCAGCCCTCCTTCGTCATAATTCAATTTGTCCATGCTGACTCTTGGAGTCTTACCATGCCAAATAAACTGTCTGATCAATTTGTTGAGAGAGGGAAAAAATGCTGTTGGGCATAGATCGGAAGTGACTGAAACATTTATTGGAATCTAGGCAGGGTATTCATTTTGATTCTGCCCAGGAAGGTGAGTGGCAAATCTATCCATTTTCTCAGATCCTCCCCCAGCTTCTGCAACAAGCTGGCTAGATTGAGTTTGTAAAGATTTTTAAGATTGCTATCCACAAAAATAATAATAATAAATATTTTAAATCCATAGGTGACCACTTAAAAGGGAACTTATGTTTGACACTGTTATAATCAAATACAGACAGTGGCAGAATTTCACTTTTGTCAAGGTTGACCTTGTATCAAGTAGATTCTGTAGATGGGAAAGGGAGTTTTCAGGATTAGTTAGAAATAGGATAATGTCATCAGTGAAAAGTGATATCTTGTGCATATCGGGGCCAACCTAAAAGCCACCAATATTAGAGTAGCCTTTAATGGCCTCAGCCAATGGTTCGATGGTGAGCATGAAAAGGGTGGGGCTAGCTGGGAATCCCTGTCTGTTGCCCCTATAAAAATGGCAAGGATTAGAGGTAATCCCATCAGTAATAATCCTAGTTTTGGGAGATTTATTAAGTGATTTTTATCAAATCAATAAACACAGCACCAAAACCAAATTTATCCTAAACACAAAATAGATATGGCATTGAGCAACACTGCCAGACTTGGTATTTTATTTATATTAGTAAAATGGATTATGTGAAACAATTGCCCTAAGTTATTGGAGGACAATCCATTAATTATAAAGCTCATTTGATCGAGATTGACCAGCAGGGGGAGATATGTCTCTAACCTCTTAGATATCATTTTAGTAATGATATCTAATAATTTAGTAATGATGCTTGGCTAATAAAAAACAAAGGCCCAGCTGAAGCCCAGACTGTAGCTAACGTTAGCCAAACCACCGTCCGTGAGTCCGTCAGCATAAGGATGAATGTAAAGCCATCCCTGCTACCAGTCACATTCAACCCGCTGATGTCGTCACAGATGTAAGAATCGAGGGATCAGGTGTAGAGCCTCCTACTAAGAAGAGAAAATCAGGGGCAAGGCCATACAAAGACTATTTTTTGAAATATGGTTTTGTTAATTGTTCCAATCCAAACCAGGAAGACCCGTGTGTGTTATATGCAGCGAAAAACTTCCAAATGAGAGTTTGAAGCCAACCAAATTAAAAAGACATTTGGAAACACTTCAGTGCGGATGGAAAATAATCCATTGGATTTCTTTCAAAGGAAAGCATAGGTTCGGCTGAGGTTCTTTGTAGAAATGTGACATTGAACGACAAGGCCCAGCTAGCCTTCTATATGGCTTCTTACTGTGTAGTCTCGGAAAAACTGCCCCACACTATTACAGAAAAATTAATCCTGCCTGCCGCAATAGATAGATTTAGCACAGTTATTGGCGAAAAGTCAGCGGAAAAATTAAAATGTATTCCTCTGAGTAACAACACTGTTTCCTGAAGAATTAATGACACTTCAGACAACCTTGAGGAGCAGCTTATTTCAAGACTAGAAGCAGCAGGGGATTTCTCAATCCAGCTTGATGAGAGCACAGATGTCTCAGATTGTGCATCTTTGTTGGTTTACGTAAGGTACGTGTGGGAAAATGAATTTGTGGAGGACTTGTTACTGGAACAACAGGTGAACAAATATTTGATGTATTTAATAACTACATGATTACAAAGTGTGGGCTGGACTGGGGCAATTATAAAGTCATAACAAGTGACAGGACTGCGAATATGACGGGCAGAAACAGCAGGATTGTGAAAAGAATCATTGTTTCATTCATTGACAGGTGATCAATGAATGATCTTGACAAAGCACTCCAGCCCTAAAGTATGTGAGAAGTTATCCATGTTGTGAACTTTATTAAAGGCAGCACTCTCAACTATCAGCTTTTTGATCAGCGGGGGGCGGAACACACACACTTACTGTTTCATACAGAAGTGCACCGGCTCTCCAAATGCAGAGTTCTTACCAGAGTTTATGAACTGAGAAATGAAATTCATGCTTTTCTCCATGAGAAGAAGTCCCCCCCTTTCTGATTTGTTCACTGATGATTGGCATCTCACATTGTTGTATTAGGCAGATCTTTTAACGAACTGAATTTGAAATTGCAAGGACAGCACAACGATGTTTTCTGAAATTGGAAATACGTTCTTGCTTTCCAAAAGTCCCTGAAGCTGTGGCTTGCATGAATCAGACTGCCAAGACCAAGCTGCTACATCTTTCCCACTGTTTTACAGCGCATAGATGAAAATGGTGTCACTAACTCAGATGTGAAACATCTGACTGGACTTATTCAGACACACATAGTTGCACTCTGTGGTCACTATTTTCCAACAGAGAGATATGACATTTTGAGTGACAAACAGAAGATTCAAAATCCCTTTAAATTTGAAAGCCCAGAATCATTGCTGGAGCTGGGACTAACTCCTGCTGAAGAAACAGCTGTTACAGCTGAGCAGCGATCGCACGCTGAAAAAGAAGACATGAATGCATGGCATTATCTTCGTACTGGATAAACATCTCATCTGAATATCCTGTCTTAAGTAAGGCAAGCATTTTGCTACTCATCCCTTTCACAACCACATACAAGTGCAAAGTGGGATTTTCTATTTTCACAAAAATAAAAACAAAACACAGAAATCGACTGAACGCTGCATCCGATATGCTTGTTGCGCTCTCCTCTTGTACACTGGACTGGAATGCAATACTAAAAAGCAAACAGGCCCACCTATCACATTAGCAAGGTAAACAGCACATGATGGACCTAATAAAATTTGACGTGGAATAGACCTGATGTGGTTAATCAATTGATTGTTGACTGTTTGGATCAATTATTTTATAACAATAGCTGCACTTAACACAAGCCTACTTGTTCTGATAGTAGGTATGAGCATTTCAAAAAACTTTCAACAAGAAGCATGTTTTTTATAGTACTGAATATGAGTATTATTCTGATAATTGTACTTATAACATTGAATCTAATATGAAAGGCTAGCGTATGTTCTGTTTGTTTTGCTGAAGAGAGGAAAAAAACGAGAGCCTATTAACTCTGCCTAAATGCACTTATTTTGTCTCATTTATAAAGTATTTAACATGTGTATATGTTTTCAATAACACATGCATAAAACAAAGTCATGATTTATCATTTATCAATCTTAGAAATGGCAGTAAAAATGGTCAAGATAGTTCATTTATGCACAAATTCGCTAACTGATATTTTATTGTTGTCTGGTAAATATGGAAATCAAGATTGCATTGTTTCATGGCTGTTTCCAGGGTAGCATGATGAAAGGCTACACTCGTGTGATGCAGACTTTTTCAGTCTTTGTTTTTTAGTAATTTCCAGTAGAGGTTTGTACATGATTTCCTCTATTTCTCCTAAAAAGCATTTTCCTGGTGGGGTGGAGAGACCTCTAAAATAGCATTTAGGCCTTATTACACTAAACACTTCCATTCAAGCTGATGTAAATTGTGTTGTCCTCCTCACAGCCCCCATTATGAAGCAAAGAGGCTGATTATTCACATCATTACTCCAGTGGCACCTAGCAACCACCTTACCACTGAGGAGCCCTTTCTGGTGTGTGATCCAGCCCTAAAGTATGTGAGACCTTCATTTGGTGGTCTGATTGAGGATTTTGTGAGTGGGTTGAAGCTAAGCGAGCAGTATCCTCACCCCTACCCCTCCTCCAGTCTGACGAAGTAATTTGATTGTGGACAGAGCCGGGAGGGGCAAAGAAAGAAAGGTTATTGATGGGTACAGCTAGAACACGGGAAAGGAACAAAGCAAGACAGAAGAGGAATGAAGGAGAGCTTGACCTGATGATGAGGGTCTTATCAGCACCTTTTTGTACTGCTTTTTCACCTAACGTGTGTATATGTGTGTGTGAAGTGGATGGATGGTGGCGGGGTTAGTGGGGTTTTTCACCTGCTCAAGTTTCCCTCTTTGTCTAAAACCCATTTGTCCTCTGTTGCGTCTGCCATTTGTCAACTGCAGCTGTGTCACTCTTTCTTCACCCTTTTACTCCACCTTTCCCACTTTTATGCTTTATTCTTCTTTTTATTCTTAACATATTTTCCCCACTTGGAAATTACCCGTAGAACATGGGTGCTGCTTTAGTCCTGTCCAGCTTTGTCTCTTTTGTTGCAGTTTTGCTTTACAGTGGCACTGACAGACCCTGACTGACTCTCTGTAAATTATTCATCTGTCATTGACTTTTCAAAAGCATTGAGGAGGAACTGGAACACTCCTCTCCCTAGCTCCCACACCCTTGTGACACTTTGCTGTACCTCACTTTTTTTTAAGCACACACACACACACACACACACAAACGAAAGCACGTGCATGCCCACGCATCCACTCATGTAAAGCGTGTGAGCACATCCAAATATACACACAAACAGAAGTAGGAGGTATCATGTTTGTTGGTCTTCTTTTGACCCTTTTTGACCACAGGAACTTTTCCAGGAACCCTTCAGGCAATCAAGAACAGCAGGAACCTAGTACAGGTTTTCATTTCTGCCCAGCAAAAAATCCAAAGGCAACACCATCTGATAATCATAACTCTTCAGATTAATTCTGCAGCAGTGAATGTTACTGACACAAAAAGTACTGCTATATGTATACATCCTTCATTCAGATTGTAAACAAGCACTGGGTTTATGTGGGAGCAATATTGAAATTCAGTAAACATTTATGACTTCTTGAGTAGTCCAAAAAAGAACATAGATAAAGGCAAAGAGCTAGTGAGCACGAGAAATATAGATTTGTTTATACAAATTCAGCAAAAGCACCAGAAAACACACTCATCGCTACTTTGGAGACAACCGTCTTTACCTTTAGGGTATTTTAATCTCACCTCTGCACATTGTCAAACATCATAGGCACACAACAGCAAATAAAAAGGTATTAGTAACCCATGTCCCATTGAATGAAAATACCTTCAGCAAGGTTGGTGCTTTTTACTCTGTCTAATCTTTGTGGATCTGGAAATGTCATGAAAACCGAAACTCTAAGGTGCTAAAATATCATTTTAGTACCCGATTTTGTTCCTGGGTTTTTTCCTAGGACTTCCAGGAACGATTTGATCAAAAAGGCCCATTTATGGGTGCATGATGTGTCAAAGTTAATGCTCTATGCACCACAATCTGTCTCTCATCTGCGTGTACCCATGTGTCCACAATCCAAAAGAGCACAGCTGACACAGCAGTTGTTGAGTACCTAGACAGTAGGGATGAGCTTAGCATAAAATTAATGTGCTTATGGTGTCCAGACATCCATGGACAAAAACCAGGTCCAGGTGTGTGTTTGCTTTGCTCTAACCTGGAGGGCATGCATGTTCCCTCCGAGTTAGAGCAAAGTAGGGGACACGATATGTGTAGATATTGTCTCTTCACTGTAATCCTACAGTTTGACCTCCGTAATGACACTTTCTCCGCACTGCTCTTGCTGTTTCCCCTCTACCCATTTTCTTTTTGCAACCTTTCCATTCCTCTTCTTTTCATTTTGTCATGGTGGTTACTCGTCACACAATCGCTGCCCCCGTTTGTCATCTCCTCCTCCTCTCCCTATCTTGCTCCCTGTAGCCCTAATCCTCCTGTGCAGGCTCTTAGCTGGATAAAGCTGTCTCCCATCCTTTCTCTTTATGGCAGGATTTACAGCAGTACCTCTTCATATCCCCCTTTTAGCACTCTTACTGTAGCTTCCACTGTTACAAGGCCGTGCTCTTTGGAGAGCATAAAATTCAGTTGCGCAATGGAAGGAAATCCCTGATGGTCTCTAAAAAAGCCCAACTGACCATTACTTGAAAGGGTTAAAAAAAAAGTGAACTATTTTATCATATAATGTTATGAAAATCTCACTGATTTCAACAGAAATTGGAAATAGAGAGGTTAGGGAAGGATATTTTGAAAATTGAGACATTTTGATTCTGGTGACACACATTTATGTTTCCACCAGCTGTCTAGTGAACACCAGCCTATGACAGAATATAACAGCATATAGAGCTGTTTGTTTGTAGCAAATTATTTTCACAATGAGTCTTTGGGCTTCCTATTTATTCTTATCGACCACCTTGTGTTCACTTTCAGTTGGACAGTAAATGTCTGGGCTCCTCATTTTTCCTCGGTGTCCCTTCGTCCTTGGTGTCAGTTAATTGTGGTGTGCACTGCAGCACCTGAGCAAAATGTACCATTATTCCTACTGTATAATCCAGTGTATGAGTTTTTAATTAGAAAAAAAAACTAGATGTGAATTCCTTAGAGAATTCCTAAATTTCTTACATTTAAGACTGAATGATGTGTTTTTTTGTTAGTAGGTGGTGGGTGACTTTCACAAACAGATTTATTGATTTCCCCTCTGAAAGTAGGGGTTAGGTTTTGGATGGGAGAGAGTGGGAGGTGGAGATGTCAAGAAAAAGGAAGACATGAGGCAGGAAGAAAAGACAAAAAGGGGGGTGAGGTCCAAAATTGACAACAGAATAATACAGATGATGCTTGGAAATGGAGACACATGAAGAAGGAGGATGGGCAAACAGAGGGAGGGCTGGTGGGGGCTTGACCTTACCCCCCCACACACCCTCCCAATCTGAGATTAATGCATTCAGTGAAGGCACACAGATGCTGGTCGCACAACTGTGGCATAGGAAATGATGGTGATTGATTGGTAGGGGAAAATGAGGGTCATATCCTGTACAGAGGACAGCAGGACTGTTCTCTTTCATCACTATACCTCCAACTCCATCAATCCTCCAATCATCACCCCCCACCCACCTATTATCCCCTCCTTCCTTGCATGTTTTATCAGCTCAGCCTTGATATCTCTGGTTCTTACTTCTAGAAATGCACCAAACCGACCTTAAATACCCTAATGCTGATTTGCCAAATCAGGGTATTTGCTGATTCGTGCTTTTTCTCTCAAAACATCTGTAAATGTCTCTGTTTTGAACTGATTAACATATGAGTAAGCAATTACAGATCACTTCTTACTGAAGTGATGTCCATACAACAACATGCTCTTTAGGCTTGTGAAAATTTGATTTATATTGTTTGCATAGGATGATTATGAAATTGTGTCATTACATTGCATCGACATAAGGACAACAGAAACAACTGTGTTCTTGTCTAACACACAAAATACGTACAGTAGTATAACAGCTGTTGTGAACAGATACAGACCTGACAAACAGTGCTGAGCGGCTGTGAGCGGTGGAGATCAGGAAAAGGCTTCCCCCAGCGTATTACATGCTTCTATATCTCTTCACCAAACCACTTCAATTGTGCGTGGCTCCGTCTTTTTGCTGATGCTGCTCCTACAATGGTACTTTTCAAACTCATGTTGCTAACAAGCACTGCAAAGTTCTTGCAAACTGACTGTGAAAGGATAAATAAATCCTACACTTGTCTTGTACTTACTCTATTAACAAGATTTCTGTCCTCAGACGTCCTTTTGCTAAAAGTTCATCGTTAATAAGATGTAACATCAGCCCTCGTTTTCTGAGCTGTTCTCTTTTATCAAGCTTTGTTAAAAATCTAATAAAATGTCTTCCATCCATGCATCTGTACAAAAAGTGCTGAAAATGTCTAAGGGCATTTTCAGACCTGTGCTTTTGAATTGGACTCTGGTTCGTTTTCTCTTGGTGCGATTTGTTCAGGCAGGTCAACACACAGCAAAAAAACAGTAATCGGGTGCAGACCAAAACAGTCGTACGGAGAACATTTGAGGAAGAGGTCTCATTCAAGTCCCAAACGAACTCGGGATCAGTGTGTTTGTGGTGGGAAAATGATCCAACCCAACTAATAGGCGTATTTCTGTGAATTGAACAGTTGCTAGCAACTAGCCAGAGAATCAATTGAGGTCAGACATGGACTAGCACAACTAAGAACTTTGTATTTGGCCACAAGACCTCCTCCAGGACTTTCTTCCTGTGTTTACATTCTTGCTTCCGCCCCAGACAATACCTATGAGCCATGTGAACATTCTCATGTGGCTCGTGATGCTGCATTTTGGTTCGCTTGGATTTCTCTCAGGGTGAAAAGAATCAAACCAAGGGGAAAATACACCAAGTTTACCAACTCATCTCCTGATTCGGACCAGCAAACAAACTATAGGTTTGAAAATGGCATAAATCTACTGTTAGAAAAACTATAAGGAGTAAATCTTTGGTAGCTGTCAAGACTTCAGTAAAGCTTTCGCATAAAAATGCATTTATTTTAAGCACATGCAGGAAGTGGCAAATTTTCAGTGGTTTCTTTATGAATATTAGCTTACTGCTGCAAATGAACGGTGTAGAACATAAAACTGATTTAAAGTAGATCACAACATCTGGCTGATATTGATGCTGAAAACCAATCCAACAGTTCACATCAGTACATCCCTACCTTCTCCCCCTGCCTGTCTGGATCTCTCTGTTGCAATTTTTTTTCTCTCTCTCTCTTTCTTTGTGTGTGTCTCTCGCTCTTGAAGCTGCATGAACACTAGCACGCTGCCACAATAGAATAAAGAGAAAATCGCAGGTGGAGCACATGATACTTTTACTTGTGAAACTTCAGCCCCATTTATGTTTGTTTGTCGACATGTGTGAGTGTGTGTGTGCATCATTGTGTTCCTGTGTGTTCTTGGGGCTCAGTGTAATCACAGCTCTAATCTGTCTGCTAGAAGTCTGTGTGTGGGTGACATTAAAGTTCTCATTAGCACTGTAACTCAGCACCAATGTCACTGTGAAGACACCAACGCCACATCCACTGCAGCAAAATCTACCCACCATGTCTGCATGTGCATGGGTATGTGTGTGTGTGTGAGAGAGATTAAAAGCTTCTTATGTTAACAGTTCGAATGATTTCTTGCACCCATTCCCCTCATTTTCTTCTGTTAGTCGTTGTTAATGTGCTGTCGATTTCATTACTCATGCAGGCAAATTTAGATAAAACAGTACCCGAGTGCTTCGTTTAATAGCATGCACTATTAAAAAGTTGGGGAATAATAAGTAACGTTGCTTGATTTACCGGATGAGATGAATCATGTCTTGCTGCACCAGATTTTCATTAAATAACTCAACAGTTCTCTTTAAAGACACACTATTTGATGTAGCTTATGCTGAAGTAAGGCAGGATGAATGAGAAAGAAGATGTGGAAAGAAGGAATAGTTGGGAAAAAGGAGAAGGAGATAGGTTGCTATGGTAACAGGAAACGGGCTGGAATGGAGTGAAATATGTGTAGTCCATTTTGTGGAAACCACAATAAATGAGTTACTATACAACACAAGGTCTACCACTGCTATCGTACACAGGAATGCGGGCTATGCTTCTGTATACATCTCTTTCTTCTCATCTCCCATCTTTTGTCTATTTCTATAACCATCCTTTGACCCATCTCTCAGTGCTGCTCGAATAAGCATGGCTATGAGCGCTCTGCACCAAGTTAATCTGAGTTGTTTGCAGCATATTAAGTAAAAGAACCAGAGCGAGTAAGAGAAGTGGGTCAGGGGAGGATATGGGAGTCTGCACTCAGGCCGGTTCTGTCTGATTTCACACATCCCAGCTAATCAGCCTTTAACATCCTCGCTTGCTCCAGCATGCTAATGCACAAGCAAGCTGCTATTTGTACTGGGTGTAGAGTATAATGCTAACGTGCTAACAGTCAGCAAACTAGCCTTGCCTTGGTCTTACCACTGTGTTGTAGCACTGGCACACTGATACACATTTGGTTTGGACTGTTTTGCTGTAACATTAGTAAGCTAATGTGCAGTCTGGTTTCTCTGTTGTTAGCTGTGGGAACTAGCTTTTATTGAAAAAGACTAGATTTTGTGGTCGAGGGTGACTTTCCCTGAATGAAGGCTTGGCATGTTTAGTGAAAAAGGCAGCAGAAAATGAAAGCAAGAAAAAGAGTGGAAGGGGTGATAGCAGATCCATCAGACTTGCCTCTTGTGTCCTTGGTGACACAGATCTGCAGTTTTTTTCTGCAGTAAGAACAACAGAGAAGAAGCGAGACAGAGAGAAAGAGCATACATTTCGAGGGTCAGGGGCTGAGACAAACAGTAAAGCTCAGGGAGTGAACATTCAGCACTTGCAGTGGGACTTGGCTGCTACAGGAGTTTATCTTTTTTTCTAGAGGAAATTGGGTCTCTGATTTGCATTATGCAGCAACCCCGCTGCAAAGCCTGCCCTGCTGCAAAGTGCAAAGTTGACAAATATCAGCTCTATATTCAGTAGCTGGACTTGATAGTGTTGGTGTTGAAACAGATAGCTCTGTTATTTGGCCTTTGGCCTGAGACCATGTCTTTTCAGTTGTTGTTGGTGTGTGGAAGTGGGGTGGGGAGTAAAAGCCTGGGGATGCTGCTCTGGAGTTGAGTTAAAGAGTTTGGGCTGAGATTAAAGAATGAATGCAGAAAGCTGAAGCAAGATGATAATGATGGAAATGTGATGTAAAGCGTTGGACTACTTTAACATTGTTAACAGTTGTCTTCTAATATTTTGGGTTGTGTAAGACTCAAGTGACACTCTATGAAACAAAAAGAGCCTTTTCCAGACATAAAATGGACATAGTGCTTACTTACAGCAAGCCTGTTGTGAAGGTAAATGAGAGAGCAGGCAGGTTCACTTATATGCAGAGTTAGCTTGACGACTGACTACCAATGTGTTTTATGACTGTGCTCACCTGCTGAGTGGTGCTCTTGTTACATCAGTGTATTATCACTACAGATAAAGATTCATGAGTTGTAACTCATTTCTAGCTAAAACATAAAACAGTCCAGTTTCACTCAGGCATGCATCACTTGTACTGACACAGTAGGCTTGGGCGGTGTCTAATTTTTCATTACGTAAAAGCTGAGCTGCTGATGATAGAAGTCATTGTAGCATGTATGACATTGTCTAGCCTACAATGCTGTGTGTCTAATATGCAGTTAGCCTACTTGAATACTTATGGCTCATAGAATAATGAATAGATGAGGACAAGGAAATAAGTGCCCTTTTTTCATAGATTCTTGCTGGAGGATGCGACCCAATGACACTTGTTGCCACGGCGGATACCGTCACATGGGCTGAACGAAGATCATGTGCCGGTGGTGTTACCCTCTTTAGCCGCAACTTTCTTGAGGCAAATAGTGCACACAGCTTCATCTATGTTAGCTGGCTCACCTTTATCATTGGGACTAAACCCAAAACACTCCCAAACAGGGGATGAGGCATTTTTCTTTTTTACTAGTCCTGTAACGTTATCCCCACCGCTCGCAGTTGCTATCTTTCTCAGCTAGGAGGTCTGTTCCACCAGTAGAGACTGACCTCTGGTGGCGTGTGCTGTGCACCACAATACTTAACCTTGAGACAGCATCTCCATATCAGTTTAACAGAAAGAGGAGCGTCTGTATTTTTTACGGTATTGAAAATCATACCTTCAGGATTTCTAAATACCCTGTTACACCGTAATACCTTGATACCGCTCAAACCTATGATACAGTTTCTCAGCTTTCAGTAATATTTATAATTAATGTAACTTAGTAAATCTACTGCACAATTTGCTACACAAAGGACAACATTAGCTAAGAGTACTGAATGTACAGGATCTCTACATTATGTACATTTCATATCATACATAGCTAGTATTCTTCGATTATTTGCATGTTTTCATTTTTGTGCTGTTCATCATAATTTAGATGAAGGGATGAATGGGTTGAATGGGGATTGATCATGGGCCAGAAGGAACCCAGCAAGGGAAACTTAGGTTGGTGGCATGTCTCAATTGTTCCCCCCCTGGGATTCCTGTAGTTAAAGAAAACAAGAGGAGAAAGCAGAAAAGGGTTTGATGTCTCAGTGTTGCCCCTGTAGTACTCTGGCATTTCTTGTTGGCCTGCTGGTTGGCTGTTGTCTTCTCTGGCATGGCTATTCCTGTCCTTGGCCGGTGGCTCTCTTCCCCTGCTTTTTCCCTGAGCTTCCTGGCTACTAGCAGTGTGCTCCGTTTTCTGTTGCTCCCTTCACCTTCTTCTCTCCCCAGCTTGTTGTTCCTCCCCTGGTGGGGTCTTAGGAAGCCATCCCTGTCATCACCCTCCTTATCTGCCTTCGCTGAAGCTACTTGTCCTGTTCCAAGCGGTAATAGGTACACCTCCCCAGCCGCTTCATAGGCCTGTTGCTTCCTACGCCCTGCAGGGATTGGTGCTTTGCTGGTGAACTTGAACATACAGGTGTAAACGATCTAATCTTCTTGAGAGCACTGGCAGATCAAACACAAAAATACATGCAAAAAGTCATAAGACAAATATTATGTCCAGGGTATAGTATACCACAGTAACCCAAAACCAATACACAAATATTCAACTTAATAAACATCTCCTGGCTCACAGTATAAGTTTAAGTATAAAAGAAGATTTATTACTACTGCATAGAGGAACAAGTTTTACATAAAGTACACCGAGTTCATGAAATGTAGGCTATGCTTTCTCTCTGCTTTTTTATAATTTAACCAGTCATCTTTAGGCTGATGCAGTCAGAGTGGTACTATAAATGGACCACTGAAAACTTTTGCTTAATTAATAAAGGTTAATGCATTCGAGATGGAACACTTAATCCTGCAATACAAGGGCATTTGGTTGAACATTCACTTTCAGTATATGTATCAGTTTCGTCAATATTTAATGTGGAAAATGAAGTCAAATTTTAAATGGTCTTTCCGAGCTTTTACCAAATATATTCTTCCAGGGAATAAAGTGCTTGTGTGAGAGAGGTTCAGTTCTGACTTTGGTCGCACTGACAATCTTACTCTTAAAACTGTTCCTCACAATGAACAACACAGCTAACTGAGTAATAACTAACACTATTTCTCCACAAGGCTGGGTCCCTTCTCCGTCTATTACTTGTGTCAGGCAACATCCCAATAAGAATTAGCTTAATAACTCCATAAACCAGTGAATCCCATCATGATTTTATATTGAAAGTGTATGTTTCCTCACCACAAGGACAATATATGATTGGAATGATAGCTGTAGCACCAAGGAAATGACTGCAGGTTTACATGAGTACATGTATGCATTAAAGATGAACCGAAATTTGAATTCTCACTTTTTGAGCACGGAAATAATGATGCTGCAGCCACTGTGCAGTTTTCAGAAGTTGATAAAAAATTGTTTCTGGACATATCTGGGGAAACAGCGTCTAAGTCTCTGGGTGGGTTTTCCCCTTGGCAGCAGTTAACTGACGTTTGAGAGCTGGTGTTGCTAGGAGACGAGCAGTCATCTTCCGTGCTGCACTACTGACTGGAGAACATTGTTGCTCTGTAGGTTGCAAACGTTGATACAAATTATAACACCTACTGAGTCATGGCTAGCGTTAGCTATCCTTCTCTCATTGGTTTAATTGAATGTAATTTCTACGCAATATAAATAATGTACCACACCCACCCTAATTTATGTTTTTGCCCCTACAGCCTAGTTTTCTAAAGTGGTCTGGTATGAAAGTATCATCATATCGGTGTTCCTAAGCAACAAGTTTCTGAGGGAAAAACAAAGACACCAATGACATACTCCATAGCAGTAGGTTGCGGTAGTGTGTCACTTCGTTGTTTGCGAGCCACCATAAGACATAAAAAGAGCAAGAAGGAAGGCGACCAACAACAAGCATATTGGAACATATGCAATAACCACCCTCCACTGGGGCGTTGAGCCTTACAAGTAAGAAGGTAAGAGGGTCAGCAGGCCAAAAAAGCCAAGAAAGTGACAAACAACAGTGTAAGCGGTACTTGACTGGTAGGGGTGCAACGGATCACAAAACTCACGGTTCAGATCGTATCACGGATTTGAGTCACGGATCGGATCATTTTTAGGATCAGCAAAAAAAAAAAAAAAAAAAAAAAAAAGGGGGAGACAAATGAAACTTTGTTTTCCATTTATTCTGTAACACACTTACAGCAATGAACAGCAAGGAACTTTTGCCCATGGTCTTAAATGAAAACAACATTTTAGATGTCCAATGTTTAAATAAAATAAAATATATAAAATATATTGTAATATGAGGCATGACACCTTCCTCTTTTAAACACGTTAGTGAATGAAACAGCCTGTGTCCTCATCATCAAAACTTGATGATAACTTACAAACATGAACACACATCTTGTCCTGCAGCTTGTTGAACGAGCCACAAAACAATCATTCACCGGGGAAAAGTGCACCGCTAATGTCAGTTAGCAGCTACATAGCTAATTAGCTGCTCAGCTGCAGTACATTAAACAGCAGGTAAACGTACCTGCAAATGTCACTTCGGACCCGTTAGATGCTGGTTTGATCGTTGCTCTTCAAAATCCCTGTTAGCAACATGCTGTCTGTCCATGACTTGTACTTAAAGCAGTTTGTTTACTTTGTCTTAAATGAGACATTAAATTTTGCAATTAATCCGCAGTTCACATGCATGCCGAACCCTGGGGGGCGATCCATACGGATCACGGATCAACTATGATCCGTTACACCACTATTGACTGGTAATGTAACTTCTAACACTGGCTTCCGCTATGCATTAGATACTAATGTGGGAATGGTTGTTTTGTGCAGGGATTACATTTTTCTGCTCTTACTGTTTGTGGCCTTGATTCAATACACTGATGTTATGAGAGTGACTGCTACAGAGTCAACTAACGATAGAATTAGTTTTATTTAGAGGAGGCATAGTCACACAAACTACTTCATAATCATGTCCATTGTTGTCATAATGCTACCACTCATAGTAACTGCACATATTGCAAGATACAACCCAGTTGCTTTCATTAATTTATCATAATGTATTATTTGAATAGTGTTGCCCTGCTGTTATAATAGTGTAGTGCGCTCGCTGCTCAGATATCAACAGAATTAAATGTGCCAGCATTCTGTAGGCACTTGTAGCAGCACAGGCCGCTGTTACTGCTGTTCAGTAAAGTTTAAACATGACATGCTTGAAGTAACATTGTCTGTTTTCTTCGCACCTACTGCCTAAACATTTAACAACAATAATAACCTGTTTGTATATACAGTTTCAATTAGATTCTCTCTATTTGTTTATTTCATTTCAACTTTCATGACTACCTTTTTACATGATATCTATGTACCTAATTAACACATTTAGTGAATGAAGCTTTTACTATAACTTCACGAGGGAAGACAATAATCATTCAAATTTCCTTATCACATGAATGTGTGTGTATGTGGGTGAATGTGGCATGTAGTGTAAAAGCACTTTGAGTGGTTGGAAGACTAGTTTAGACTACTTTATCAAAGTTTGTATGTAGCACATCATGATAGTTGAGCAGGTATTCTACAGAAGCAATGCTGGCACTCAGCTGTCAGTCAACCAATGCCACTTTATTACCACTGAGAGATGCTGTAAACAAAAATATATCCATCAAATTTGCAACATAAAAATTATGTGATGACACCTGAATCACTCCATTTGCTGAATGAAGACCATGAGATTGGGGTAAAGATAGAAAAGATAGTAAGTTGAACTTTAGATTATTTTGTTGACTGTTGAGCACATTTAAAGGTCAAGAATAAACATCCATGTTCAAATGTCTAAAAATGGCTCTTAAAACTAAAATATAAAATATGCACATTAGCTACAGTATAGTATCATATTTTCCTACAACAAGTGAGAGTGAAATAATAAAACTCATTCATTTTGTTATTTACACCTGTGCTTTTCCTCCTGTAACATGCCAAATGTCTTCCATGAAAAAGGCCAATTGTTTAAACTCTGTGATGACTTTGTATGTGTATGTTGTCTAACAGAGATGATGGAAGCAAATGCTTCTTTAGTTCTTCTTCTGGATAGATGTGTTCATCTCCTGTTTCATATGTGTAATGGTCTGATCTACTTTTGCTATATTGTCTGTGATGGTGTGCTGTATCTTTAAAGGGGACCTATTATGCTCATTTCCTGCTCTATATTTTTATTTTGGACTCCACTAGAGTAGCTTTGTATGATTCACAGTTCAATTTATCTTATACTGCCCCTTAATGCAGCCCCTCAGTTCAGCCTTTCTCTAAAACAGGCTGTTTTGGATCCCCCTCCACTCTGCCTCTCCTCCTGATGAGCCCACTCTGTTCTGATTGGCCAGCTTCAGGAAGCTTCCTCTGGCTCCAGAGGCAGCGTAAACAAACTATAGTAGTCGTATTTTGCTTATTTTTCTCATTCTTTACTCAAAATATAAATTTCTCAAATACATCTATACTTGTTGGAGCCAAAATCCAATCCAAAATATGCGAGTGGACAGCACAAACATCAGCAGCAACAAAGATTACACCAGGACATCTCTGTTTGGTAATGCTCATTACCTGCTTATTGTTTGGCATCTGTGTTCAGCTCTCAGTACTTTTGTGGCTTCTAAACTGAATCTCTGTGGTTTGAAATTTAGTTTGTGTGGTGTCGTGTTAAGTTACTGCTGATGAAAACCCAACATTTCCTGCTTCAAATTAAAAGCTTTTAAATGACTAAATAATTTGGAGACTGTTATTGTGAAGAATTTACAGGAAAATTAAATGTGTTTATCCACTGTTTTAGCGGAGCTTCCTTAGCGGCGCTATTCTTCTGATAGACCGGTCAACACAACAAGATCTGGAGATGTTTGGAGCCCTTTGTTCACCAGATCACTTAGAAATAATGCAGGGAGGAACAGTACAAGTAAAACAGCCACAGAAATGCTATAATGTTAGCGGAGCAGAGCAGTGAACTCCAAGGAGAGCAGCTGACACCCACGCTGCAGCACTGCAGCAGATGACCATATAAAGAAATCTGTATAGCTTGAGATAGAAAAAACTGTTGAAAACCGAACGTTCAGAGCAGTGCTTTTTGCTCACAGGGATTACTTCATACATACACTACATACATTTGGCCACAACTTTGGCCACATTTAATATGAGCATCTGACATTGTAACATTATATATGACTGAAAATAAGGAAAAGCATAATAGGTCCCCTTTAACATTATGACTGGTGAAGGATGTGTAGTGGTCTTTATGATGTAGCTCCTTTGTCTCTTAAAGGTCCAATGTGTAAAATTTAGTGGCATCTAGCATAAATCTTATACACTGGTCCTTTAATGTTGTTTTGGATAATGTCATCTGTACTGACTGGAATTATTCATGTTTTTCAAGTCTTCCTGCTATGCAAGTGTGTGTGTTTATAAATTCAGTGTAACAGAGAGAACTCCATTCACACTATTAGAGGATTATGCAGCTGGCCAGCCTACCAACTCATAGAGTAATTGCCTGCCAACTAGACAAAAGTGCCTTGCAGAAATGACAATAAGTCATCTTGCAAGGAAGCCAGGAAGCCTCATCGTGCTCATTTTGTGCCATAAAACAAATCTCTAAACCACATAGAGGTAGTGATGTAAATCAGAGGTTATCTAGAAAGGAATGTAAATGGATTTTTTATATGAATACATTACATCCAGGGGGTCTCAATGAGGACCTGTCTCTTTTTTTGTAACTTTTTATTGTATATTCACATATGTTGTTGCATATATGTGCGTACATGTATTTCCATAATCATTCAGATACCTTGGAAAACATCCTCTTTGCATCAAGTGGTAGTTAGAAATATAGAAAACCCATTCAACTCGCATCAAATTATTAGTGACAGTATTGATGTAAACATTCAAACAAACCATGATTTCCCCTCTTCATTAGGTGAGATTCTACACTTTTGATCTGAGAATTTCTAAAAATTTGAAAGTGAATTTTTGCCTCAGGATATTCATATACATTTTTTGCATTTAATATTCATTCTTTACAAACAGCCAATTCATCAACAGTTCAAAAGCTGATACTAGCTCATCTTATCTAGCTGATACCTCTCTGCTGTTGAGAGACTGTAAATCTCAAGAGAAACTGTTCTTTCTCTTATTTTTCTTCAGAGCTTTTTTGTTCTTACTCATATCTCTTTATGATCATGAAGTGAGTCATATAGCTCAGGAAACACAAAATTGTGCTTCCAATTTTTCCACTCAAGTTGAAACGGTTGACACGGACCCTCGCCTACTTAAAATGAATTTTGTATGCAATCTCTTTTACTCTAAATTTGCTTTGGTTAAGTCAACACACTTTGAGACTTCATTTATAAACAGGAATTATGAGTAAAAAAATTAGGATGGGCTGTTGTGTAAAGAGGGAAGAACAATGTATAGTAAAAGTAATCATTTAGGTTGCATATCTAGGAGATACAGGATATTTAGAGGGTCTGCCAAATGAACAATACATGACAACATATGGCAAGGATTTCTAAGATTAACCAAACAATACACATATATATTTCAATGAAATGTCCATACTGAAACCATGCTTGCTTTTTTGTTGAACTGGAAAACTGTCCTCTTGTTTGTCATGTTTGCTGTCAAACAGTTTCTGTTGCTTGCAATGCAGAGTAAACTAACAGACAGTGTTTCAGTGAGTGACAGTGCAAAGCTGTTGTGAGACTGGTGCTAATGTCTCCAAGTGTAACCAAATGTCTTCACCTTTTGACACATTGACAGTGTGAGCAGTGCATATTGATATTTTGTAGTGGTCTTCCAAGAATGCATGGCCCACATGAAATCTGCCTGTCTGGCTATATTAAACTAGGCCCTGAGGACAGCAACTATACAAATACTGCAACCATTATTGGTGTCATCATGTTCCACAGTATACTGTACGCAGAGATTTCTGTCTAAGAGATATAATTGCAGCTTTGGTTGCATGTCACACCTGTGGCTGCTGTAAGGTTCCCCTCCCCCCCTTAGCTGTCAGATGTTTGCCCATGTAAGTTCTAGTGTGTGTGTTTGTGTTTGCTTGCTTACTTTGTTTCTTTGCACACCAGACAGACAGAGAGAAAGAGAGAGCGGGAGAGTCAGTGTCAGCTGTGCACCTGTGTATGTTTTGTCCTCTGTCAGCGTGGCCTCTCTGAAGCCTGATATTATCAACCTCTGGTGATGAAAGGTATATTTTGTCCTTTCCAGGTGTCCCTGGTAGGGGAGGGGGGAAGAGGTTTATGATTGGCTTGTTATTAAGCTATTTCATGCAAATCTGAGTTGAGTTTCAGATCTAGGCATGGGTCTGAATCACATGTTGAATCCCTGTGGATTTATTATCAGCCTTTTGTATAATCTCTCACAGAACTGAGTTCCTTGAACAGTAACCATGATAATGAAGCACCTTGTAGCTGAAGATGGAGTAATATATTCTTAATTGGCTAAATAGCATTTCTTGCATTCCATAGAAAGTCTAATTACAGTCGATGGCATAACATGTGAACATACACTCATCTGCCAGTTTATTAGGTACACCTAGCATAAAACTGATGCAGTGTAATAAAACAGCACTGCAATAAATCTGACCTCCATTAAGGTTATAATGTTCAGCTTTTGTTGAAACTGTTTTATAGAGGTGTTTATTCAACTTTATGATCATCTTGGAGGCTGTAATTTGTGGCTCTGTTTACTGGGAGATGTTTATAATCTACTCTCATTTATATAAATGGAGTGGAAAAAATATTAGAGACACCTCTCTGTATGTTGTAACAAAGCTGGCTATGTTGCTGCAGCTATTAAAATATTATGTGAAGAGATGCCCAAAACCTTTTCCTTCTATTTTAAGTGTAGTGAGAACTTGAAAACTGATACATAAGAAAAGTCTGCACATCAGATTTCACGGTGTGCACAACGTGAGTGGTAGAGTATGGTAAAAACAGTTTATGTTGCTGAAGAGTTGAAGGTGTGCAGCCCGTGGCCTGCAGGTCTTCATCTAACAGCTTGCTGTGGCTGCTCCTTCTTGTTCCATTACCACCTGACAAAAATTAAAAATGATCTAATGGTGAAAAGTGCAGGAAAATGAAGGAAGTAGTAGGGAATATTTGGTTTGCATTAGCAGTTACTTAATACAGCTCTGATATGGTGTTAGGAGAGTGAATCAGTAAGCAGTGAGGTTGCTATCACTGAGATAAATTTAAAAGCTGTAACGCTGAATTATATGCATGCATTGTTTCCTGCAAATCCCCTTTGCTTGTGAAGGGAATTTGAATCCAGTGTGGCAATGGCTGCCACTAACAATGCCAACTACTATTAAGTATTTACTAATTACTGAATGTAAATACATTGAATGGCTATTGCTGAAAAATGTGGACCATAAATCAATTCATTTGAAAATGTGTTTTGCTCATTGTTACTTCACTGGGATGTTTGAGCTTCACTGTGCAGAATGATGTATGTCAAGAGTTTGACACTAGAACCTTTTTTCACATTCATCTGCTGAAGGGGGGAAGTTTCTCTGTGTTCACTGAAACATTTTCAGATGATTTGTGACATCACAGCTAGTTTGGAGCCAATTGTGAAACTAAAAATATTTGCATATTCATAAATTCTAGGAGGGAGTAGGAGTTGAAGTTCAAAAATTTGTAACTAGTTAAATAAACGTTGGTATGGAAAACCTTCATCAGTATCAGACAAATTATTTCACGCAGAGTTTTTTTTATATGTCTTACAATGTGTCTGAAGGGGATCTTTAACAAGAGATGTATCCTCAATAGATGTATACTTAAAGTAGTAGCAGAATTTATAGCATCATATTAGTGGTTCCTTATTACATTAACAAAACCTTTGTTTGTCTAATCCCTTTGTAAGTTACTGATGTTGTTTTTTCCAGTTTGTAAGTGCTAACAACATCTGCTCAAACAGTACATGTGCATGTAGCTGTATTTAACTGTACATGAAGAGCATGTGTAAAGACTCAAGAAAACTACAGAGTCACTTAATTGCACAGCCAAACATCTTGTGTCTTCCCAGTTATAATTAATTAGTAGTGGTCATGGTTCTTGGGCTGAATAAATACTCCAAACAAAGCATGTATGAAAGCACCAACATACAGTGTTTCCTCTCCTTATCCTCAAATGATCTATCTTCTTCAGCCTCTTCCGCCTCCTTTTATCCTCATATATATACGACTGGGCAGTCCAGGTGACAACACAATACTCTCTGCCGCCTTTCAGGACATTGAGTTTATATTGGGTGACAGGGCTGAATATTGCAGTGATCATACCTTGCTACTGGGAAGGATAGTTCTTGAAGAAAGAAGAAAGAAAGAAGAAAGAAGTGAGGAAGAAAACCATATGTCATTATGTAGTATATGTATATATATATATATATATATATATATATATATATATAGAAAAAATATGAAACATACACACACTTACAAAACATGGGAAGTTAGCGACTGAGGAGAGATAACCAGATGTTTTGTCATCTAATATAAACTCAGTGTCCTGAAAGGAGTATTGTGTTGTTCCCTGGGCCAGCATTGTTCAGCATCACAAATAGATACAGCAAAATATGAAAGGAACACACTGACATGCAGGTTTTTTAAGGATATAAAGAGCAGGAAGAAAATTGCTAACTATTTGATATTTTCTGTATATAGAAAGATTTTGGAGTACATCTATGAACATCGTTGATAAAAGAAATCAGTCATTAGGTAGCTTTTTACAGGAGCTGTTTATAAATATACAATAGCCAATCAGAGATCTTTATAAGATTGGCTGATTCTAATGATATGAAAACAGTGATGATTATCTGCCCTAAAAAGATGGATCCCATGTTGACAACATTCTTCTTCTCATCAATAACTGAAATAGTTGCACAACCAAAAAGGTAAGAAAAATAATTTAGACAATTAATTTAGACATTCACTTCAAGTGAATGTATGTAAAAATGGTCCCTGCAAGTCCAAAGCCCAGATTTCAGCCCTGAACACTTTGTTTGCATGGTTTTTTAAAGTTTCCCAACGAAATGATGTCAGCCTGTCACACATGTCCCTTCCGCAGTCTTTTTTGCTGGGTTGTTCACATTGTCCTTTCTCATATTTCAGTTCAGATTTTGTCTTAAACATGTATGGATGTATTTGAAAAGTTGCTATTTTGGATAAACAAGAAAAAAAAGTGAAATCCTGCTACTATTGTTTGTTTATGTTGTCTCCAGAGCTGGTCCTAGCCTGCCGAGGGGCAGCTTCTGGAGGAACCATAAACTGTAGAGGATTGTAGTGAGGTGTGAAGACACCCATTGTTTTACATTGGGGCCGTTTTGAAGCCCAGAGTTGCTGCTTACAGTGGGTGCCATCTTTTCTATTTGGAGCCAGGACCTTCCAAGTAAGGAGTGTGGGGTTTTGCTGTTCATTCTCTGGAAACATGCCCCACTACCTTGGACTGAAGCAAAGCTAGCTTACTGGGAACACCAACCGGTGCACACTCGGACTGACGTTAGCTACTTAAGCTAAATTGTGCTAAAAGGGCAGGTATCGTAATCAAGTAACATTAAACTTACTGAAATAATGTGACATCAGTCTGACTCAGTGTGAGACCTGGAGCTGGAGAGCAGCAGGTGAGCCAACTGTCAATCACAGCTATCAATCAACACCTACAAGGCAGATATCAAAGCTACTGTAAGTCTTTAGATCTTGTTAACGGAGTGATAATTTCCGAAATGACCACCAGCACACTTATTAGAGGACCCAAATTTAGCAATTGAGACCTTCATGACTCATAGAATACACACTTTTATGGCACTTTTTAAATGGGAGTCAATTGGAGCCTAGGATTTTTTGGAGGCAGCATATAGCAGGCGTCGGTGGCATTGTACTTTAAGGTACTTCCACACTGGCTTCAGCCTCAAGCCGGGGTAGTTTCCACTTGATCAGAATAGAGTGGGCTCATTGGGAGGGGGCCTTAAAGAGACGAGGCAAAATGGCCTGCTTCAGACAGAGGCTGAACTGAGGGGCTACATAAAGGGCCAGTATAAGATAAATAAGGAGTTTTTTGAACTGCAAATCATGCAAAGATTTTCCAGTAGAGCTCCAGCATATAAATATAGATCTGGAAATGTGCATAATACGTCGTATTATGTTAAATATACATTAAATAAAACAACAAAAAAGCCATTATAAAATTAAATTACAATGCTGTAATTTTTACACTTGCTCCCATGATCACACTTACTTAATAGAAAACTGATGCTTCACCACGTGCTGCTACCACCTCCCTTTGCTAAACCACTATCACAAGAGGTGAAATTTTCTGACTGTATGTGTTATGTGTTAACCTGCTCGCTCTTTTGTGTCTGTGTTGCCAATGAATGCTTTCCGAGAGTCATGGCGGGAGGTAGCCAACTGCTGTTCAGGCCACCTCACCTCCCCTTGCTGTGCACCCCCTGCTGGCCCAGCTGGTCTGGAAACCCACCTTAATATAGATCAGGCACCTGGGAGAACAGCATGGGGTCCTGGCCCTCTGGCCTGTTCCAGAGCTTTATTGATAGGCACCGAGCCGAGCTGCCAATATCACAGCAGCACATGGACCTAGTGGCTGTCGTTTAGTTTGTGTGTGTGTGTGTGTGCGTGTGTGTGTGTGTGCTCTATATTGTGGCACTTTCTCTTTTTTATGTTTTTGATTTCCATTTTTTGCTAAAACATCAATTGTGGGCATGTAAGAAAAATGATTTTGAACATTCAAACAGCCATGCCTGCATGCACATGCATTCACACACAGACACACACACACTTACCCGCACAATGTGTGCCTAAAATGGGATCGCTCTCTATTGCAAAGCTGGTCATAGCGTATTTTCAATGAAAGTGAGTGTATGTCATTAGATTTTCTTTGCTCAGTCTCCATCTGTTTTTCTTTACACTGCTGCCTGTCATTTTCTTTCCTGATTTATTCCTTCTAAATAATGACATTGAGATGTTAAATCAATATCATGGAAAATGAGAACAGAGCATATACATGTACATTTTGTATCTCTACCTTGGCTTATGGAGGTTTGACTTCATCTATACAGCATCCAAGGCCATGAAACGTTTGCGAAAAATGGGGATAAAGAGGATGGGTAATAAGAAACAAGGAGAGAAACGTGTAGAAGAAGGCAGACAGAATAGAAGGAGAATGAAGAGGTGGTTAATATTTCATTAGTTAATTAGAGACTGTGCTGCGTTCTGAGCGAGTGTGCTGTAGCTCTAGGCTCCTGGGTGTCATTGTGGCCGGCACAGTCATCACTTACTGTACCAGCCCATTTCCGACGGCCTTCACTTCACAACAAATACAGTACCGGCACTATAGTGGTTCTCTGGCAGACACTAGTTGGAAAGTGGATGAGTATTGTTAAAAAAAGGTGCAGTTTAATGTGCAACATACAATCAGGCAAACATTGTGTTTGGTATCTTTGTGGGCAGATATGTGCTGTGTACCCAGGTTAAATTGGACAGTGTGTAATATGATGTAATCCAGTATCAAACATTGTCAGAGGACATGCTAGAGGTTGTTCACAGAGAAGGCCAGTCACCGCAGCTTCTTTAAAAGCAGTGTTCTCCCATCATGACGTACCAACAGTTTGATAATTGTTGGAGAGTCCAGCACAGCTTCTCATACGTGGACACTATTATATGATAATGTAGACATATGTAACAGGTCAGCTATGAATGTATTGCACCATGAACATGCTTTAAAGGGCAGATTATGTCTCTTTTTATGCAGTGATTCACATATCTGATCCCTCAGATTGGTATTGGCACTAATGCTGACCTGATGAGGCATAGTGGGTATTGGCCATGATGTGACTGATCCACATTAAACACAGTTTTGTCATCAGTGTCATTATAAATTTCACTGCTTCCACTGTCAGTTGTATTCATCCAGTCATGGTGAGCTGCTGACTCAGTTTTTAGTGCCACAGCAATCCTGTCATGTTACTTTACTGCACATAAAAATTACTCCAATGATTCTGCACTGAGGCACACAGACTTTTCACTTTAAGAAAAGAGAGCATTGGTATGGGATTGGTCGGATATGCTGGGTACTGGGTGACAAAAAGTTACAAAAAAAGGTACAGATGTCTCAAGGATGAGTCATAGATATCACAATAGAGACAGTGTGTGTTAATAAATAGCTCTTGGATCAGTGCGTCAACCTTTGTAAGTTAAATTCAGATTTCATGTTTAATGTGCCTAATGAGGTGTGATTTAATTTTGAAACATCCATACAGTAACCACAGCCAATATGGAGCAAATAATATTGTAGTAAAATAAATTAAAGCCACTATAGAAGAAGTTGTAAATGTCTGACTTTGGCAGACCCCTAGTGTTAGTACCCTTAGACACCTTGGCAGCTGACAGCAATGCATGCCTCATATAAACCTTTATACAGTTGTATAAACTGACAGTTTTCTGTAAAAAAAAATCCTGCAAATGATTTAGGAGAAAGAATTGTAGACTTTTCTTAAACCAAAGGTCTTGTTTCATCACAAAGCAAAACAAGTGCCTCCATGATTTTGTTCTACCACATCACGTAGTTTATCACAGCTGAGGTGCTTCTCTATTGCAACCTCCGGCGATACTTTGCCAGAGAGAAGGAGTTCACGAAAAGAACTGTTCCACTCGAGTAACCTTGTGTTTTTGAAAGATATTGAGTGAAGAGTAGGCCTGAAATACAGTTTTTGTATGAGGAAAAACATGAACACTGAAAGCCACAAAAACAAACTTCCCAATGTCACCCACTGTCATCTTTTATCTTGTATTAATCTTAACTTCACACTGCTGGCATTATTAATGTAATTGTTTTTAGTTTGCATGTCTGTTGTACATCTGAATGTGCCAGTGAAACAAAAATGCATAACATGCATGTGGGGTTTGTGTGATCTCGGAGAGTTACATATATTAGCACATATTTAGCACCAAACACTAGTGTATTCTGTGCAGTAACACAGTCACACACAGTACACCATAAGTGCACTGGATTGCCAATGATACACCCCCTGTTGTCCCACTTTGATGCATGGCAAAGTCTCCAAAATAAAGAAAATGTGCAGGCAAGTAAAAAAAAGCTTCACCTTGCTTCAAGAAAATAAAATCTGTCACAGCTGCACTTTTTCTGCATCTGCACAAAAATATGACCCATGAAGGGGGAAGAGTGAGGACATGAGGTAAGGATAATCAAGGACAGAGTGGCAGTGTTGGGGGAAAGCAGTGGGAGGCTTTGGTTGCCTTAGAGAAAAACTGCAGAAATGCCACGAGTTACCTCAGGCTTCTGGGGAGCAGCGCTGAGAGAGAGGAGATATAGCTAAAGTCTGCGTTGTGTGTGTGTGTGTGTGTGTAGGAGAGAGAGGCAGACAACATTTGGAGAGAGAGATTCATGTTCGGACAATATGGTTGCTAAAAAAGACAAGAGAACAATATCTTTTCTGCTGAACATTTGACAGTTCTTAATTAAGTCCCATTGCTGTTTCAGGCGTAGATGTTAAGATAGAGATGAGAATTTGTTGTCACATTTTAACAAGCACGTATTGGTGTGAGAATGTCACTTCAGGCCCAAAAAAGGTACAGATGTCTAAATGATGAGTCATAGATATCATAATAGAGAAAGTGTGTGGTAATAAATAGCTCATGGTGTGAACAGGTATACAGAGACAGGAGATCCTAAACAGTTCTCTCTACAGGTAGTGAGTGTTTCAGTCTACAGATGTGACTATAAAACATTGTGGAACACACTCGTGCACATATGCAAACACATACAGGAACGCACATGAAAAGTGTCTTGTTTGCGAGTCCCTTGTGGAATAACGTCTTGCCTGTCCATAAATAAAGTTTTCCATAGAGAGCAGAAGAGAGAGAGACTGATGCACATGAGCTGTGATTGATGCTTTATTCAGCTTATCATCCCAGAGGGGAACAGAACTGCAAGACCAGAGGGAAAAACAAAGAGAGCAGGGACAAAGGTCTGCATGTTAATTACAAGAGTATAAGATAAGCCCAAGTGCATTGCATGTATGTGTGTGTGCACTCAATAATTAGCGCCAACACTTGTAGAAATGGAGGTTTGAAGCCTAAGGAAGTCATTCATTCAAAATGAAAGGTCTCATCATTAAAGGAATTGCATGTAGTTGCAGCTTGAAAAGAATCACACGTGTCATAATGGATTTATTGTTTTATTATAGTGTGAGACAAACATTTTCTTTTTAATGTAATGACTTTTGTTTATCCAGTGACAGAAAAGTTAATATTCTTTTTTTCTTTTTATCTAATAAAATAATAATTAAATAATAGTTGGTGCTGTCTCGGATTTTAATATAACTATTTCAGGTCATTTGTGCTGCAGATTGTGCTTGTGTGAGTCAAAAATAAGACCAAAAATTACACAAAAACCACTGTTAAATTATTCATACTAAGAGAAAATGAATGTTTAACTTCAGAACACTCTTGCAAATTTGCATACACAAAGCTACAAATAGCCTTTGAAATATATTTCAAAAGACTTCTTAGTTTATCTGTTTGCCCATTTCTTCCCTTTTACTCTTACTGAGCATTGCATTGTGGGACAATAGTTTCCATTGATATTGTGCGCTAAAATGAGAGAGAGTTATGCTTATTGTTATCTTTGGTATCCAGTGTAAACTATTGTGTTCCAAAAATGTGGCTAGAATTAGCAGCATATATACTATGTGATTGGGCAGATCAAACTTTTACTTGTTCAAATTATTCATTGCGAAACATGTAGATTTTAGTATTTTACATTTGAACAGAATTCAGAAGTCTTTATATAAACTTACATGGCTTTTATGTGTGTGTGTGTGTGTGTGTGTGAACGTGTGACTGGCCTCAAGCCAGTTTACTCAGTTCTTTAAGTGAATTTCCATAGCTGCAGTCAAGGAAAATGCAGGGCATGGACTCTATGAGAAGTTTGAGGGCATTATGCAACCAAGCCGCCATACTGTTACAGTATCCGAGGCAACACCTTCATATGCATCACGCCTTCAACATTTGAAACGGCTGCAACTGTATGAGCCTGAGCCCCCCCTTTGCACATCAAATGAATTTCCACTCAGACTGGGTCGGGAAGTTTGCAGTCTCTACCTGCGATATTTTACTGAGAGGAATTTGTTGGAAAGTTATCATTCTACAGTAGCTTTCAACCTCACATCAGGGTGTTGTTGCTGCTGTTTTTAGCAGCTTTCATTCCTACACTCCTGTTTCTAGTCAGCTATGACTCAGGACTACTAATTGTCTTAGTGGCATGAAGGAACCCTTAGGGGGATCAGAAAATAACCCTGAGTGATAACTCACGTTCATATATTTTTTAGATGAGTCTTTTGCTTCTAGGTATATTATGTGATCTATAATACGTGTGTGTATACTGTGTGTGCATGTATGCACATATTTTTGCATACAGATCTCTGTGTTTCTAAAAATACATACAGTATGTCTACATAGAACTGAGCATACCTGTGAGTCTGTATGTGTGTGTGTGTGTGTAAGTGGGGTGTATTGTTGATTGTAGCGGTGTAGCCAGGATGATTTCTGTTGTTGGAGTAGATAGTGATGACCTGGCAGTAGTGTTATTTGGCTGAGAGAAGACACTGTCCCTCTCCTACCCTCTGCTGTACTGATTACTGACTCCTGACTCTTGGCACACACACCCCAGCTATCGGCCAGGGCTGCTCCACCCCATAATCACTATTGATTACTAATAATCCAGTTAGGGGAAGGAAAACTGCCGGTGTTTTGGCAATGAGGAGAAGAGGGCATCAGTTAGATGAGCTATCTTCGTACAGTTCTGCTGAGGCAGGATGGAGAGAAAGCATATTGTATTCACTTTTATTTAAAAGTCACAATAGCAATCTTACTAAGTTGGACCTTCCAACACAGCATTGAATTGAAGGCTATCACATTAACATAAAGGCTACTGCAACACAAGATTATATGAACAGAGATTACAATGCATGTCATGTTCCTCCTTCCAAGAGCAATGTAATCATTATCTCATATGCACAAAGAAAGTAAAATCAGTTGAATATACCAGAAAATTGTATAAATGAGCCAATTTAAAGTTACAGAGGAGATTCCTATAATATTTAAAAATGCTTTCATTCATTTTTTCCCCTTGTGGCACAGAACAAAAGAGTAAAAAAAAAAACCTTAGAAAACCACAGTAATTATTAATTATAGATAGCCAGTCTAACTTTTTTTTTTTTTTTTTAACTTTAATTCATGTCAACTGTAAGCATGCTTACAGGATGAGTCCAGCAGCATGCTACAAAGCAAATAGAAATGAAAGGAACGTCACAATCTAACATCTTGTTGGATTGTAGTTTAATGGGCAGCAGAACTCTATATTCTATTTAATAAATGATGACAGCGATGAGTACATTCGTTAGGGCATCTGGGTCAGTTAGACTAGTGAGAGGCGGTGATGAGCACCCCTGGCACTCATGATGGCACTCATCATTAATGAAGCCATGAGCCACGCTCCCTTTTCCAACACGTGCTTTGGAAAAACTTTAAGACTTTAAGAGATGCAATTAGTAGAGTCATATTTTTGGCTGGACTGGCCACAGACCAGCCCTATAACTCTGAATGTCTGTCACTTACTGACTGACTGATTGACTGACTCACTGAGTGATGAAGTTACACCATTGGTCGGCTGGCCCAGTGCTGGAGTTTCCCCACGGGCTGTTGCTGCTCTTTCAAAATGAATCATTACATTATCAATTACGTCCTCAGTGGGTGTTTACAGAAGAGCCCCTGAGCGCAACCCTGAAATAAGTTTTAAAAACACACATTTACTGACTGAAGCATCTCACATGGAGGCTGTGACACTGAGAGGAGCACCATAGCCGTACTGTGTGTTTCCCACTGACTGTATAAACATAAGGTGTAGCTATGGTGTTTCCGGTTTAACAGCACCGTGCTGGGCAGGTGACAGGTGTGTTTATGGTGTTTGTGTGCTCTGAAAGATGTCATGATGCGGATATAAAGTCGCACAGCTGACACTACCACTGACTATCCCTGTAACAAATTGGCCACATTTCACACATTGACCATACACAGTCCAGCCACATACTAGGTTTTGACCTTGTCTTGTTGGAGCTTCCAGGTATGTTTTCAAGTGCAGCTAATTGTGGAGGCTTTGAAGTAGTTTAAAAGTCACCTTTGACAGAGCTGAGTAACGAAAGTAAAGTAATAAGTAATGTAATTAATTGTTTTTGCTGTTGAATAATTAGTAATGTAATTACTTTTTAAATGAGTAATATGTGATGTGTACATTTTTAAGTAACTTTCCCAACACTGCTCATCACTGCTACCAAATACCGCACAGCCATTCCAGCACTTATCGTGTATGAACAGAGCCATTACAGAACATGTAAGGAGACTATGTTTGAATGCCAAAAACTCATTACTTTGACAGATATATCAAGCCAGCAATGTTACAGATACAGTGTGACAATATTTCAGTCATAGGAGTGCAAGGGAGCCTGTATTATTGAAGGCCATCTATTTGAGGTTCACCAGCCTTTGATAAAGAAATGTGATTTATCAACAGTTTGATATATTTTCTGAGTGTTGTTTAAGAGAATCAGATAAATACAGAATCAATATTTAGGAAGAGGAGAGAAGGAAAAGAGAACTGAAACAGAAAGGACAGATAGGTTAAGAAAAACAGCTTCAGTTAATCTGCAGTGTGGGAGATAAAGAGAAATGGAGAGATGGACTGTAGGTGTACTGCTGAGGCTAAACTGAGTAAGGCATTAAAAACACACAAAAAAATAGCATTATATCATACTGCAGGTTAGCAAATGTGAGGATTAAAACTCTTTGAATGAAATTTGGAATTCAAAAGCAGCAAAACCAGCTCTAAATGACTATGTTAGGATTACATATTAAAAACTTAAAATAAAGTTCCTCATGATCAGTAAAAAAGATTTTGGATAAGATCAGTTAGGAATAAAGGGACCCTCCTCAAACCCACCTCAAATTTAAATTCTAGGGCTGCCCCTGACCAAAGATTTTCCGAGTTGACTAGTGGTTGTTAGTTCAAGCTATTGGTCAACTAGTCGTTGCACTTGTATGTTATTAATTTAATTATCTAAATATATATATTATATGACCCTAATTCTCACTGGACTTATTACCTCAGTAAACACTTTCTAATGAGTTTATTGTCTCAATCGCTAGTTTCAAGTCTTCTTCAATACAGCATGACGTTCATTTTGTAAGTTTTGATCCCATTTCATTTAAATTTGACCATAAAGCAGAGTATGCTTTAGGGCGTGGCTCTGTTTTAATTGACAAGTCACTACCACAGCGACAGCGACACACAAGTGTAGCCGTAGCTGTAGCTGTCTCTATTTCAGTGTGTTTTCAGTTCATGAAAGTTAATTGTAACATTTTGGTCACCTAAAAAAGTCTTGTTCAGTGTTTGGTTGTACTAAAAGATCCTCTAAGGAGTCGGATGTTCAGTTTTTTTCCGGTAAGTACATTTTGTTTTAATGGTTTTAGGCCCATTTTTTGCTAGCGAAAATTAGCATTAGCATTATCACAGTTAACCATAGACTGTAAATGCACTGTGCTAACTAAGCTTGTAGCTAGCATTAGGGTCAGTGTCACCCTCTTGTCCAAATATGGTCACTTCTCATCACTTCTGGCTCCAAAAATCCAAGATAGCGATGGTCAAAATGCCAAACTTGGGGCTTCAAAATGGGAGTCCACAAACCAATAGGTGATGTCACAGTGGCTACGTCCATTATTTTTATAATCTATGGTTTACAACAATGAATGTCTCCTAACAACCAGCAAGGAGACTGAGTTACCCTTTCCAGTCCTGTGGGTCAGTTAGTTCCATTAAATCATCCTATCTCTCATTTTAGGTGGTTTCCTGGCAGGAAGGTACTGAGGCTGACAGATATTTTCAGAGGAATCAGTGCTTCTGTTATCAGGACCGTGTCACTGACTGAGTGATGAAGTTACGCCATTGGTCAATGGCATAACTTCCTGTATCTGTCATTTTAAGTGAAAAGCACTCCAGCGTTTCATACACAGTCCAGCCATATACCAGGTTTTGACCTAATTTCAGCAAGGCACAGCTTTTGAGTTTGAGGGGTTTTTTTTCCTGCGACTAACCGACCAATGAAAACTTGGTCGACTAAGACTCTTCTCATCGACTAACGGTTGGTCAAATATTAGGGGGCAGCCCTATTAAATTCAGAAACATAATATTGAAAGAAATTACACTTTGCTGCATACAGATTCATTGAGATGCATTCCTGATACTGGTTAAATGTAAGAAAGCAGGCATCCACCGCACAGTGTGGCATAATCCTGGCGATAATCCTGGCCATCAACTCCCACACTCTCTACATCTCCACAGCATGGAGCATCCACTGTCTGTCAACACTCTAATGGGAGGCAAACCAAACAATGCAGAGGGAAGGGGACATGAATATACACAAAAACTACACAGAGATAAATGGATATTGGGCCAATGTTTTACACATCGGAGCATTGTGAGTTATGGCGATAATGGATACTGCATCAGACGATCTGCACTGGACAAGCTAAAGGGGACTTTTCCTTGTGTCACATTTCAGCATTATTGTCCTAGTGTAAAGAGGCTGTGTCAATTGTAAAGCGATTATAAATGCTGCAGCTTGGTCACAGCAGGAAGACAGGATTTAGAGGCTCATTACAGCAGAAACTTTTACAAAACAGAACAAAACCATTTAGCAGGATGATTTAAAAACAGCATGGTGACATATTGATAGAAAAAGCCTCATCACCTTTTTTTTACCCTTGTCACAGTACAGTAGATTTAATAATGCTTGCATAAAACTGAAAGGTGATTAAGGAACTGAATGCAAGATAATTGTATTTACTGCAATGCACACATGGGGTCAATAATAAGAATGAATAATGTTGCGCAGTGCAATTAGCAGTGTACAGTGCGGCAGGGCCTGCTCATGTCCTTCCTGGTCTCAAAATACGGGGTCCCGTTGGAATCTGAAGGCAGAGATGGCAGCTAAATGGGCTCTGGATTGATGTTCTCCTACAGCAAAGTACTGCAGAGGCCTGACTCTCGCTCCCCTTCTACCCCCCGCTAAACCTCTTCTTCTCTCACCTGCATTGCACCAGTTATTTCTCACCTCAAACTTAATATCTCCTCCTGTCCTATAGATTCAGTGCTCTGGAATCCTCCCGCCTCCCTCCCTCTGTCCCTCTATATCTCTTTCAGTAAACACTGCAGGGTTTCATTCACGTGTGCTCACGTGTGGGCTGACTTCAAGGCAAACGAAAACTGAGAATCTTCCTTAGCAATAATTCTGAAATATATCGTGACGGAAATAAGGGCATTTTCCCACTACAGGTACTTAACAACCCAGGAACTTAATGATGCGCATCTAACAGCTAAGGGCCGGATTATGCCAGGAAATAACTAGTTTGTACGATGTGTTGTCTGACCACATTGGAAGGCAATAAGTGTTTATAGCTGTTCTGAAAGGCCACAGTGGAAGGATGAAATAGAGAGGTCGTCATTGAAATTGGGGAGAGTGGGGAAAGTGATAATTGTCCAAATACTGAGATAATGGCACACATTTGTGTAGAACTCGGGTATTCACATGAAAAGTGCCAGAATTAGTAGTGTAAAGAATGAAAAACAGAGAAAGAAGTACAAACCTTGCTTACTAAGAAATTGTTGGACACAGCCCCCCAATTCCAACATCAAAAAAGTGTGAGGAGGAGGTTTCCAGAACTGTTCAACAATTTGACGGTTCTCATGGTGTATACTGGCGCCTTCATTGTGGTAGTCCTTCTTGTTCCATTATTTCCTGTAATATGTAAAGCTTATCTGCTGTCAAAAAATGCAGAAAATAGCTGAAAATAGTAACTTTAAAAAGCGGCACCAGGACAACCGTAATTTCTATCATCATCAGTCACTGAGATGCAATGTAGTGTTTGGTCATGCTGCCCCGATACTTAATCGGAAGAAAAAATAGCTCAGTGCTGAAAATGTTACATAATTTGGGAAATAATAACGCTACCACAAACACTACTGGGCAATGTATCAATCTACAGTCTACAGTTCATACAGATAAATAAATGACAAGTAGGCAAAACACAAATGTTAGATACTCTGAATCAGAAAATCGCATGTATATTGACATCCAGTTCCTTGCAGTGTTTAGCTTAACACATGTGTGTGTTATTAATTGCTGTGTTGCAAAAGCTGTTGCTTTCCATCCCCCAGAGAGGACCTGCAAAGTGAATTTCATGTAAGCACCACCTCCTGAGCCGTGCAATTTTGTTCCGAGAACTCATCCCCAAAGCAGGCGGAGAAGAGTGGAGACAAAGGCAGAACCCATGACAAAGGATACAAATTAAGTTTCCGTTCTGGAAAAGTCCTATAAGATCAAATAGGGCAGGAAACAACTCAGCACTGTCCTCTTTTGATAGATTTAACAAATTGCTGGCATGGCCTAGCCTCTTACAGCACCACTAAATTCATGAAATATTCAATGCCGTTCAGTCTCCTCTGTATCCTAGAGTTGAATAGGACTGGGTAGACCTCGGCTACTGAACCGTGACAGGCTACTGACCGCTGTTCAAGAGCTCTGCCTAGAGGAACCAGACCCTGCTTTACACTGTCAACCCTGAAATTAAATGGCTAAAGGGAGGAAAAGCAGGAAGACCCGGATTTGTGTGTGTGTGTGTGACAATAGTGTGTGATTGATCATGATAGTAGGATGTGTTTACAGCATTTGGTGGGGCCATTGTAAATCAGGCCTTTACTTTTCCCCGTCGCTATGGCAATGACTTCCTGATCCACTCTGGGCTGATTTAATAGTCCTGGGGGACCTCTAAACACACGCCATGGATGCTCTCTGGGCTCCGCTCACCAGGCTTAGACTGCCGTAAATTCAATCAGTTACCGGTTAGAGCACCTGTGTGCACTTGAGTGAGCATGTGTTTGTCTGTGTGCAGCTTACTGGTGTGTGTGTGTGTGTGTGTGTTTGTATATTTTTGCATTAAACAAACTAATCATTTTCTGAAGTAATTTAATCAAGCATTCAGTCTTAGAATGGTAAAATTTATACCATCAGTCTTTGGTGTGAGATAATGAGTTTCCAGTTCAAGCGTTCTTGTGATCTGCCTTGTTTTCAATTGTTCCAACAGAAACAAGAAGAATTATATCATCTAAAAACTTAAAGGGAAAGTTCACCACTGTGAATATGATGAAAACTAGGTCACCTATGTAGTAGTGATGTGCAATTATTTTTGAAATTGGTGCCCTGTGACTAGAGAAAACTGAGAGAAAGGCTGTAGATTCCCCATACCGCTCTTAAGAGGGAATCCCACAACAACCAGAATACATTGCGCACTGTCCCGTCCAGTCAGGTACTGAAGGTGTGTTTACGGAACATAGGGGGCGAGTACGCTTCCCAGCAGAGCAGCTGGTTAGCAGAGACAAAGTATTATATCTCTGTACTGAGGCTTATTTTCATTTACAAAAAACGTTTTTCCTCATCGAGTCTGGATATATTGTACCAGTGTGCAAGAATCAAGCGTGCTGGAGTCAGTTATGTGGATCAATGCAAACAACCAAGAGTTGCACACAAGACAGAATACTGCCAGAACTGCCGATGGACAGTCAAAAAACCTTTGAGTCTGCCGTCTTCATTTCAGCTTGGTTTGGGAAACAACTGAGGATGAAGGGGTGAAAAACTGCAGGCAAATACTGTTTCTTTTACCTATTTTGGATGACAAAGAACCGGGACTGGATTGTGCCTGCATTTCCACATCGAACTGACATCAGATTGTTCAGCTGTCCATTCTGTAGTCTGTGTTGCTAAGGTCGTTTCACTGGTTGTTTGTTGTCCGCTCGCATATTTCGGATCAAATTTCGGCTGTGTAATTGTATATATTTGAGAAGTTGACATTTCGAGTAAAGAACAAGAAAAAAAAGGGAAATCCTAGCACTACTGTTTGTTTCAGACAAAGGCTGAACTGAGGGGCTGCATAAAGATAAACAAGGAGTGTTTTTTTAACTGAATCATGCAAAGATATACCAGCTGAGCCACAGAATAAAACATAGACCTGGAAATGTGCATATGTCCCCTTTAAGACCAAAAATACCTTACCTTATTAAAAATTCTCAAAATTACATCTACTCCTTCTCCTTCATTGATCCAGGATCTATGAATACGCAAATATTGTTTATTTCAAATGTTTAACTACAAGACAAGTTGCATTGTAAGTTACATATTGGACCACGATTGGCTTACAAAACTAGTTTGGAAAATAAAATCATGCCCATATGTACATTCCCTAAACTAACATTAAAGGTTAGAACAGAGAAACTTTCCTCCTTCAGCAGATGAATATGAAAACATATATCCACATACATCCTTCTGCACAGTGAAGGTCAAACATCCAAGTGAAGTAACAATAAGCAAAACACATGTTTGAGTGGGGATGGACTTTAAAACTAATCTAAAATAAAGTATTTACATGAATAATTAACTTTTTTAACTCCATATTTTTAAATAAAGGTATGAGTCAGTGAACTATAAACATTTTCAATCTTCAGTCACGCTACATGTAAAAAACCCTGCCCTTAAAACTCAAAAAATACTCCAAAAAAAACAACAAAAAAACCAATGAAAAACCCACACCACTCTCCATATCTGCAGCCATAGAAACATGGTGTGAAAATAAATGTTTTATTTCAGCATGCAAGCATTTTTTACCCTTTATCACTATCTCTCTCCTCTCCCTGCAGTCACACACACACACACACACACACACACACACACACTAGAGGCAATGAGATAATGGTATAGTACATCTGTTTGGGTTCACTTTGTTTAAAGTACAAGCATCAAGACTGATCTAAGAGGAGATTGCTGGAAACACTGTGACAAGCATTGTGTGTCTGTACTTGTGTGCGTGCTCTTGTTTCTGAGGAACCATGTTATGAGATAAGCTTAATAAGATGATTGATCACATGTTCATAAAGATCCCTCCGCTCGTTTATCAGTGAGCGCTACAGGCACATGTGGGCCTGTACACAAGCAGCTGGGTCATTCTATCAGTAGAGTAGCAAAGTGTGTCGAATGAGTAATATGCGTGGAAAAAATACTGGCAAAAGTATCTGTGAGCAGTGTGGAATCAATTAATTTGATGTAATACAATTCATTTAAACCATTTCCATGTTCTCTCTACACCTGTAAACAGCTTATCCTGTAGTTAGATACATATAGTTACATATATACATGGATATTTTCAGTAAATATGAATCCAGGTTGTCGGTGGAAGTAGACAAGTTGTTATTACAGTGGAACCTCACTTGTAATGTGTTCAGTTCACTCTGCTGTTCAACTCATAAATCAGCTGTTGGATTTGTCTATTAGTTTTTAACATTATAGAAAAAAAAATTTATTGCAAGAATCATTTTCCATTACTGAATTTTAACTATTATAAATTTGTGAGCACTTTGTCCCTTCATGTATGAGCTGCAGTTAAACCCTGACTTTACTTTTGCAATTTCACAGCCAATTAAATAAAAAAGCACAGTTTAAATGTGCAAAAGAGAGCAATGAAACTGTTTATCAAAGTAAAATGAATAGAGCCCTGGAGTATTTTTCCAGAGTACCATTAAAGGTACCCTTCAGAGGTTTTTTTTTTTTTTTTTTTCATTCTTACCTAAATACACTGTGTGTGGAATAGTGTGTGGAGTTTTTTGGCCTTCACATTGGGTTATTTGATATGCAGGCCTCGCAAGTGACTGATGAGATTTTTAAAGCTGCTCGTCTGTCCGTTTGAAGTGTTTCACCCTGTTGTCCTCTTCTTGATGTTTTATGGTTTGCATTACTACACATTTGCATTACTGCCCTCTGCAGTAAGCAGGAATGTGTATCATGTGACCCTCACTGGTAGAGGACGTGATACACATAAAATGGTGGGTCACTCGTCAAAATATTGATCTATGGTGCCACTAGTCATAAAAAACTCCAGAGTATCTTTAAGAAGATGTGGCATAAAGCTTTTTCAAGGTTTTCTTGCTTGATTTATTGATTCAGTAAATCAGTCAGTCTCCGCCTTTGACCACATTTGGATTTTCCCACTCTAGTAACTGCCAAAACAATGGCAATCAATTAACCCACATCCAGTGGTGATGATGGTGATGGTGGTGATGACAATAATGAGGATAGTTATAATATTAGAAACACAAATAATTTATAATATTAATTATTCATTAATAATATATAACAGTTTAGTTTGGCAGTGGCTGATGTGTGTCGTCTGTCTAGTGATCGGCGGATGTTGGGTTCACCTGTAGGCGAGGCCAACACGGGGGCGTTGAGGCAGGGAGGCGTGACGGCCTCACCCAGAGGTAGAAATGAAAATGAATGATGAATAAATGAATAGAACAAAAGGACAAAAAGGACAAACATTGAGCTGGTCAGATGGAGAAATTAAACTGAAAAATGAATAAATAAATAAATAAAATAAATAAAAACAAAACCTCCACCAACCAACATCGGACCAGCTCCCTCCTACGGGTCTGGGGGCGATCCTGGATGGGAAGTTCAGCAGTGGACTGGTCCCCTCCTTCAGGTTTGGGGGTGGCCCACTGCGGCAACTCCCACAAAATGCCAACATCCATTTTTTTCAACAATAACAAAATCCATTAATGATTATACCTCCAGGGTGGAGCCTGCTGTCCTGCCCCCCTGCTGCCGTCCCAAGAGCCTGCCCTCTGGACATTTTGTGGATTTGTGGTGAAAAGTTCACTCAGTTTTAACATGATAAATTAAGGTTCTCCGATAACTAATTAAACAATGACTCTTTTTTATAGCAAAATGTGATATATACATGCTCTGAAATTTCTGAGAGCCTATAATTGTTGTATCTACTTCAGAAACCAAGAAGTCAGCATTACCATTTATTTAAAACAAGTAGCCGACCATGTACCATGACAAGGCAACAGTCTGCAGGTTTTCATTCCAACCAAAGTCTCCACCCTTTGATTAACACTCTGTTTACGTAGAGGCAAGAACTCATCAGTAAATCACCTGCTGAGTTGATAGGTTGGAATGAAAACCTGCAGACTGTCAGTTCTCTGCATGGCACATGGTTGGAAACTCCTGATTAAAGCACTAAGAAGAGATATAATTGAATCAGGTCTATATTGTGTGAATCTGTTAGAAAATCCTCAGTTGTAATATAGGTGTTTGTTTTTAGGATCAGGACAAGTGAAACCTCTCTTTTCCTAATCCTGTCCAAACTTCACTCAGATTGCAGGAAGATCCAGTCGCATCACTGCCACTGCCACATTTACTTTCTGGATATTCAAATGCTCTGTGTTTCTCTTGGCACATGTAAAAAACATATTCTGTTTACAATATGTGGGATAAACCCATATATCAAATATGAAAAACCTGATTATGCTGTCTGGGAGATGTTGATTCTACTGTTTAACAAACATGAGTTTTGATGAACAGCGCAATACCCTTTTCTGAGTCACGAGCATCAGGACAAAACAGCAGAACATTTATTAAACTTTCATGTATTTAAAAGTGTTTCATGTATCTAAATGTGTATTTAACTTTATCATTTGACTGGGTGAATGAATGAGAGAATATGAATGAATAAGTGTCATTTTTAATGAGTAACAATGTATTTATTTTGCATGTAAAAATGCTCTGATTAATGCTTTGAGCCTGCTTAGAACACACATATATTATATATTCATAATGCCCATATCAGTGTTTTGTAAACTTATAATATACCTACAATGTTAAATTATATTACAGCTCATTACTCCACAACACTATGTCCATAAACTACCATGTGAATGTTTGAATCAAAAACAATTTCTACTACTTCATGGATCAGTTTAAACAGATTTTTAGCTCACGTGAAGCTGAAAATGTTGACTAAGATTAAATCTGTCTTATTGAATTGTTTTGTGTCCACTGACTTTTTCAAACAAGATTTAACAATATATGATTCACGATTATGTCCTAAAGCTTTAATAGGTTTCACTGTAGTTTGTTGTTTATACAGCATTACAATGGAACTGAAAATATCAATTGTTGTATATTGATATTTAGCCTCCATAGTCCACTGTAATCGATTACAAATTTAGCCATTTACAGAAAAGTGTAACCATGGAAAAAAATGGTAATACCTTCTACCACTCATACTTCCTAACAAGTGCTGTTGGTGGAACTAGGTCTGTGGTTGTCATGGAAACCGCTCTATTCATACCGGGTGATGTACAACTGCTTCCTGTTGGCTCTCCTCTTGGACATTTCAGCCTAATCGCCAAGAAACAGGTCGAATATGAATATATGAACCCAAAAAAAAAAAAAAAAAAAAAACACCCCGAAACTTAAAAATAGCAACAAATTGAATGTATGCTTGTTTGGCTACTCTTCCTGCAGCTGTGGAGGGCACACACACGAGACTTTGGATGAGCTGTAGACAGTTGTGTAGATCTGACTCTGACTGTTTTATCATGGAAAATATATTCTCTGGTCTCTCTAAGCTGACTCACTTTCTTCTATGGAGGTAGATTGATGTCTTCCTCAGCACTCACGGTATCTGACCAGCAGCTGTCAGCTCTTAGCTCTGAAGGGGAGGATCTGTCTGTCCCTGTAGACATATTTGACACATATACACACATCCACACACACACTTTCCGCATTCTTCTGGTGCATCAATCCTACTCTCCCTTCAAGTGAAATGTAAAAGAGCTCTAAGCGATAGCCTCAGGGCATTACATGGTGGCTAGAAAGACCCTTCAGCCTGCCTTAAGCTACTCTATAGCCAGCACACCAGCATCACAGCATCAGCTAACATGACAACATAAATGATTTCAAGAAATCAATCGATCAAATAAAAACAGCCTCTTGCAAGTTCTTACCTTGAAATTCTCATGCATAACTGGCAAAATGTGGTTGATGTAACACTTGTTGAAAATGATTTTCAACTTTTAACACAACAGCACAATACAGTGTAGTGGCATGACAAAAAATTGGACGTGAAGTGAAGTGAAGTGAAAAGACAATATAATAAATAATATAATAATGATAATACGTTTTATTGGTAAAGCACAGTTCATACAACAAGTGCAGCTCAAAGTGCTTTACATCAGTGAAATCCAAAGGATAAAACACAAGAGACAAAAGAAAGTCGAACCCATAAAAGAAATAAGATCAAATCAAATCAAATAAAAACAGAAAGCACAATAAAACTGTAAAACACAAAGAGCCCATAAACAGTTATAAGTGAAACCACTGAAACTACATAAAAGCAATTCCTTAAAAATTAAATTTTAAGGCTCTGTTTTAAGTTATCCACCATGTCTGATGCCCTGACCTCCAGAGGCAAGGGCCTATGACACACAATGCATCATCACTGTAGGTCTTGATTCTGGTCTGGGGAACGCCCAGGAGAGCAGAGTTTATATAATGGCAATGGAAAAAATGTGGGGACAAGACAAAAGAGTGGTCAGAGAGAAGAGACGGGACAAACAAAAGTAGACAGAAATTTTGATTTCCAGATTGGTAATATAATATGTCTTAATACAGTAAAAATGATTAATTTGGCTTGTCTGAATATATACGTAATGTGGAACCAGCACCCAGCAGTGAGATGGAGGGGTACCATGGGATGCTGAGTTTGAGGATAGAAACATGTTGCTTATGTGAGACTCAGTGCTCATGACCTCTGATGGTTTGGGTGTGTAGTCAGAAAGTAAGGAGGGTAGTGGTAGCCCAATGTTTACTCCATCTATAGTAGAATTTAATTGAATAAACACTGTCAAGAATCTGATTCATTAAAAGTTCATGTCAGTTTTTATAGGGTTGAGTATTATAGGGAAGAGTTGATCAATTTTTAATTGGCAACTACTGATTAATCATTTAAATATTCCTTCCTGACATGTATTAAGACATATAAAATACTCTGCTTGGAACAACAATATGTGTCTGATATGGTTTTTCCACAAAAACGTATAATTACCATTTAAAAATCCTTAAAATTACATCTACTCCTTCTCCCTCAGTAAATATTTTTTGTCTCAAAAGTTTAACTACTGGACACAATATGTCTCCTACTTCACTGTAAAGTCCATTCTCAATGTTTGTGCACTGGAGGCTTCAAGTTTCCACATCACACTTGTGTAAGTTGAATATTGAACTAGCTTCCAAACTAATTGTGATGTCACAAATCATGCTTGTAGGCCTTAAAATCAGATTTTCAGTGAGCACAGAGAAACTTTCCATTTTCAGCACATAAATATAAAAACAGCCTTCTAGTGTCAAACTGCACATACATCACTCTGCACAGTGAAGCTCAAACATCCAACCGAAGGAACAAGAAGAAAAACACATTTTTGACTGAAGGGGGACTTCTAAGTTTATTTATATATATTTATTTTGCAAGCACACATGCAGGTTGCAGCTTCTCAAATGTGAGGATCTGCTGCTTTTCTTTGTTTTGTATCACTGTAAGTTCAATTTCTTTGACTGCCAGCCTTAAAGAAAACACAATCTCAAAATGTCACCTTGGGCTCTGACAAATTATAATGATCAACAGATTAGTTCAGGATGAAAATAATCGTAAGTAATAGCCTGAAGTTATAACAAAGACTTCTTTCTTGACTCTGCATTCTGCATCAAGGTTCAACAAGGACAAACCCATCACCACAGAGGAAGTGATGCTAATCTCTCTGCTGACAGCTGACACATCAACAACACACACTGTATTTGGAATAAGAGGCTGTGACCATCACTTGGACTGGACTGGCAACCAGCATTATTATTCAAATAGTATATATGAATATACCATGAGGGTAATTGTAATTATTGATACCTTGTAAACAATTAAACATAATTTATTATAGATATCATTACTGTGAGAAGATGAACAATAAAAATGGTTATGATAGGATATAAAACATGCAGTCAGAGAACTAGCACAAACAGCAAGCAAGCATTGAAGCAAGCTGCTCTTCAGAGGTTACTGAAAGTCATTCTGGGAAATGTAGGAAATCAATGTACAGCAGGATAAGTCCATGAGGCAGGCACAACAAAAAATAAATTAATCAGAAAATAGCTTCTGGACTCTATTGTGCATAACTAATTGATGTTATTTGTAATCTTCCTCAGTGATGTATCACTTCTGGTCACCCTCTCATGCTTTGACATCTGACCTTTTCCCATGAGGCTGCGCTCCAATCACAGAAAACTAGGAAGAACATTGCCTCCGACAGCAGGCGTTACGAGTGGCCTCATGGGAAATGTAGTGCTGGCAATTTAATGTGGGGTATGAGTCACCATCTGTCTCCCTCACTCAGTCATTACAGAAGCACTGCACATGCATGTTTGTATAATGACTTTTCTAACGCATGTCAGTGAAAACCGTGATGGTGTTTTGGCGATTATTTACTGCTGTTTTAGAAATCGAATCGATTTCATTTTTCATGACAGGAAAATTGTAATTTGACCTTGTAAGATCCTCTGGGACTCTCTTTCTCTTAAGCACTGGATGTCACTCTGTCTTGTGTATGTGTGCAGGTGATTTCAGGAATGTCTATATGCTTTGGAAGTGTCATTGGAGCTGTTGATGTACACACAGAGAGGATACACTATTGCAATACAGACACACGCACCTTAAGGCTGAGACTGTCCTACTGTGTCTCTACTTGGCAACACGTTTAAGTATTCCAGGCAACGCTCACAGGGTATATTGACATTCCTGTCTCATTGCTTGCTCCATTGTGCATTCTGTGAGAGCTAACCCCCTCATCTCTGTGTGTGTGTGTGTGCGTGTGTGTGTGTGTGTGTGTGTGTGTGTTTCGCACTCTAGAGAGCATCTGACTTATTATCCTCATTCATACTCAGCTTTGGAGCACAGCAAGACAAATTGTACACACACACATACACAAACAGTGATTACTGTACGCAGATAATATTCGATGTAACAACCCTATTTCTGTGACCACTTAACTGATTTGTCAATCATGATATCAGTGTCTCCTTAAACCAAACTGAAGGTAATGTAGGGCTGAGTATTTAACCTCAATACTTTATAGTGCTGACTAAATATTGGAAAAATGTCAAATACTGAAAGTTGGCATGAAATGTTTGGTCAGAACCTTCTTTACTTATTATTTCTTTGATGGGGAATTATCATTTTGTCTTGGCAAAGTTCTTGTGTGGCTGTCATCAAACATGGATGCCCTTGAGAGGTTTGGCTTATTTTGTTGAACAACAAAAAGGCCTCGTGTGCTTACACTCGTAACAAAAGGTGCCAAAAAAAAAAACTTGGTGGCTGATTTTTTTGTTGGGTACAATCTGCTGTGACTTAATAGGATTCTGTTTCTCCTTATGAAAAATGAATGAAAGAAGTGTCTTTCTACAATCATACTGCAGCATTTTTGTGACTGAGAAGGATTTTTTACTGAGAAGGCTTCAAATTGCCATCAATACATGTAGGATAATTTAAGTCACTGCAGTAACCTTGGTTTACCTTTTCATACCAAAGCCAAGCAGCATAAGTGCTGCTTAAAGGTAGAGTCGGTGATTCGGAAGAAAGGTTATTCAACGCACTTTTTGTCAGATTCAGCAAATATGTCCTCTGCTAGCTGTCCGTTCTGTGTGTGCACAGAAGAAAAAATCCAGTGTTCATACACAGCCCTGACTCTGTAAATGGGAAACAAACAAAGTGGCTGAGACCGAGCCACACGACACTATTCCAGCCAATCAGCAGGGGGTGTTCATGCTTGTGCACAGGACAGGTGAAAGTCATCAGAGCAGCTGTCCGTGTGACAACATGACAGTCTCCTGTCGCCCGTTGAATGGTGGGGGAGGGCTTGCAAACTGGAGAGAGAGAGGCCATGCCCAGTTCACATAGAAAGTGTTTTCTCAGGGAACAGATACGTACGGAAGTGTAATGCATTCAGCTGAGAAAAAAATTTGCCCTGTTTTTCTGAATTAACGAGATACCTCAAAATCCTGACTGTGGTAACAACACCATCTGAACTTTGTTGCGCCTAAAGTAGTAATTACAGTAAGGACGGCCACTGAGCAAGGCGGAGGTCCTGAAAGATACAGATACACATTTCTTTCATCTTCTTTCTGTGTTCTTTTATAAACATAATGCATTGTACTTTTTCTGTCAGGTTTGACTTGTAAGTTTTATTTTCCCAATTGGTTATCAGATAAATCCTAAAGATTGCTGGTCCAGATGTCCTCTCTAACAGCATTCAAGTTGAGTCATCCCACTGTACCTGTTTGTGGAAAAAGCAAACTAAAATAACCTCTTGCTCTGTAGGCAGTCTGGTGTGTTTGTTTCATCTATTTTTTGGCTTTAATGAAACATCTTTGTCTGTCCTGAGGTGCCTGTGCAAAGTTGACAAACTAATAACAATACCATCTCTATTATTAAAGACACGATTATTTCCCAATTTTTCAAACCAAAACCAAAATTAAACTGGATTAAACTAAACAGGTGTGACGTTTGCTTCTATGAAATTGAGCCCTCAAGTATGAAAATGGAAGCTTCTGTTGGGATATTGAGGTATCCCGTTAATTCAGAAAAACAGCAGATTTTTTTTTTCATGAAAACTTTTCTTAGAATTCTGAGATAATTATCTCGTTAATTCAGAAAAACATTTTTTCTCAAGTGAATGCATTACACTTCCGTAGATAGGCTTCCATTTTATTAAACGTATCAAACCACACTGAATCTGAGACAGTCTCTCGGAGACCCCCTGCATTTAATTTAATGTCACTTGATTGCTGCTCTGTTAGCACAATGTAGCTAAAGTAGCTAATGTTAGCTCAAGTGGACTGCTTGGTGTACCAGTAAGCTAGCATTCTCTTCAGTCTGAGTAGTAGGGTGTGTTTCCAAAACTTGAATGGCAACACCCTGCACTCCTTATTTGGAAGGTCCTGGCTCCAAATGGAAAAGATGGCGCTGAACCATAAGTAGCAACTCTGGGCTTCAAACTGGCTCCACTGCAAACCAATGGATGATGTCACACCTCGCTATAGCCATCCTTATATACAAGATAGATAGACCAAGACACAAAACAGCACAGAAACACACCTTTTAGTGTTTTTTTTGCATTTAAATAATGGTCCAGGAGCTATGATCTCTTTGTGTTTGCTTGTCCTCATCTCAAGCAAGCAGCTGCGGCTCAGGGCTCATCTGCTGCTGGTTTATCTCAGTGCTACAGGTGCTGTAAGAGAGCACACACACAGGTAAACTAAATATATTCCTCTTACAACAGAATAATGAAGAATTTCAAATTAAATTCTTCATTTTGCATTTAGTCCCCTGAATACATATATATGCATAAAAAGTGAATGAATTGAAAAGGACTGAAATAGAAAGTAGGACGCATAAGCATTACATATAGTTTATCATATAAACAGCCCTAGTTTGCACACACACACACACACACACACACACACACACACACACACACACACACTTGCAAACCTTCAGGAGCTGGAAGCAGTGTAGCTTCCTATTATCACACTGGCCTGCCTGTAATGTTGGTTTGTTTATGTGTGCTGAGGGAGTGATAACCTGCTACTGTAGCTAACTTTTCTAAACAGCTCCAGCAGCAGCTTGCACTAAGAGGATGAATGGGCAGATTTCACCCGAGTTTGGTTCTTTGGCAGACTTTGAGGCAGCTGGTTGTCTCCCTGTCAGCTAAAAACACCCATGAGTTTATTTATCTGACCGTGCTGCATCTTTATCCTTTTCACATCCATGTCATACTTCTCTGCATTTGTCAAAAGTTCTTATCTCAACTATCCGTGTGGAGATTTAGTACTTTCTATTGAGTCATATTTAACTTAATACGACCTCAGGACATCCTTCCCTTGCTTCTATGAGATGCATGAATCTCATGTAGAGCAGCTTGGCGGGCTGGTGCTGTGAAGAAACACTTTTTACACAAAGTTTCATTGCTGCTACCAGTATTTGAAATGTTCCCCCCAACACCAAAACAGCTTCAGTCAAGGAAATGTAACTTTCAAACATAATATTAAAGTTCATGTTGCCAAGTTCTCAAAGTGTTTTGAGCTTCTTTTTTTGTAAAGCAAATTGGTTTACTTCTTTTACTACCTTCCTTTTATAAAGCCAAGAGAGAGGGTTGAAAAGTTGAACATTGTCTTTGACCCTAGGGGATAGGAAAAGAAGTAAAAGACAGATGGAGCTCTTGATGGGTGAGCAAGACAGTTAGAAGGAAAGGCACAAGATAGATGAGGACATAACTCTGTGAGAAAGTACTTTTTTGAAGTGCTTCCTCACAGTTAACTCCTCTTTCAAGCATGTAGGAAAACCTACGGTGGCTGTGAAAATCGCGAAAAACGCAAAAGGCCCTCTCTAGAGCCAGAGTTTGGTTTGTCCACTCTGGGCTACTGTAGAAACATGGCATATAAATAGTTCATTCTAAGATAATGAAAACACAATGATTCTTAGTTTCAGGTGATTACACACTAATTAAAACATGAATTTGAATATTATATTCCATTTCTGCCAAGCCCGTTCTGCTACTAAATTCTACACATTGCACCTTTAAGTTCATATTAGAAATAAATAAATCTGGACCATATAAACAGGCATTTACATTTGCACATGTTAACATGCACACACACAGGCCCACTAAGTTGCATTAAGCGATTCAGCATTGATCAGAACCCTAGAGAGTGGACCTCTTAGCCCTTTTATTAATAAGTGATACAGGCCAGGAGAGCACTGGGGCGCTCATCTTTACTTAGCATATTAAGGCAGGAACCTTTTCCTTGAAGGCTTATAGGCAGAAGCCACTTACGGGAGGTTTGTGGCTACTGCATTCGCATGCTGATGACATTTAGCTGAGCAGAGAGTCGGGGGACCTTATTTAGATGATGGAGACATTAAGACATGGCTGTAAGCTGGCAGACCAAAGTCATAATATCAAACCAAATAATGTGGAGAAAAGTGGAGTGAATCCCCATGAGGTCTGCTTGTTTGCTCTATTATCATAGACATTTGTCATCACTGCATCTTTTATAGAGGTAGTCTCAGAAAGAAGCTCCAGTAAATAATTCCATACTCTTACCTGCCCGATGTGTAACATTTTGTGAAGTTGAGAGACATACATCCTGCCTGTATTAAATAAGATACATGTGTTTGTTTTGTCAGACAGGTAAAGATAGACTGGAAGGATTTGGAGGGTTTGCAGACACCTTTAATGATCCGTTGCTGTCCTGATATAGCTAATCTTTTAAGTTACACATACAGTATATTTTCCCAAGGTGGAAAATCACAGTGATTCAGAGGATGAGTTGCAGTGTGATGTGATTGTGGAGTTAAATGATAAGAGAAGTGAAGCCTGCTGGTGTTTATGCTTCAGCATGCTGTTCAGCAGGCGTACAGGTCGGGGCTGCCAGGCAGGCAGACAACGGTCGGAGGGGGAGCTAGTCACATACAGATGACACAATCCACTGTGATGCCACAAAGCTGGCAGTGACAAACACCAGCAGGTACCCAGGCAATCCACATCCTGGCATTTCTGTGTTATATAACCACTTGTACATTGTGGAACATTTAAGGCCACACTGCACCGGAGGAAACGGATACGTTTTCAATGTCAGTGGCCCAGTAAACAATGAGAGTATAATGTCATGTGTTGTGTGCAAGCACCATGGCGTGGTTGCTCTTAGCCCTAATCCAGGACCACATACTATGTACTTCGGTCCTTCATGGCTACCATCCAGAGCTCCGACATTTCAATCACAGATCTACTCATGAAAAAGGTTACTGCAGGAAAGCTGAAAATACAAACAAACTGACATATGTGAAAACATACGTCAGGTGTAAAGTAACAAAAACATGAAATGTCTCCTCTAATAAAGTCAGTAAAACCCATGGATGTATAAAGAGAACTGGATACAGCATCGGAGGCGGGGCCCCATTCATTCCTATGAAAGTTGCTCAGAGGCGCATGAAGCCAAAAAAGTTCAACAACTTCCGTATTGCTTCCGCATCTGTGCGGCCCATAGAGCAAGTGCAGTAGTGACTTTCGCCGACTGAGTCAGCTACTTCCGGTTTAGCCCTCCGGCTAACTTGAATGGGGATGAAACAATTCAATTGTGCAGTTCTTCGAGGCTTTTGAAATGTGATTGGACCAAATGGATCAAATTCTGATAGTGAGACAAGTCATTTCACGGGGGTTGTGACGCTCAAAAAAATGTATCCGCTGATTTACAGACGTCTCTTTCACAATGTAAAACTATGGGAAAAAGTCTTTTTGGGCCAGTGTGCATCACGCAACGTTGTAATTACACAGTTTGGCTGCTATGTCAAATTTGCTTCAAAGCCCGGCGCTCTTCCTGTATCCAGTTCTCTTTATACATCCATGGTAAAACCATGTAAAATCAAAGCTAGTGCAGAGTGCTGCGAAGCACTCAAGTGCTCAGTCCTGCCACTAGTGGCTGGAAGCTATATTGCAATAATACTAGTGATGAAAACAGTCATCTTATTTATACAAATAGCTGACAATGATACATAGTATATGATCCTGGATCAGGGCTAGATTGCTCTGCTCTTAGTTTGGTTCTGTTCTCAGGTATCCAGTGTTTGTGGAGGTTTACAGAATGTCATTTGACTTACAGAAGATACAGAGGCCATTCACCAAAACATCAATACCCAGCTTTAGTTTTGGTTTGGGTGAGATGTTCCATGTTAACTATAACTCAAACATTAACCCCATATTCATGTATTCTTCTCCTGAACGTCATCTTAAATCTTACTTTTTTCTGTGAGGTTTGCTTGTCAAAGCTTCAGCAAACCCTCCTAACTCAAAAAAACATGTTTCTTGTTTCATTTCTTGTTTCAACTTGATGAATGCCATCTGAACATGTGTAGGTGTGCATTTGTGAGATGTGATCATTAGCATAACAACACCACTGGTGAGATAATATTTACAAAAATGTCACCCACGTGTAAAAAGAAGAACTTCTCGCTGCAGATATGGAAGTCCTGTGGTTGGAAATCAGCAGATGAAAGCAAAACAGGTTGAGCAGTGTTAATTGTGGTATTAAAAAAAAACCTGAACTGTCAACACCATGTCATCACATCATATAGTTAAATGCATGTAAATCCACTCAATGAGGCAACTGTTAGAAAAAATGGTTGTTGAGACAGGCAGAAGACATTTTGACATGTCACGGTAGAAAAAACACAGGTGTGAGTAATAAAATTAATGATGTCTGAATTCCATTTAGCTGCTTTGATTTCAGTATTGTGCATGCTGGCTCACTGTCACACTCCTCACAGCTTGCTTGGACACTTGAATAGAAAGGAATCATGGTTAATGTTCATAGTAACACCTGTGCTTTTCCTATTACAAAAAGTCAAAATATTAGCCTTTTTTTGTTGACTTTGTGAGTCACTTGTCCTGTGTTCTCCTTTGAAAAAAAATCAGAAACCAAAAGGTAGAAATTCATATTTTCAATTCCTTATTGGAGTCATTATTTTTCCAAATCACATCTTGAATAAAGCGTGGCATTCTATCAGAGGCAGAACAGACAGTCACAGTGAGCCTGATAGCATCTTGCCACACAACACAAGAGCCACAGACTCTGAACAACAACTCACGTTAGCTTTCCTGCTAAAGTCTCCTTTTTATCTAACTTACAAACATGAACACACATCTTGTCCTGCACCTTAGCAGTTAGCAGTCTAGTTAGCTAATTAGCTGCTCGGCTGCAGTGCATTAAACAGCATGTTAACATACCTGAAAATGTTACTAGCGACACACTGTCTGTCCATTGTAGCTATAGCAGTTTGTTTAGCTTAGCTTTGTTCCGAACAGTGTATCATGTAGCCTCCCAGCTAATGTCAATCAAAGAAGCCTCCAACAAGCCCCCTCAGCATATCTGATATTTTTCCAAAGACCTTTTTTTCTTCATTCTAATGATACAAAACTATTGAAAATGCATTTAAAAAAACATGTTGACATTATTGTGGAGTGCAATGATGAAATGTGATTTCAGTTGGATTAAAACTTAGTTGCCATTGTCATTAAATAGATCATCAAATATCACCATTAGGCCAATCAAGTGTAACCAGTAATTTAGCAATAGGCTACTATTTGTTGTAAAACAATACATGTGCAAAATATGAGCAATCTATACAAGAGCCAGTAGTCATGCTACCAGAAACATGCTACAGAAAAGGCCATGGAACTTGCATTACACCTGCACCCCACAGAGATGAAATGCAGGTGACAACACTGCTGACACATCAGATCTCCTTACTGCAGTGCACCATATTCAAAATACAGTAGGAACATTGAATGACACATTTAAAAAAGAGTCATTTCATAATGTCAAGTCAATTTTGTTTATAACTCTTAGGGGGCTTTACAGTGTGTAAACATGCATCGAGCCTAAAAAGTCAAACTGTTTATGAAACACAGTTAAGTTTAGACAGAGGTCAAAAGTAGTAGCCAGGCAATGTCAGGTCTGTCTTGGGACTGAATCCTTTCATAATTATGTCAGTATGGTAGAAAGGGACTCCCTACATTTTGTGTCACTTAATTGTGTCTTGCTAAGCATCATTTCCCTGGTTGATGGAATGCAGTAGACAAAGGGCGTCCTCAGAGCACAGCCACTGCCCACATAATAGACTCATCACTAAGCAAGCAAAGAGCTCACAGCAGTGCAGGAGTCAATGTGTTCCCCCTAATGACAACGCAAATCCTCACACGTCCTCCTCTAGCACTGACATGGCTTTGTGTGTATATTAGTGTGTTTGGTCTGTTTGTGTTCATCTGTGTGCATGTGTATGTGGATCCTTTTGTGCATCGTATGCGGGGGAGGAAGAGGAGGTGTCAAGCACACAGTGGTATCCAGGAAAAGATTGTTCTGTTCTTGTAGATGTGTGTGGGAGGACACTGTGGAGTGGGGTCATCTGGGACCATGGATACTCAGGGAATTAAGGAATTACTTACTCTGTTTTCAATTTAAATGCAAATGTTGGGAATTTGACCTCTGAGAAGAGTACAGACACACCAGGAGAGGAGAGGAAGGTGGGCTACGTATGTGTTTACAGGGATGTTTAGAGGCCTGAGTATATTACACATGATTGGCTGTTGTCAGTAAGATCTCCAAGGGCAAGACATTTTGGGATCATTACAGCTGACAGAGAATGACCTGAAGGTCGGCAGTGTCTTTGCACCAACAACAACACATGCAGCTTTGTCATATTTTCAAAAGCTGCTGGTTTCGTCCATTCATAAAGCCCTGGTAACTCTGTTATTAGCTACAAGTCTGGGCTCTGCAGACAGTCCAGGGGAGGACACAGCATATGTATGCTCTTTATAAATGTCTGCCCTGCTTTCATAAATTCCCAGGAGGTACCTCTTGGAGACTCATTTACATAATGGAATAGAACATACTCATTGGGGATTGTGACTCTGCAGAAATATGCTCCAAATTTTCAATCCCATAACACACACTGTCGTGGTTCAGCAAGCCGTGTCTCCAGATACTATTCTGCTACACAGAACCTATCACATTTATGCCCACCTCTAAGTGAAGGATTATTTGAAGTAGCAGATTAGCGGGAGGGAATGAGCATAGGAAACATTGGAGAACATGAGAGAGATGGCAAATGGTGAGGAAAAATGTACTGAAATTGATCAAAGAAGGCAGAATATTAGTTAAGTTCAGAAGTCAGTGAACACTGTGAAATTAGTGCAATAAGAAAACTTTGGTTAGGTGCCAAATGTAGAGTGAAAAATCCCACAGATGGTTTATCTCTGGGATTATTAAGCAGCACACTAAACGATTATTGCCTCCTAGGTAATAATTGGAGGCTGTTAACGTAGCCAAACTTTATACCTGATCTCTACAGAGAACATTAAAGTAATGTACTAAATAAGCAAACTCTCACAGCCTTTACAGTACCAGTCAAAAGTTTGGGCACACTTTCCCATTGAATTGAATGAGAAAGTGTGTCCAAACGTTAGACTGGTGCTGTACATGAATAATTGATCAAATGTGAATTATTTCATAAAGGCAATACTGATATGATGGAAAGAAAATGGACTAAATATGATCAAAGATCATGATCAAGATTCTGTGCTAGTGTTTTACTTTTTTAAAAAAAAAATTGGGATACATTCTAGACATATACAGCCTGACATATTTGGTATCTCAGAAAATTTTCAGTTACTGGCTAGTATCTAAAATACACTTTGTTGATTCGAACCAATTTTGTCTACACAAATTATTGTATTGACCAACCTACAAGCAGATTATTGTGACTGAGGACATAAAGATATAAAAATGTGCACAGAGGAAAAGAAGGTAGGCACTGTATTTTTATATTTTTTATTGTCAGCAAATCCATGACAGCCCAAAACCAAATTGATCCAGCTAATATTGTGTGTGTATTCCTTTGAGCTCAGTGATGAAAAACACATTAATGAGCTGCACTGTTACAAAAGATGACATGTTCATTAGGATGACCATGGGCACTGTAGTTTATTTGTGATTTTCTGTCACATAATAATAACGCAGAATGTCTTTGTTAAACATGGTCAGTTCCAAACCTTGCAGTGTACGTGTATAAAAATGCTCCCTGCAAGTCAAAAGCCCAGGCTTCAGCCTGCTCTGAATGCTACGTTTGCAAAGTTACCTCTGCCTCCTCCGTGTGATGATGTCAGATTGTTCGACTATGTCCACAAACGGCCGTCCGTTCCATAACCTTTGTTGCTAAGGTTGTTGCTAAGGTTGTACCAAGAGTTATTCACATTGTCCACTTGCATTATCGTATTGGTCTCATGCTTGAACATGGACACAAGGATGTTATTTGAGAAATTTTCATTTCGAGCAAAGAATGAGAAAAAGAAGTCAAATTCTCCAAAAATTGTTTGTTTCAAAGTTGCCTCCAGCGAATCAGAACAGAGTGGGCTAATTGTGAGGGGGGCTTAAAGAGACATGAGCTAAAACAGCCTGTCACAGACAGAGACTGAATTGAGGGGCTGCGTAAAGGGCCAATATAAGATAACTGAGGAGTTTTTCCAACTGCCTACTGAAGTAACTTTCCTACTGCCATAAGCACTCATAGTGCATTAAATCCTTGGCTGAAAATAGTTTTGCATCATGTATTCCCCTTTGAATAGCATTTGCACAGTGCCTTTTTTAAAAAGAAAAAAGGCACCTAGTTTTAAAGATTTGTATCTTTAGAAATGAATGGGCTTTGGGCTGAGAGCAAATGACAGTGTAGGTAAGTGAGAAAGCACTGACAGATAGACTAACACATTGCTGATTTTGGTCTTTTCATGGGGTTTGTTGACAACAACAAAAATACAGAATGTTGCCTTATCATTTAAAACAGGACTAACTTTGAAATGAATATGGTCATGTGACCTGACTTGATATCCTCTTACAGCTTGAAACTAACCTCTCTTCTGAGACAATTTATGTGCCCTGAGCTCCTAACGCTCAGTTTAGCAGACCTTGAACTACAGGGAGATACTGTATAGGCTATCATTTATTGAACAGAGATATGGGTTATTTACTATTGCTGCACACAGAAAAGAGTGTACTTTCATCACAGCAGACAGTTGGTGAGAATGTTCCTCATTAAACATGTCTCTATGAGTGGGTGACAGTGATTAGTACTGAAGAGGACACATATACTTGATGAGGCTGAAGTGTAGTATTAGCCTTTGTTACACTGAGCATGTGTTTGGAAGTGGAGCAGAGTGCACCAAGAGTTCCTGTGTTCTCTCCTCCTCACAATGGAGGCAGCAGAGTGGAAAATCTCTGGATTATGAAGAGCCTGACCCAGAGACATGCACACACACACATGCTCCTCCCACCCCATTTATGTAAAAATGTGCTATGTCTGTGCACCTGTGCTATACACACCCATAGAGATCATGGGTATTGCTGGTATTGCGGTGTTACTATTATGGGAAACTGCTCCTGCTCCTAAGCTGCTCTCCTCCTTTCTGCTCTCCCCTCATCCTCTCATATATCAACTCCCCTAAGCTGCTGAGCTAGCTGTTGAGCTAGGTCCCGAGGCTAGCTCTCTTTTAGCCAATGATGCTATTAGATGGTCTATTTTGTCATGACAGTCCAATTGAATTACAGCCGTGTTCCTGTTTGGATAAATATTGGATGTAACTAAGGAAACCTTGAAAGAACACACCTTAGTGCACCTTTCTCTGACACCTTCGCCTACTATCAGTTATTCTCTTATGAGTCCTCAATACAAGTAGGGTATGTTTGGTATATTAAAAGACATTGGACATCCTCCCATTCTCACATATTATTTTTTTTTATTTTGGTTTATTATTTTGTTTATTCATAATCTGACATATGTTCATTTGCAATAGTAAATGTAATCTTTTAGTAGGTTAATTTATGGTTACAATAAGTAAAGCTCACACAGGTCCTTTGGGCAGCTTAGGGGTCCTTTGGGTAAGGTGCAGGAGGGCATGCACGTGTTATTCAGTAGACCTAGATAGACTGCAGCCACATAAGGCTGATGTGCTGGTGTTTCTGTATTTCCAGGTGTATTTCAAGTGGTGAAAAGATGTGTAAAAGTAGTGACACAGATGTATAATGAATGTGTAAGAGTAATGCACTATTGGTAATGCAAATATGAGATTTATATCAGAGTTTTGACCATGAGTGTGTTTTGAGGGTTATAGTGAAAGCAGACAATTTATGTTACATGCAAGTTCAAGAGTGAACATGAGTGTTTATAGTGTCATTCAGTAGACACAAATAAGTATGCGGCCACATAAGGATGATGTGCTTGTGTTTCTGTATTTCCAGACAAGGATGAACTTATGCACGAACTTATGAACCTAAACTTATGCATGCCTAGATATCCCTTTTGTGTCCAAATGTGCAACACATATATGCTGTTACATGTTATCCCATGATCTAGATCGATGACATGAGATGACAGGCGAGGTGGTTTGAGAGGGCCCTTGAGTTGTAATAAAGCAGCAGGGAATGGGACGCAACCGTCTTCCTACGCCGCCTGTTGTATTGGGATACATCACTTAGATTAATAGACTTGTCATTGCTTGGTTTAAACATATGGGCCACATTCACCAAAGAAATATATATTCTATTTTAGTGCATATACAGTTCAAAACCATTTTCCAGTAGATAAGCAGGTAAACTCTAAACATCTGTCAGATTTTGTAGTTTTAGAATTTCCTGCTTGTTTTATTCTGACTAATATTCAAAGTTGCTGTTTTGGAAAATGTATGTTGTCCTACTAAATGTTTGTTAACTGAGTATGTTTTTACCCTGAAATAAGGTATATGCTGTATTTGACCATTTGCTAAGCGCCACCGCCTAGTTACTGTTGCTATGGCTGTCAAGCCTCCCACTCCAGCACTGCGCATTGTAGTTTAGCGATGGCAGATTTACTACTTGAAAAAGACCATCAAATAGGGTCTCAGTGTGCATGTCATAGCACACATATCATGCTAACTCTGTGTTCTGTAATGATTCCAAAAAACACCAAAGGCTAAAGCTCACAGGTCTCAGGGAAAAGTCAGCATCAGCAACAGTTGCTGATCCATGTATAAGACATGGACATAAAGGAGCAGCATTGTTCTTGTATTGCAGGGTAGAGCTTGTTAGTGCTAGTATTATAGTAGCCTATTATATTAGAAGAAAATATATGGTGTGCAGAGATACTGTAGAAAGCTAATGATATGCTAACTCTTGGCCTTGAAAGTAACAATAGGTGACACACCTTAGGGGCTTACATTAGAGCTGATAAACACAGTGTTTAAGCCCTCCTTTCTGATTTTGATATTGTATTTTTGGTTGTAGAAAGGAGATAGAAAAAGACACAGCCTTCAGGAATTCAGGTTTTGTATCATGAATTATAAATTACAATGATACCACAGCCATTGAACATATTTTTATGAGGATAAAACCATTTTTGGACATATTTGTAGGAACAGTGGCTACGCTTCAAGTATCACTCTTCACAAGAGCCTTGTAAACTTTGGTATGTTTAGAAATCCAAAGCTTGATGTGTCTGCTGTGCCTAGTCATGGTCATGACTTCCTGTTCCTGCTTGTGACATGTGCTCTGCCTGTGTTTGGTCTTGTACTTGAACTTACTTCTTGAACTAAAACTGAAAAACCATCATTGGAGAGTTTTATTGCTTTTTTCTCATTGTCATTCATCATCATCGTTTTCCAGAAACGACTATTCATCAGGAGCAACATCAGCCTCTGTTTGTTTGTGAGCTCCGTTTGGCCTAGGCTAACCTGCTAGCCTGTGCTAGTCATGAGTGAGTGTGAGTGCTTTTAAGCTCTGCGATCTGTCATTCTCACGCTCACTGCTCAAGAAGTTTTAAGACTGCAACTCTAAAGTGGTCTGCTAAGCAGCTGAAGCCTATTGTTTTGTGAAATGGTCATGTCAGGTGGGGAAGATTTTGTTACCACATCAATGGTTCATGAATTACTTGAGCAACAGAAAACTTATTTCACAGGCTTATTTGAACAGCAAGTCATGTCTACAACTTTTTGTTGATTCTACCATTGCTCGTGTGGATAACCTTGTTTGGGATGCTGTAAACATGGTTAAGGACGTTGAGGACTTAAAAAACAGTTTTCTCAGGCTTATCTGGGTGACTTGAAAGTGTAAAGTGCAGAGGAAAACAAAACCATCTCTGGGAGCCTCTCAGGTTACCAAACCTCTATGAATGATTTGTTTGCAAAGCTGGACTATCTGGAAAACACGTCCAGGAGAAGCAATGTGATTATCGATGGCATACCTGATACTAAAACTGAATCATGGTCTGACACCAAGATCATGGCAAAAAAACTGTTTTTTACACCTCAAAATTGACCGTAAACTCATCGAAATTGAGAGAGCACATCACGTATGAAAATATGATCCCACAGGATGCCCAAGATCAATAGTGCTGAAGCTACTCTGATTCAACGATGAGGAGGAAATTTTAAGCGAGCAAAGTATCTGAAGGGTACTGACTTCTTTATCAATTAAGACTTCTCTCAAAGTGTTTGACAAAAAAGAAAGGAACTGCTGCCCCAACTTAAAGCTTAATGATTGAGAGGAAATATTGCCTATTTGAAGTATGATCAGATGGTTGTTCAACCTCTTTGTCTTAAGAAATGTTCTGTTGCTTTTTTCTCTATTGTAATTTTTTTAACACTTTGAAAGTGTTTTAATCAATGAATTCTCCCTACATTAACGATAATGCTGTAGAGTCTGAGCCCTGTGTATCTGTGATTTATTAGCCTTCAACCTTTTTGATTTATGTAATGACAATGTTGGCATTTCATGAATCCGGATATGAATCATGATAATTTAAAAATGCTAAATTATTATGCCAATACTAATGTTACCAATGATCAGTTTAGTAATTTGATACAAAATCAATCACATGGTAATCATCCAGGCTTAAATGCTTTTTCTACTCTGCACTTGAATATCCGTCGTCTGCCTAAAAACTATGATCATTTGACGGAATATTTATCAACCCTAAATTATTCATTTTCAGTGATGTTTCAGTGATATTTTCAGATACGCGGCTCAATGATAATATTACATTTCTTTATCCTTTGTCACAATTTAATGCTGTACATTCCTGCAGAAAGAACAAAGTAGGAGGTGGAGTCTTAATTTATGTGCTAAATAATTTTGATTTCATTGGGGAAAAAAAGGTGGTTAGTCAATACCTAGATAAGATCTCAGTCAAATTGGTGTTTGCTGAAATTCCATCTTGCTTACCTTTTGAGGGGAAAAGCATTATAATTAGGTATATTTATAGACCACCAGATTCTGATATTAGCACTTTTTTTTATATTAGCACTTGAATTACTTCAGGATAATTGATGTATGATATTTCTGATCATATCCCTGTATTTCAATTAATTCATACCAAAGGAAATATTCACATCAAATGTAAAAACACTGTCCATGAAAAACAAAAAATATCACAAATTTTGCAACAAGAACATGAAGTCCTTCAAGTCTTAAATTTATGATGTTTCATGGGGTGAAGTTTTCGAATTGCAAGATGTTGAAAATGCTCAGACATTGCAATCAGACATTTTTAGTACTCTTTAATTCTGTTTTCGAGAAATGCTTCCCACTGATCACTACAAAAAGTATGAAAGATTCTAGTAAAAGGAAACCCTGGATTACTGAAGAATTAAATAACGCTCTCTTATAAAAAATAAATTATATGAGAAAGCTATTATATGTCCCACCCCTTTAAATGTGAAAATACAAAATACAAAAACAAATGTATTGAATCATTAAATATTCAGACAAACTTACCCAAGCATTTAAAGACATAAAGTCAGCTTGGAGCCTCATCAATCAATTGTTAAATCTAAAGTGGTACCTGTTGAGGTGTTAAGGAGCAATGGTACTCTTCATCACCGGAGAGAGATAGCTGATGGTTTTAATGAGTTTTTTTTGTAAATGTTGGCTTCTCTCTGGCATCACACATCAAAGACTCTGATGACAGCCCATGTAGTTTAATTAAAAGTTAGTTCCCTTCACTCTGCAGTTTTGAGCCACCCAGTGCTAAAGAAGTGCATGGTATAATTAGGACATGATGGAATTAGAAGCAGTTTCATTAAGGAAATTGTTGACTATATTATTGGTCCTCTAACTTGTATTTTTTGCTTATCTCCTCAATCTGGTGTTATCCCACATGAATTTAAAATTGCCAAAGTTATACCACTTTATAAATCAGGTGATCCCAATAATTTTGGCAATTATCGTCCAATATCTATATTACCCTGTTTTTCAAAAATTCTGGAGAAACTTGTGCATACAAGAATCTCAAAGCACTTAGTTGAAAACAGCATCCTTTACAACCATCAATATGGTTTTCAGAAGAAATACTCAACTGAACTAGCACTGTTCCAGCTTGTCAACAATATTTCTTCTGCTTTAGATGATTGAAAAAAAAAAAAAAAAAAAAAGCGCTTGGTATCTTTTTAGATTTGACCAATCTTTGATACTGTCAATTACAAAACTCTTATTTCTGAACTTAATGAATATAGTATGCAGGATGATGCTCTAAAGTGGCTTATTAACTATTTAAATGATAGAGAACAGTTTGTATCCATTAATGGTTGCATATCTAAGAAGTTAAAATACTTTTTGGGGTACCCCAGGGTTCTCTCTTTGGACCTTCATTATTTTTAATTTACATTAATGACTTGACTATGACTTCTCCCTATATTATTTGCAGATGACACTTATCTTATAGCCTCACAAGAGGCTTCAAAACACTAATAGAGTATATAAATGATGAAATGTCTGCAGTTTTTAAATGGTTTCAGCTGAATAAGCTTACTCTCAATGTTAATAAATGTAACTTCATGATCTTTTGTAAGAAAAACAAATCCTACTTCAAAGATGAATCTAAAATATTTATAAATGGAACATAAACTATCCAAGTGCTATATACAAAATTCTTTAATTATCGTGGATGAAAGATTAAATTGGAAAAACCATGTTGAGCATGTACAGTAAGAAGTCCATGGAGATGCTTGGTATATTGAGAAAAGTTTGTTCTTTGGTTCATCCTTCTTTGCATTTAAGTCTTTATTATAGTCTAATTTTTCCCTGTATCAACTACTGCAATATTGTTTTGGCTGCTACGTATCCATCAATACCAATTTACTTGTAATTCAGAAGAGGTTTTTGAGACTGATTTCACATTCTAACACACAAAACCCTGCACCTCTTTTTAGAAAATATTCACTGCTGTTAATAGATAAGGTAAATGTTTTCAAACATGTTTTTTTTATGTTTAAATACATTAATTGCAAGCAAACCTTCCAGATACTTTTCACAATTTTTATATTTAACATCAGACAGTCACTCATATTCAACTAGGCGAAAAAATATTTCCATTTACCTTATTGTTGTAAATTCGGACATCCATTTTTAAAAAATCTAATTTAGAGGTCCATAGTTATAGAATTTATTGAATATAACACTGAAGTCATTATCTTCTTTGTCAGCTTTTAGAACAGTTAAAAAAAAATCTTATTTCATCTTTTCATTTTTCATCTTTCTGTTTTGATGAGTAATAATGTCATTTTTTATTTTATTTTTTTTAATAAGGGGAAGACTCTGAATAAGCCTTTTGCTTTCCTTCCTTTCTTGTGCTGTAATTACTTTCTTTTCTATTGAATGTTTTCATATCTTCATCATTGTGCAAATAAACTAAACTAAACAAGTAAACTTGTTGCTAATTGCTGTTTGCAATAGGGTTACAGTAAACTGTTAATTCATTTGTGTAATTCTGAAATGTTTTTCTTTTCATTCATTGCCGTACATGCTTTCAGTGTTTTCCTAGTAGAGAATTACTGTTCAATACTGAGGATGATGACTTTATGGTGGTCATGGATACAGCATGTGTTTGGTTGCATACCTTCTAGGACCTTGAGTGCTTCACTTGGCTATCATAATATTCTCCAAGCTATCATTATAATTCAGTGTAAACTTGATGCTTCCCCTGCAGTAGGCCTACCAGCAGTGTGGGGGCTGCTCTGTTCTGCTCTCCTCTGCCTCTCATTTTCTCCATGATACAGGCCTGGATCTTATTCTGGCAGGGCCAATCAGATTAATAAGTAAACAAGCTAGTAATTGGCCTCAATGAAATATTCAAATGATATGACTGTTTACTAAAAGGATACTCATCCTTGAATTTCAAGCATTAACCACCCATGATGATATGACATGTCATTATAAGTACCATCTCCATCTCTCTACCTCCCTGTCTCTCTTACCTTATCCCCACTTTTGCATGTAGGTACACTCTAAGGCCATCTAACATACTGTACATGTGCTTTTCCTACAGTTATGGCATATTTTAGAATTACATACTGCAGAATGCGTGACTTAATGCTGATCAAATGTACACAGCAAGTGTGCTTCGCAAAATATAGCGTCATCTCCACGGTTTCAGTGAAACATACATCTTCGTATGTGCCACTGGATGCATTAGATCTCTGTGTTAATCCTTTCATCTTGCAGTGTATGTGTGTATGAGCTCCCATGCTTGTGTGCCTCTGTGATCTTGCTTTCTGTCTAAGCGCAGCATTGCAGAGCACAAGCTGCATACTAACCCAATCATTAAGACATAAATGAGAACATCAGAATCTATCTGCAGTCTCGCACACAGCAGTCCTGAGAGAGAGAGGCAGAGGGAGGGAGGGAGAGAGGTGGGGGGAGGGCTGACCAATTTATCTCCAGTCTCTCCTTCCTCCTCTTCTAATGTTTGCATCTCCCCGTTTCTCTCTGGCTCTCCCACTTCCTTTCTTTTTCTGACAGAGGGGCGGAATGTGGCCTGGTTGAATACATCAGACTCAGACTTTCTGTAGTTTTTAGTCTAATTGGGAGCAGCTATGTCTCAAGCTTGGCCCAGACGATGTGACCCCATCGGATTCTGCCATTCCTTTCTAATTTTGTCCTGCATTTCAAACATTGGCCGAATCCTGGCCCACTTTCTCGTCCATATGTGTGATAAAAAGAACACATCAGAGAGAACATGAAAGCTGTGACAGAGAGGGTGCTGGATAAAAATGTTAGCAACACAAAGCTACCTATGTGCTACTGCTGCTGCAAGAGTCAAATATGCTGTCTCTTGTATACAAATGTGTGAGTCAGTGGGTGAGGATGAATCTGTGTGAGAAGAGAAGATATCAGTGATGTTTTAGTGGATACCATACTGCAACCGGAGAAACCAGTAAAGATTAGAATGGGAGGGAAGGTAGAAAGAGTGACAGGAGGAGACACGCTCAGGTTAATGTGTCATTGACGTCAAAATAGACACTACTGATGTCTCTGGCTCTATGGAGACCCTGGAATGATTCCCACAGGGATCACGGCATCTCTCTCTGTCCTTTCGTGGGAATGGAGAGCCTGTTTTGATTAGTGTGAGACTTTTTAAGCTGCAAATTACTTTTTAACTGAAATTACAATGACTGCAGCAGTGGATAAAAACTACTGCAGTGATATGCTCTGCATACTGTATGTGTATGTACACACCGTATATGCGTGTGGGCATGTGCATATACAAACACACACATAAACATAACATGGAGTATTGCCCTTGAGCTTGCTCCTTCTTTGTGGGCTAATAATATTAAACATTAATCTCATCTGAAACATTGCTGACAAAGCATGTTTAGTTTGACCTGAGCTGTTCCAAAAATACCAAAGTTAAACACACACTTTCCATGTCATGAATTATGTGTTAAGGCACTGTCACTTCTGGACTTGGCCTGTCTAGCCTATCTACAACAAGCTCTCTCAGCTCACTCAGAATATGTCTTTGCTGGAAACATATTCAGAGTACATCTCGGTTAGAGGAGCAGCTTCCCAGACATGAGTGTCATGGCAGCTCTTCGCTTTACCTTTGATCAGGAAATGTGTCCCCTAAACTGTCATACACACGTCTTCTTAGCCTAGAGAGCAACACCAAGTGACTAGACTTACAAAGCACTTAGAGTGTGAATTAATGGAGGACTGGCGGGCCAAATAGATTAAACTCTGTGGATTCTATACCAAATATGCACAAAATTGGAAACATGTATGCAAAGTCAACCCAATTTATTAAACCCTGCTCATGCTGTGTTCGTTTTATGAATCACAGTCACTTTAAAACTCTGAAGATCAACAAGAAATGTCCACCCCAACAATTACCAATTAATGAATGTGGACACACAGCTATTTAAAGGTCACTCCAACAATTTAGTATTGCGCTTCCATGAAAAGAAAGATTGAAAAAACAAATAGACAAATTTGAAGGAGCAGAGCCTGAGATACCCTGACATCTAGGCTCAAATAGTGCATAATACTAGTTCAGGCACAGCGCTGAAGTCACAAATGCTTCACAACCATTGGCTCATTCACAGCTGTGTGGCTGGTAACATCCAATCATATTCTTTCAGGTGTACAGTGCAGACATAACGTGACACTATTACTGTTTAATCAGTAATTACGCTTAAGCCAACGTCGTTTGCCACCACCACCCCAACCTCCACCTTGTGTGGTATTTCATTTAGTTGATTTAAATAAGATTTATGTTTGTGTGTGTTTATTAAGGGGGATTAGCTGTCAGCAGAATCCTTGTGGCTGCTCTGAGTCTTTGAGAGCTCTTTGAGAGCTCTTTGAAGCTAATTGTCCAAAGCTAATCGTATTCTATAAATGGTCAGTTCCTTGACGTTAGTGTCTCTGACTGAAGTATAGGTCATTCAATTCATTAGCAACTTTTGTTAGACTTTCCCTGCCTCCCTTCCCTGCCCAGTCCCAACTTTATAACACATTTGTGCTAAAAATGTGTCATCTCCAAGCTCTCATGATCATCGTCAGGGTTATTTTCTCAAACGTTTGAAAGCACAGTACCACAGAAGACATTATACACCTGTTCTCACAGGCTTAATAGCACTCTCTGTGAACTGAACTTCTTCATATACCACGCCCCATGCAAGCACACATGTGAATTTGCATATGAACTACCTCACTGGCATGACATTTTCAGTGGCAAGCTATGCAGATTATCAAATGCAAATCACATTGATGAGGTGTCATACTGAGCAATGCACAGTTCAACTGATATAGAATCAAATGAGGATGAGAAATCAATTTAGCCTCTGGGGGCAACAGCCAGTGTTTCAGGGCTTCCGGTGTATCCAGCGGATATCCGAGTCAAGACTTCCTCTTCTGGTCATTGTTTACAGTAATAAGCAACTTGAGACACGAGAATGGAGTTGGAGTTGAGAAACGATGTCTGCGACTGGATTGTTTCACATATAGTCAGTTTACACTCAGTTAACAGTTTAAAACTAAACAAACATCAGTCAGCCAATGCATTCCGCTTATATCTCTCCCCATATGGGCTGTTTACCTGCATACAACTAATGCATGTTCCTGTAGAAATCACCGGAACAGAAACGGAAACCAGAACACTTCCGATCCCAAAATCTTGTCCCTTGCCTACAGATTCTGCTTTCATATGCAGTTATCTGTTCACAGAGATTACTCATTGATCAATAAATCTCACCAAGTATAATCAGAAAATGATTTGTTTACCATTTCTTTTTAAAAATCATGAAATTTGTGTAATTGGTTCTAACACTTAAGTATTTTATTGAATTTGATTCAATATGAAAGCATTGTTCAATTCACCATTTAATCCGCAACTATTTAATTCAGTCAGTCAGTCATTTCATTAATCATTTTACTCACAATACTGTATGTTTTGATAATAATACTATATTTTTTACTGTATATCCTTTTACTAAAATAAAGTAAAACAAAACTAAAATAAATAGAAAATAGAATGAGAATAAAATGGATATATCACTTTGTACATGTTGTAAACCACATCAATTTACACCATCATCACCAGCCACAGGACTGAGAAGTGATCACAGAGCTAAATTGATGTGAACAAAAACAAAACATTATGAGCTGCAAAAATACTTACTGTAGGATTGTTGTTTGCACATTTGATTGTACAGAATGATCTAAAAACTGATATTTCAGTGTGAGCAGGCTGGATTCTCTGAGAAGTTTGAGAGTTAACAAGATTCAGAGGCAAATCTCTTGTCGATGGAGCTGGCCTCAGCACAGGGTGTGTGTATGTGTGTGTGTGTGTGTGTGTGGGTGTGATGTATGTTAGCAGTCCATCTTGGCTTCCCAGCTGACTGTGTCTGGACCAGCCCAGACAAGACCTCCATTATCTATACCTCCTCAGCTCTGGTAGCTGTTCATCAGATAATTAAACAGTGGATAGTGCTGATTTTCTGCTGTGTACCAAGGGACTACATGTGCACGTGTGTGTGTGTGTGTGTGTGTGTGTGTGTGTGTGTGTGTGTGTGTGTGTGTGTGTGTGTGCAGTAAGAATGTTCACATGTATCACGAATGGACAGTGTCATTAATGTGATGGCAAAATGCAATTGATTTCATGATAAAAGCTCTGTGGTGACCTTATTTGTATTCATGTAATACTACAGTGAATCTACTCCGGGTATAACAAAACTTATCTCATTATAAAACAGTTTTTCAGGACATCATATGCAATACTGCGAGTTCTACATATTCACTTATAGTGTTCTCATAGTGTTATACTTTGGAGCTATTGCATAAGTGAATGCATCCATCCAGCAATTATATATATATACACACAGCAATCTCTGGTAGAGGACCCGAGCTTGAGGAAGACACACCACCACCCCCCAATGGGAGGGGGGTGAGAGGGAGATTTTTATACATATATATATATATATATATATATATATCAGTGGTGGCTGGTGACTCAAAAAATTATGTACTTTATATATTTCTGTATACTAAGAAAATATATAGGTTGATTGGTAAGGGAGGACAGCCTCCCTTGGAGCGTCATTTTACGTGTCATGGCCAATCACAAATTAGCATGAAAAAAACTGAAATACATTAAGTCCAATGTAAGAGATCCCGCCCTGCGGAGGACAGCAGGCACCCGTCCTCCTCTGTCCCCCACTCCACCTCCACCAATTGCGCGCCCCCACCCCCCACTTCACACACTGCCCTTTCTCCTCCCGCCCTGCGGGTGTCGCTGTTGAGGCATTTTAAACAGAATTTCAGTAATGAATTTTTTCCAAAGAAGAGAGAAAAAATACTTTATAAATACTGAGTTTTGTAATGGTTTATTTCAACCAACCTTTTTTATATTTTGATCTCCCTCTTGCCTCTTAAAAAATAGAGGAGGATCAACCTCCTCTGCCTCTATGGACCAGCCTCCACTGATATATATATATATATAAGGCAAAATCATTTAGTAGTATATAAATGTATCATGTGTAGGACACACGGTTGAGATTTAAGATGCAGAATGCTATCGAAAACAGGTAAAACCTTTTAGCATTTATCCTGTTGACTGGTTAAACTGATTTCTGGCAGGCAAATTGGAGAAGGGGGTGATAAGGTGACTTTTAAAGGTCACATTAGTTATGGTGAGGTGGGAATAAAGTTTCTAGAACAGAAACATCCACAACAGTACAATACAGCGCAGAAGTTGGACTGTCCCCCTAAAACAGTACTGTATTGTACTGTAAATGGAGGAAAATATAATCATGTTTGAACTTTGTTGGCAGAGGTGAACATACTTTTTTTTTTTTTTTTTTTATGGCAAAATGTTCGTTATAGTTATTTTTTACTTTTTTATAAGTGATGATATAATACATGATATAATCTTACTCATGCATAAACTGTCACATCACACGGTCGCAACTGTGACAAGCACTTACGAATGACGCACAGAGAATTCTTTACTTGTTAATATTTGGAAATTCAGAAGTGGTAAACTTTTCTTTCTTTTTCTGCACTCACAGGTGTGCAGAGCAAACATCTTTGTCTGTCTTGTCTCCTGTCTGTATAGCTGTGTGGGTCCAATGGGAGACACAGTACAATATATGCTATAATGACTATATTTAACAGACAGGAGCAGGATATATTGATTTTTTAGTTAAAGTGAGGTCTAAACTCTCTTTTAGATGTGCCATGTGACCTCCACATATCATTCACAGTGTTGCAGAGGCTTCCATGAAGATTCGTAGATATTGGATTTGATCTCGTCTTTACTTGTCACTTTACCTTCTTCTTTTCTGCTGTCCATCTTACCTTTACATTAGCCTTTAATTAAAAAATGTGGCATTTTTTTCCCTCCTCTGCTGCTTTGAAGAAAGCTTTGATTCCCCTCCCTCAACCAAATGCAGACGTAAATTTCAGTGACACCCTTTGAAGATTTCCTCCCTCCTTTCTCTTTGACTTTATCTCTCACACCTGTACCAGATAAACATGGATGGAATGATTTTTTTAAAATTTTATTTATGATGATATGAATAGCAAAACATCTAAGGGCAGTTACCAGTGGAATGTAATATATTCATTCTTAATCAATTAATTGTTTTTGTTTTAAAATGTAGATGCTAAAACTACCCGGTACACACCGTGCCCGTTTGATTTATGTGTCTTTAAAACAAAAAAGGTATTCAACTGAAAAACAAGGAAACCAATATAGAACGTGGGCACAGTTTCTAACAGTCCCCCTGTAAGAGGCTCCACGGAGGCTGACATAGCTGGCCTGGCTGGGTCAGTGGCACCCATGGGAGGAAAACCCTCCGATAACAAGCCACTGATAACTGTAGGTTATTAATACTGTAAAGACCTGCTGACACTTCAGTCCCTCCTTGCCCGTTTCTAACTCTTTCTCTCATTCACCCTCGTTCTGCATGCCTATGTGTGTGTGTGTGTGTGCGCGCTTTATCTGTAAAAGAGACAGAAAGAGAGCAAGCTAGAGAAATAGCACAGCACAGCTAGAAAAAGAGCATGGTGTGTGTCTGAAGGTGAGTGTGTATATCTGTTATGTCTCTGCTGGCAACCTTGTGCCAGCCCCCCCTTCCAGGCCATTTTTCATCCTACTGCTGCAGTACACACTGCAGAGGGAGACAAGGGGGGTGGGGGGTGGGGGTGGAGTAGGGGTGAGGTAGGGTGGGGGGTGGCATGGATAACGGCAGGAGAGTTAGCAGTGCTGCAAAGAGAAAAGGGATTTCGCTGTGATACTGTGCAGTTTCTCGGATTACTTACATTATTTAACAGGTTTGCGTGGCTGGGAATGCAGGAACAGGACCCCACAGAGGCAGACAGATTTGATAACTGAGCTGCAGGTACACACACACACACATGCATACAAGCATGGCCTTGTAGAGCTGACAGCAGGCTGCATGACTGCAGTGGGTGTTGATTCATCACTCGCACTCACAGTAGGCCCATCTTGCTGATAATTATCTTTGTCAAATTAATTATCAGTGTAAGTGTCAGCATGACAGTGCGGATGAATTACACCCAGATAACCTTGATTAATCAACAAAATGAGTTTTAGGGCAAATGTTTTGTGCGTATGGATGTGCTCCCTGTAGAAAATGCCCTCTTCCTTCTTCATCCATCTCCATTCTCATGTCCATAATTCTTCATCATTGGACCTCTCTGCTCCACTGTCTCTGCCTCGCTGTGTTCTCATAGAGGGGTTTTTTCTTGTCATCTTCTCATTCTGAAAGCAAAGTCTGCTTACAGTAGGTAGACCTGCAGCTGTGCTGTGGCTGTAAACTATCCTGACTGCTCCTCTTTCATTTATTCATTTCTTTACTCTTTTCTGCTTGCCTGGACAGTCTGCTGTTCACTTAATAAGCCATGTACTGTGTGATGAGATATCGTTTGCAATCTGCAGAGTTTAGCTGAGTCAGAAATTATCCTTCAGAGAGCAATTTCTGTCCTCATGATCTGATTTTTTAGGGGCATTTCAGTCTTTGCTGTATTGCACAGTTTTTAAAATCAAACTATTAAATCAAGCAGCTGCACGTTGGCATATAAAACGCCACAGACTGCCCCAAAGTAAGTGACAAAAACGTTGGTCACACAAGAGTATAGGGTCAACAAATTAAATTGATTGTGAACTTACATAAGTTAGGAAGGTCAGTAATGAATATGGTGTGTGGATAAATGTAGTGTGTGCAAGAAGGAAACACAGAACCTTAACTTAAACTAGCTGGTGGACACCTGGCAGGAAGAGAAGAGAAACAACTGAGTTTAGTAGTTAATAAATAGGCTGAGGCCCAAATTACTTAGGTTTAGACCATTTCCTGATGCCTTCCTCTTCTCTGCCTGTTGACTCCTGCCACACTAAGCACACACAGAGCGGACAGAGACTTTTTTCATTTTGCAACATAATACAGTCCCCTTTTTCAAAAACTGCACCATTTTTCTCCCACTGTTCATGTTTATAAATGTGTGTGTGATGGGAGCTTGGTGACTTTATCAAGTGGTCCGGGAAGAACGACATCCTGACAGGCGGACCTGAACCAGACCATCTTGGAGGCTGGCAGAGCTACCACCTGACACACTCTCGGAGGCAGCGACCACCTCCTGCACCGAGGAAATTCATCCTTTCATTATTAATTCACACACTGCCTTGACCGCATCTTTCATTCATTCATTTTTCATGTAACCCTGTACTGCTGCTATTTTGTGATTCAGTGCTCGTAATGCTTGTATTTTTTTTTCCCCCTTTTTCGCTGAGAATCACACACCCCATTGAAACATGGCCTGTCAAACATCCCAGCATACAGTAACAGTCTGGTGAACTTTGTCCTGTCCATCGTCTGCGGCTATTCTATTTTTACACACTCTCCGTCTCTCTCTGTTTGGATGTGTGTACTTCCCCTTTAATAACCTTACTCAATATATGGCCTTGGTGTGTGGTAATTAAATTAACATGGCTCTTGTTTGCCAAATGAGCAGCTCTTATTGAAAGATATGAGACGGTGTTTAGCTGTCTATGATCAAATGTGTGTGTGTGTGTGTGTGTGTGTTTGCTATATATATATGCAAGTGTTTTTGTTGTACATTCACTACAAACAGCAGGTGGGTCATTATTGCAAAAGCAGTCCTTGTATCCACACATTCATTCAAATGCAACATGTAATTGAATAGGTGCCTCTCAGGGAGTTGCAATGTATTGTGTTGTGGTTTCAGCCCGCAAGCAGCCTCGCTTGTCCTTTTGTTTTACTATTATATCCTCATTGGCTCCTCCTCTGACCATCTTGGCTAAACCTGCCTGCTCATTTCACGTCTGTCATTTCGATCATTAGTTACGTTACATTATCTGTATATAACCGCTGTTGACACAGTTAGTATGCCTGCCAGGTGCTGATGGCGCCTCAGGCTTCTCAATGTACACATATGTATTCATTTACTGTACACACTAGGCAATGCACATACGTACGCCACAGCCAATTAAGTGTTATCTGCTTAAGTTACCACAATGATACCGAATTGATTATACATGCACTTTCCATGCAGAAGCCAGTGGTTTGTTTTTCCTTTGTGTTTGTGTTCACGCTTGATTACATTCATTGACTTACCGACGTGGTTAGCTGAGCACACTTGTTTGTTTGCGAGTGTGAGTGTGGATGTTGTGTTTGAGATTATATTCGGTGTAACCTTTGCTATTCCACCCTTCAGCCCCCTCTTGTAGCGGAACTCCCATGGGGCATTGCTGCTGCTTCTGCTGCTGCTGCTGCTGCTGCTGCTGTGCAAGTATGGGATAGTTTACATGCTGGGTCCTACTAAAGAACGCCCTCTATTTGACCCCTTACATGTCGGACTGCCGTAGTGTCACTGCCTGAATGGACAGAATGATAATGTCTGACTCGGCAGACGGTGTAAAGATGATTACATTTCTCTTCAGTGGATAGTTTACAGAGCATAGGGGTAAATAATTAATATCATTGAAAATAAATCTTGAAATGTCTTTCTTTATCCAGACTATTTAAATCACTAGATCAGTTCAAAGATAGATAAATCCAAGCTTCCTCTAGTTTAACCTTTTCTCACTTTTTATGCATGGAGACACAATCTGGATGCTAATCAGTTTAAACCAGTGAAATGATTAGAAAACTGGAGGACAATCAGTGTATTTTCTGGTAAAAATCTGTAAAAACCTGAAACCACAATGAAACAATATCTAGAATTCACTCAGTTTTTCCTCATTGCCTTCTGTTTTTATTCATTTTACTCCAATGCCCCAGTCTGACACAACTTGAAAGTATGATAATACCAGGCGACTGTGCTATACACTTGTCCTGGCACATTATTTAAGCTGAGGATCATTTAAATAAACAGAGCATAGAAGAGGATAAAAAGAAAAGAGGATAGCCTGAATGCAGTGGAGCAGTGAATGGCTGTGTTAGTTGTAATTGACAAGGCGGCTCATGAGACCCTGCATGTGTTTATATGTACCGCATGTCAGAGAGGAATGAGTTGAAGGCTGCAGGGATCTGGCGCGCTGCTACCAGCTCCCTCAGCCTTTGTCAGCAGTTTAGCCACAACCACAAGTCCTGATAAAACATTAAAGACGAGGCACTGACAAGGCAGGACCATCCGGGGCCACTTAAAACCAATACCACGGGGCAGGGTAAAGGCCTTCCATCAATTACAACCTTATTAGCCTTATCGTAATGAAATAATCAAATCCAGGAGACAGCTGAGTCTCAACTCTGCAGATCACTAACAGGCAAGCAAACCAGAGAGGAGTGATGGGAGTGCAGGCTTTGTAGAGCGGAAGAACAGATTGCAGGATCAGCTACATTTTATTGGGAGACATGTGGAGCACAAGATGAAGAGCAGGATGTATTTACATTAAAAGAAAATTTTAATTTTGCTGTGACTATTGACTTTTTTTAGTCTTCTTGAACACAAGTAACGAACAAGTTCCCTGACTGACTTTTTCCGTGACAAGCAGTGAAGCGGTGTGTGACAGCTCAGAGCAGACAGATTGACTGAGAACTCTTATTTTCTTCAAGACCCTCTACTTACCGCACATGTCTGTCTTTATATGCAGTCTGTTCATTCTCTAAGACATCGTACAACCTAGTCTAATCAAGTTCATAGAGTTGATCTTTATCTTCATCAGGACATTTATTCACGCATTAGTTCATGCTTTACATTGTCACACGTACTTTTGGCAGACACACATAATAACACATGGAGGAAACACTAATACCAACATAGAAAATGAAGTATGGTGAAACTGAAAATGGCCAGTAGAAATAAATACGGATTTTCAATAGCTTATTTTCATGGAAATGCTGTTACTTTCAATGCTCAATTGGTTGGAGCCTTATTTACCTTTCAGAATGTACCAGTCATTCTAATATTAGAAACCTTTTTTGCTCATTTCTCTTGTTTTATACATATATTATATTATATATTAGTAAGGCATTTGCCCTCTCTCCGCTCCCATTTCAATTTGCTGTTAATTCAAGCTCAACACTTCCTTTAAGCTTGCCAGTTATCTTAATATATTTAGCATAAAGCATATTACACAGCATTAATTCCATTATAACAACTGCTGCTGTGTTTCTTTAAGTTTCTATTTTTTAACAGAAATACTGTTTGTTCCATTTGGTTGAACTTTTGGTTGAGACATTTTTTCGATCGGTGTCAATTAACCTCGACACCTCCTGCATAGATGTTTCATGTTAAAAGCCTGCCAGCAACTCAATGGACATAATCCCTTCTTTTCCTGGCATGCCTTTAATGTAAAACATGTACAGGAAGTGTTGACTTTTATTGACACCAGCTTAACAGTGATTGAATAAACAGCAAAGTAGAGAAGATATAACTAATTATTGAGTGAGAACAATATGTCTGTTAAAAAGAGAGAGTGGTGAACATGACTCTCTTGGTTATTGTGTGCTGTCCTTGATAAATAAATAGCTAAAGTAAAGTAAAGAATTAGAGTTGCGGAAGTCCAACAGCTATTACTTCAGACAATACGTTTTGTGCGTTTTTTTGTGTGCTTCTGTCTGAGAATGTACGGAAAAATCAAATATTTGTCTCATCTCTCATTCAATGTGACAGAAAGGTGACAGAAAAAGGAGAGCGAAAAATGCGAGAGCCAGTTGGCTGACCTCTAGCTCACTGAGTTTGTGTTTGAGGAGGAGGCAGTATTTTACTCTCTCCCCACGGGAGTTGGGAGAACACACCAGACGTAAAGGAAAAAAAGAGTCCATCCTAGCACTGTCTCTATCACGCCACTCCTCTCTCTGTCTTGTTCACTCGTTGTCTCTTTCTCCATCTCTGAGATATGACAGCGGGATGATAAATTACGAGTCATGCGTCTACAGTAGACTGATGGTTGAGGGAGATCTTGCATGCAGCAGCAGCAGCAGCAGCAGCAGTGGGCTTCACTAACTGGGGCTGAGAGCAAGAAGAGGACACGACTGTGTGTCAAAGCGCCAAAAAGAACCATGTTTTTTTTTTTTTACACCGCATCTGTTGCATTTCAAACAGATGTTCTGTTGGCCTCTGAGGCCTAATTGCCCTTTTTTGTTCTACTCTCAAATGTCACCTGGCTATAACCTACTGCAGTATTACAAAACACTGACCTAAAATGTTGATATAACAAAATTTGAAATGAAAAAGATGGCAAAACGGTTTTAACCTGTACGAGGTCTTTCCTAGGCTTCAAAGCTAAAGGGTTGCTTTAAGCTGTGTGTAAAGATAATCGCTTTAGTTGCAGTGTTATTGATTATTCTGCTCTTGATTTCTTGATTCATATCTGAGCCTTGGTGCAAATGATCAGACAGACCTTGACTTTAACATTGTTTTATGGGTTTCTGCTGAGTAGGAGAAATGTCTGAGACATACCAAAACAGACAGTACTTGACGCTCATTGCCAGGCACATCGTTAATGTAATGTGATACATTGCTGAATGAGAGAAACCCAGCGTTACGCCCGGTTTGTCTTTATCTCCCCACACCGACAGCTACAGGATGAGCAGTTGTCCAAACACCAGGAACAGGAGGATGTGAAATGTAAAATGTGTTGCACAAGCAAAATGTAAAAGGAGACTCTCATATACTTGTGAAATGAAACACACACAGTGGCAATAATTTTGAAATATTAGCCTAATGTGTACAAGATGTGACACGGACTCATGTGACCACATTTTCTTCTGACATTCAAACAGTGATAGCAGATTAGAGAGAAGGGCAATGTGTGGATGAATGTGTGTGTGTTTGGTGGAAATGTAATTATTCGCAAATGGCAATTTACTGTATGTGTGTAAAATGTCTGTATGTTCACATGATCAGTCATGCATACACTGATGCCACTAAATCCACAAAATGCATGACAGATAATGCAGCCCGGCAGTTAGAGTATGTTATGTGAAAGCAATATTTATATTATATTATGAAATATAATATGACTTCTCAGCAGGGGAGAGGGCAGAGGTCTTGAAATAAGCATTATATAGCGATGTCACACTCTCCTCCTCTCTTTCTTGCACAAACACACACACACACACACACACACACACACACTATAGCAACATGTAAGTATATCTACATATAGGAACGATATGATCTATGGTTTGGTGCCCTGTTTTTAAGCATGATGATTAGCTCACAGCAGGTGCTAGCTTGCCTCGCAGTCCCTGGAGTAAATACCAGCTAATTGCTGCAGGTGATAACAACACACAATGAGGTGGCCACCTTATCGCATGAGAAAAGAAAAACAAGGTGCTAAGTAAATCATTTGTCCCCACTTGTACACTTGTAGAGTTGAGAAAATGGGTGAGAAAAGAAAAAAGAATTACCACATATTTCAAAACATAAGCCTTTTTTCCTGCTGTGTTAACAGATATCACTAATGTAAACAAACCTACAGCGTAATAACTTAGATTGTTGTCCACTTTATTAAAAGAGCTCTCAATCAATTTAGTATAGATAATACCTGTCACTCCTGTTTTTTGATTTTTGGTGATGGTGCTATACTTCTGCTTTCATTTGGATAGTTTGAATACTTTTATTGGTTTTAATCATCATGATTTTCATTACGGTATATCAAACCCCATTTTTAAACTATTTCTTTCTAGCTGTTTCTCAGCTATAGCCATCGGATATATTTGCACACTGTAATTACCTCTTCGCATAGTAGCTTTCTTTGTTATTGATTAAGCCATGCAGGCATTCACAGAAAACAATGGATGCATGTACTGGATGTGATGGTGAGGCAGGTTATATGACATGAAAAGCGAGTGTGCATCATGAGTTCACTATTACCGAGCAACATTGTCGACTGTCTTTCGTCTTCTTTACAATATGATGTGACGAATCCTCTCAGCCAATGGTTTGTTTTCTGTGCACTTTAAACAGACACATCTCCTACAGAGTAGTAGTAGTGAAGGACATGTTGTGTATTCCACCGCTGAAAACACTGAAATATAACATACACAGTGATACTTTCTTAAGAGAAGGTTGTGTAATATATTGACACACAAAGTGATGACTGCCCAGCAACAGTCACATTCATTTAACAGTAGATATCAGGATCGCCAGGATATCTGCTCAGACCCGGAGAATCAATAGCTGTAGAGGTCATGGATGATGCACGAAGATGTGAGGTGTGTGCATGTGTGTATGTGTATCAACCAATGCAATCTTCCCTAACTCATCAATATCTTCTCTCTGCACCCCCTCCACCTATCCCTCTCTCTCTTTCTCTCCCTTGCCCTCACCTTTCTGTCTCCCACCTAGATGGTTTATAAGCCCTGGCTGTGTTCTCAGTACTTCCAGACCACCCAGATGCACTGCAGGAAGCGAATCCCCTGTCGTCAGTACTGCCTGGAGGTGCAGCAGCGGTGCCCCTTCGTCCTGCCTGACAATGATGATCTCATTCACGGAGGCAGCCCCAGTTTTATATGCACAGGTATAAAAACCCATCTTACAGGTTGTTTTTATCTCCTGTGTTTGTTTTCTTTTACTCCTCTATTAAAGATTAGAATCAGTGCTGCCCAATGCTGCATTAGTACCAGTAGGCACTGAGCAGTTGGGCTGAAGTACTTTGTTGACTGTTTGAGGGATAAAAGAGCATAACTTCCCCAAATCCTGGGACTCAAAGCCACAAGTAGCAAGCTCCTCTAACCTCTACTGTTTCCACCCACCCAGTGTACTATAGAGCTATTGGCCTGAGTAACTTACTGTACAATACAATGAGTGAGCACATGGGCACCTTTGTATCTTGTTCAACAATCACTGATGGACACACAGTGAACTCTACAGTTACAGGATGTTCTGTCTAATCTCCAGAGTAACAGGGTGATACACCAGAACAATTGTTGCCAATTATTCACAGCACCAAGAGGCAGCTGCGCAATGGAGCACCGTGACAAAAGCCTGCATGCTCTGTCTGTACTGAACAGCATATAACGCTCTGTTGGCTAGTGTTAGTGGATGCCGCATGTGCACACACACACACACACACACACACACACACACACACACACACACACACACACACACACACTTACACACACACACACACACACACTTACACTTGTCGGGACCAGATTTATGTCCCCACATACAGCACATTGGAGATGAGTCTCCCACAGTGTGACTGTGAGTACAGAATTTTTTTTCCCCGTGAACATAATTCATACAAATACACACACACTTACAGTAAATAACATACTGATGTTGCCCTCTAGTGGTCATGTGGAGCATTGACAGATTCCAGTCATGCACAATGTTTGGTTTGCATATTTGTGTCAGTTTTTGTATTGAGCATTTGCACTGAATTATGTATTTAAGAAGAATATTTTGTCACTCATTGAAATTACATAATAACAATGGTAATATTCTATATGTTTGTTATTAATAAACAAGTCTCATGAAAAGACCAAAACCCACATTGTGTTAGTCCGTCTCGCAATAGTTTCCGATGTCCTGAGCATGTCTGTGGTTCATTTGTTGCCACTGAAGAAATTTTTAAAAATGGGTCACAGATATATACTTTAATTTTTTTAAAAAGGCTAAATAATTTCCTGTTACTGCTGCGTACTGTAGTTTTTCAGCAAATATCACTCCTAACAGCGGTACATAGGACATTTGCTCAGGAATATTCTCAGCTGTGGATTGATACATATTTGGTGCTCTAGTGAGTATTTACAACAGCAGGATGGTGTATGTGGGATGAGTCAAAATAAAATGTAGTGCCCATGCCCATGTGATGAAGGAACATGTCACCCAGAGCAACGATGTGGCTTATTGATGTGTTTTAATACTTTTTAGACAATTATCGAGGTTTATGGCACAGAGGAATAAACTATATCAGGCTTCAGCTACACAGACAATAGTCGCTATTAGGAAAAAAAAATTGGGGGGAATATTTACAATAAGTGAGTTAGATGATAGCAGTTATTGCAGCCCCTCAGGTTGCTTCTGCATGTACTGTATGTGTATGTGTGTATTCTGCCAACAGCTCTGCAAACATGGTTGCTGTAAATTTAGAGTTTGTCAGAAACTTGCAATAATTGCATGTTTCCTGTCACAGTTAAACTGTTGACAGTCAAACTGTGCTGAAGACACACAGACTTTTCACTTCTCACATTGGTGTGCACACTGGCCATTATGAAGCCCCTTTGCTTATGATGTCTGTGGAGACTGTGTTGATCTGCTGTTAGTGATTCTAGTCCCTGTGTTGGTGCAGTACATTTTGCTACATAAGGCTTTTGTTGTTTAGTACTATATGTTTCTAAAAAGTGCGTAAAATACCGAATATTGTAGGACCTTTTTAGTGCAGACTCCATATGTCAAAAGCACTTCTGTAGTGTATCTGTAGTCTGTTGGCCTAGTTGAAAAAGCAAGGTTGAATAACAGTAATTCAATTTGAGTGCTGAGCAGAATAGAAACGAGATGTTGAAGTGCAGCATGCAGCATTTCACTATTCACACATTTATCACAATCTTTCCTACAGTGGCCAAGACAGCTGAACACACTAGACACACTTGACAAGATCTGTAGCGTAAAGAAACAACACAAAGTTTCCAAGGAACACGTAAAACTGACTAATACATCAGTGCGCATGGTTTGGTGTCTGACAATGAAGGAAAAATGTTTATTTTAGGTTAAACATTCTGATAGCATGATTCTGTCATTACTGGATATATTGGCAATACACCCAGCATTAGCATTTGGCCCAGTTACAATATCCCCCAGACAGACTGTGTCATCACTGTTTGTTGCTCCAAATGCTGTTTGAGGTGTGAGACACTACTTTGTGAAATCATGTTACCTGGACCTGACAGTAGTGTGAGGCTGATATTTCCTGCTCTGTGTAGTTTAATGACCTGGAAGGTCAGTTGTGTTACCTGTTTGTAGCTACATAGAGCTGCATATTTAGACATCACCATCATGTTATCATATGATGAACAAATACACATAGCAATTGTTGGTGGTGAGTGATTAAACACAATGCAGAGTCTGCAGAGTTGCAGACCTATGGAAAGTCTGCAGAAGGCCCCAAAAAGCCACTTGGGTGCAGCGCAACAAACTGAAAACACAATATTCCTGTATTATCGCCTTCTAAAGTTGATGTGAATGTGTTAGCAAATAGTTGCATAATTACACATCCAGCAGACATGGAGCAACATTAACGATCATAAGTCATGTTTTATGGCCACCTGACATATGTTAGTGCAATATTCACTTTCCTCTTGGCTAGGTTTTTGTCTCCACCAACTCCCAAGAAAAATATCTGGCTCTTTAGCAGTGACATGCTTCACTTTGTCATTTTGGAATTAATTCTTATAGAGATCAGTTCATGTTATTGACTTTTAAATCTTTTATTAAATTCAAAGCAGCACTGGTGGGGGAAGCTAGAAAGGCAGCAATACCCTTCTTATGACAGGAAGGAACTATACTGAATGTTGTGCAAAGCAAAATGTGAGCTAAATAGTCGGCGTGCATCTCTAACTGTTTACATCTCCACCCTCAGGGTTGCTGGAAGACTATCCATCAGGTGTGGACCCAGAAGCAGAGTGCTGTGACGTGCGGTGGGACTTGAAAGTGGACAACCGTTCCTTGGGGACCCTGAAAAGAACTCACCCGCCATGCCAGCACCGGACCTCCCTCAGCTCCTCAGCAGCCTGCAGACTGTGTAACAGCCGGCTCAAACTCTGCCTGCTGGTCCTCGTCCTCCTACACACTGTTGCCAGCCTCACTGCATCCCACAATGCAACAGGACTGGGCCTCCCCGCTATCTCGCCTCTGGAGGAGAGCCCTGCCAACGAGGAGTGATAGAGCTGCCAGGAGGAGGTGAGGTTGTTGAGGTGGGGGATTCCCTCACCATGGCAACCGAAGTGGAAAAATACAGCCACAGTTTGTGCGAACGGCTGGAGCTGTGTGCCTGTGGACATTCTGCAACACTTTCTGGCAAATGGAAAATGCAGGACGCTTTGAGACGAAAGACACACAAATCAATCAAAACAAATAAATAAGTAAACAGACAGACATACTAAGGGACTCAACCAGTCCCTTAGGTAGGAAAAGGGGACAATGCCACAGCCTTTGTTGAGTGGGAAGGTCAGCTTCCTCATGGCTGAGTTTCTCTCACTACGCTTTTTTACACTGTGTTCCAATTATTGGTTTCTGTTGCACTGGCTGACTATGGAATAACACAATCATATTCTCTTTCTAATGTTCATCCTTTGTGTTTGTTTCTGGTCTCTCATACAGGAAGAAAATGTGTTCTCTGAATAAGACAGATAATGTGTAAAAAAAACATTAGCTGCAAGTGTGTGTGTGTGCGTGTGATGGTTTGTGTATCTAGATTTACTGTGTGCGTGTGTGTGTGCGTGCGTGCGAGAGCGTGTGTGGGCGTGTGTGTGCTTGTATGCATGTCTTTACACACGTCTGTATGTGTGTGTGTGTGTGTGTGTGAGAGAGAGAGAGAGAATGAGTGCGTGTTGCTGACATGTACCCTAAAAGTCTACCTAACCGACTGGTGCAACGATGATGTTTTTATGGAAGCGCCCCCAGATGTTACTCAGCTCTGCCATGCTGGTTTGTTGGTCACATTCCCGTAAAAGCTTCACTGGGTTTTGAATGTGGTTGTGGACAGATGCCCATAATAAGCTCCGTGTTAAACACAGGTTTTACAGTTTTGCCTGACTTTGTTTTGTGAGATAATATTCAATTAACACTGTTTTTACAAGTATTAAAATGTTTATGTAATTAGCATCAGTAAAAATCTAACACCTGGCTGAACTAAACTTAGAGGATAAATCCAGTTTAGCCTTGTTTTCACAGTTTTGACCATCATTACTATAGTATGACTATTAATTACATTGTACTCACCAAGTGTACTGCTTTGTGAAAATGAGGTAACATTGCTAAAATGAAGTCAGACGGTGCAAGAAACACATGCAGTCAGATGATCATGCAGGTTTTAAATAAACCCCAAGATAAAATTAAGCCTGTCACACAGTTTGCATGTGCAATGAAGGATTATTATGAACATTTCAGGTGCACTCACGTTCCATTTTTACACCAAAGACAGTGGTTTAGATAATCTGGCTAGCTTGTTAAACTGTTAGTTTGTTTAAAAACTGTCTGATTGTCTGACCCCTTGTGTTCGTTGCCCCTTTGGACTTTGTTGTAGCGTTGTCGCCGTGTTCCCAGATCTCAGCACTTGACTACAGTGACTACACTGTTATCATAACCAATAGAACTGATGGCCAAAACTACATAAATAAGACCCAAGTTGTAATAAATTGGAATTATCCTTTAAGCTTGAGGCTAACACTATGATAGAGCTGAGCCATATGATCAAAATCAGGATAAAAATAATTTGACATATGTGGCTTGATAATGACAAATTGATGTTTAAAAAGTTAAAATTAAAAAAAAAAATCAACTGTCATCTGGATTCAATGACAAGACTGCAAATATTGTGCATAATGATCATAGTTTAAATATTCTGAAGCATTAGATCTCATTAAGTTAAGCTGCTTTAAATGAAGATTCACTGAAAAACGAGGCAGAAGCATGATGCCAAAGAACCTGAAGAAAGCTTTTACGAAACATACTGACTGGAGCAAAATTATTTAAGAATGCTAGTTGATAAAATATTACACCTGGAATAACTATCAAGCAGGGTACAGACCAAAAACAACCTATAGTTACATAAGAGTAACAGACGCCATCTAGCAGCTGTAGTGATTATGACCCAGGGAAGTGACGCAGTTCAGATGATGTTTATATAAGGTGACTTCCTTGTTAGGAGGAGGTGGGTTGGGTGGATGGCTAGATAGTTAGTTAGTTAGATGGAACAAAAGATGGCAAAAAGTGGACTTAGCTGCAGGTGACCACTGTTTGCTTGCCATTTCCAACTGCAAGTTGGGACATTTTTTAAAAAACTGTAATGTGGTGTTTACTATTGCCATGATGACAAAGGTTGTCTAACTTTAAGGAAGTACTAACCACACCAGTGATCATTTTTACCCAAACCATGAACTTTTCCTAACCCCAACCAAGTGGTTTTTGTGCCTAAACCTAACCAGACCTTAACCAAAGCGTTGTCACATCATAAAACATACTTATTGTTTAACAGTGATTTGTAACAGTTTTGGAAAGTGGCATATTACAGGTACAAACATAGGATAATTTTATCTCACAGAACAAAACATGAAACTGTCTTAAACCTGTCTTAACCAAATATGTTATTGCAGGCATTTAACCAAAAACCCTATTCAGATTCCGGTTGCTTTTCAGCCACATGGCTCAGCAAACTTAGCTGACATTGGGATTTTAACACTGGATTGATATACATGTATTTATCCCTGTTGCTCCAGATGTAAAAGCTTACCGTAATATATATATATTTTAGATTTTAAAGGTACTATCCAGTCAAAATAATACCTGCAACATGAAAATAACAGTAAGTGAAGGTTCCACTTACTCTTCTGCCTCAAGAACCTTGATTTTCCTTCTCCCCTCAGTGGATTTATAATCTAATGTGACAGCAGTTTAAATATAAATAACTTTATTCTATTTTATCACCACTACTTGAAAACTTGATTTTCTGATTGCACCTGAACCAAAACTGAAATTTATATCAGTGGTGTAATTTTAATCTCAGGCCTTTTTATTCACAGGAAACGTGATGACTGGATGTTACCTTTAAGGACCTTTTATTCTTTGTTAACTGCAATTCCCATGCAGTTATGATGAAGATAAAATGTCAACATGTCACTAGAAAAGGTAGCATGCTACCTGTAGTAGTGTGAAAGAAAAATACCCCGACCCACTAATAGGTATATTATATTATAATCCCATTCCCTGGCCATACAATACGTAGAATGGCATCTACATCTCACCGACACCAGGACGTTTTGTTCAAAACTGTTGGTTTCTGTTGAATCAAAATGTGTAATTAATTTCATTAACTGCATGTGTCCTCAGCCCCAATCCCTGTAAGCACCACATCTGTTCCCAAATCAGCTCCTGTAGCATGCCCACCGTGTTGTACTTTTCTCCTCAAAGCATCAAACTAATGTCTCATTAAGTAAAGGGCTTATTAAGATATACAGTACAAACATTATCATCAACACACTTAAACACATGCACATCAAAATTGTTAGCAGACAGAGGGTAAAAACACAGTTTATTACCTGTTTTCACTCATACACCTGCAGCACAGAGGCATCCCACTGGCTGTTACTGGAGAGCAGGAACAGAAACAAATCCAGAGAGAGGAGCGTGTCATTGTCTCTGAAAGCATAACCCGATAATCGTCTAAGTCAGCTGACATTTGCATTTATTTTTATAAATGTTGACCAGCGTGTGAACAGAAAGGAATGGTGTGACCTTTAAGGGCTGACTTCTTCTTCAGTTTGTAGATTTTCCTTTGTCTCCTTGATGAACTCAGCTGGCAGATCAGGTATTCGAAGACAAACAGATGTTGCTGAATGCATTTTTTTCCACTCTCAAGTACGCTGAAACAAGATGTCCAATCCAATATCTGATGTCAACCATTTTATTACACAGCTTATATGAGGATTTAAAAAGACATTATTATTCAGACCATGTCTATATATCGAGTATATTAGCCTATTTTGACACCTGATGTTTAGACCCTTCCCCACTCTAGACTTTACCATCCCTTGCATGAAATACATAACCACTCATTGTCATTCAGCACAGCACACCCATGCCCATCTCGGATGACCGCATTCAGTGATAGAAAATAAGCTGCTATTCTTTTGGCAACCAGTAGATGGTGATATTTTTATTCTTTTTATATTGCTACTGCTGCTGAAGACCTACCACACAAGGACTGACGGATACAAGTCACACAGCAATCAGGAAGGCAGAGCTCTGAAAGAAACAGTGGGTGAAAGTGTGCTGCCATATGTGCTCACGCAGTACATGCATATGCATGGGTGCGTGTTTGTGTGTGTGTGTCACTACTTGCTGTGTAGTCTCTGGAGAGCTTGTTAGTGTTGCCATGACCTTGGGGCCTGTATGGACAAATGTGCCTCTGTACCCACAGGGACCTGCTGGTGCTGGTCCCTGTGGTTCCAGCAGCAGCCTGCCCATCTGAAATAAGATAGAAGATGTCAGAGAAGGTCAGGGTAAATTAAGTGGATAATGACCTCAAACTGGTGCCAAAGCATATCTTATATTGAGTAAAATAAACCTAATTCAAATCTAAAATGACACGGTGCGTTTCATGATCAAACAATTTGGTATCAGGAGGAATACAGGGTCCGTCAGTGTCGTATAAATGTGCCATGTTAGCAATATGTGGATCGCAACTCACGAGCATCAAGCAAACCTCGCCACAAGCACATGTAAGGGATCTCTTGAAGACATACATGTGATTTCATCCTGCCTGTCATGTCAGTGGTCATGCCGTGATGTAAAAAGCCATCACAAGCCAACCACTGGACATGTGTTCATCCAATAAACCTGCATTCCCAAGTCATGCAGAGGTCATGTCAGTTCTGATGCGTCCTCACTGTGGTTGCATGGGTGTGAATGCTGTGCATACTGTATGTGTTGTTCTTCACACCCCTTCAGACATTATTGCACCAAGGATGTATATTTTTGTGTGCAAGGTTTCTTCCAAACAATAATAGAATTAGATTCAATCGATGTTAAGCTCTAATTTGACTTTTGTTGGTAATGCAGGCATGCATGCAACAGTTACTCTGCTGTTTGTTTTTTTGTGTGTTTAGATTTTTTTTTACTGCATTATATTGAGAAGAAATTGTCCTATAGATTCAATCTAGATCTCCGACAATGGTCTGTAGCAGATGTAGGGTATGGTCTGTCACATTCCATTACACAGCAACCTACAAAGACTAATTTTGTTTATTACCCCTGCACTTATAGAGTATGTATGCCACTTGCCCCTACCCCCTGTGCACCCACCACCAAATGGTATGTACACAAATATTGACCCCTTTCACTCCTTCTCAGCCTCTCTCTGTTTTCACAATAGTTCCGTTCTCTATCCTGTGGATCTATGCAGAAGCCCATTCCTTTTTTTGGTTGTAAATACGTTCCCTAGTATGCTGAACAATGTATGTCTTTGCGTCCAGGTTTCCTTGTGTATTTTGAGTTAATGTCATGATGTTACTTTTTTCTTCTACTTCTTCTACTTCTTTTTTTTTATTTTGAGCGTCTGAAATCATTGATGTTAAAAGAGAATGTGGTGAGGTTTAACCAATAGACTTGTCCTCAGCTTCGCAACCTTATTGTAAAAGGTTGTGGTTCTGTGTGTGTGAAAGCGAAAGATTTATGATTTTAGAAATGAAAAAGGTTCAAAGGCATATAGAAGTATCATTGCGATTATGATTATTATGATTACTATTATACTACCAGTATATTGTAATATTATAGATGCTTTAGTTCAAGTAACTTCTTTAATTTTTTTACAAACAACTTTGATGAAATGATTTATAAAACAGTCTCACGAGTCATGATCTTTTCGAAAAGTATGAAAACTACTGCTACAATGATTAAAATTGTGTTCTGATGAAAATAAATACAGACATATAATCTGTTCCTCTGTTGTGTTTTTGTATGATGTGACATTGTTCCATTTATGATGCAAAAACATAATATAACAATAATGTCAACAAAAAATGAATGAAAAATGTTTTATACCTCAGCATCTGCAGCTAAGAGAAAAAATAGCTTTTGGCAATTTATTTTATTTGAGAATGGAAACAAGACACTCAGCATAAATAATAATGGAAGGGTGAACATTTGTACCTCTAAGACGTGATTGAACTAGTGTGAAAAAGTGTGGGCATCTAGACAATGATTAACATTTAACAATCACAACAAAGTTGTTGCACACCAGAAGGTCTTGACAGGTGCGTCAGATCAAATACTCTCTGACGCACTGTTGATCACTTGTAATCACTTTATTAACATTCTTTTGGTCCTCAGAGATTCATCTTTATTCATCTTTAACTGTTAGTGGTTCACATTTAAAAGAATGTCTGAGTAAACAGTTTCCACTGCCTCCTTACAAACCATGATAATGACACAACGAGCAATCATATTTTCTTCAGAGGTGCTGGTGCTGCTAACAGCAGCTTAAAAGATCCTTAATGAAGCAGTGTGGACACCAGTGGTTTCATGTATATGTATATTTAAATGTATATTTAATGTATGTTGTCAGCCTCTTGAGCACAAGAGAAAAACTATTTTTAAAAACTTTTAGAGAAATCATCCACTTTTCAGTATAACATAACTTTATCTGACATATAGAGAAATAGGTAACATGTTTCACTGTTGAATTATTATTATTACTATTATTGCATAATCTAAACTCTTGTTAAGAGCATAAAATGTACAATTTATTTAATATTTTATTGACTTTGTGGAGCACTGATATGCTTTTTCAATCTTGGAAGCCAAAATGATTTGGCATTGGCTGACATTTAGTCCCATTTAGCTCCAAAACCCTGGATCCCACACTTCCTACTGTATAATGCATCTTGATAGCGTCTCTTCGTAAGACCCTCTTTGCTCAGTAAATGCCCATGTCTTTCAGAGGCTTTACTATATATTAAAAATGTGTATTCTCCAAGTCCAAGCTGAGCTCACCCCGAACGCTCCCTCCACAGCTGCAGAAGGTGTTACACATACTGTAGTTTTCACAGGCTAAGTGGTACCCCTCATGTTAGCTTGTCTTCATGTGTAAAAATGGTGGAATGCCCCTTTAAAGCCTTAAGTGTAGTGAAGACGTGCCGTGATGTTTAAGTGATTTTGTTCATTATGATTGCCAATCTATCCATAACAATTCCTCTCTTTTCTATGCAAAAAGCACAGTAACACTGCATGTGGCTCCACTTAGAACCATGAGATGGCAGTATTAGCATATTGGTTGTGTGAGTGTGTACTTACATTACTCCAACAGTATAAAAATAGTCCATGACGGATAAAATGTAGACAGCATAACCACGGGGATCATGAATGAATGCTATATGGGGATTTATTGACTCAATTTTGTGCTAAACTCGCTGTATTTTCACATCAGCAGAGGGATTATTTTATCCAATATCCGCTGGGTGTTATTAAATATATACTGCAAATTTACACTGAGCTGAGACTTAAGCCAGAGGATTGGTATATCTTCTAATCATGCATTATGAAACTGCTGACAAAAACCTGCTGAGGCCAGTCTGGTCATTGCATAAATACTTAACTTTTTACAATATGTTATGTTACACCACATACATTTATTTGGCTATTTCAGTCATCGTTGACATTATCGACTGAGCCAATGACTCTCCTGACTTTGCATATTGATGTGTGAAACTGAAAAGTGAAGCCATGGCTGTGTCCATTCACAATTTTTGTGGCCCATAAACTATGTCACTACTGCTTGTGTTAAATCATTGTGGGGTCAGTGAGATGGGCTGCCTGAGCTTTATTTTCCCCTGGGAAGCTGTATTGCATACAGGCAGGTTTAAACTCAGTGCTATTGTAACAGTGGGTCATAAAACTGATGAACAATACCAAATTGCATATTCTTGTTTGCCTTCTGTCCACCTTGGATTAAAGCCCTCATGTCTATTTCAGTTTGTTGGGGTGGATGAAGTGCTCAGCTGACTAATCTTTAACTAGCCCGTCAATAGTCAGCATCCAATATTCCACCTGTCATTCACACCATGAACTGTGTGTGTGTGTGTGTGTGTGTGTGCGTGCGTGTGTGTGTGTGTGTGTGTGTGTGTGTGTGTGTGTGTACTACTAAAAGGCCATGAAGAAACTGGTTGTAGGCATGTAGCACTGCTGTTAGACTGTAAAGAGTAACAGTTCATTGATGTTGATCGCCATTCCCACATGATATTTTTACTTTAGCTTGACTTGAATTTTCTACCTCACTGTTTTGGGATGTAATAATTATAAAAATGCAACATCAACCTTTTTTTTCTTCAAATGTATGTTTTATTTTCTTCTGAGCTTATTTATGGCCAGTATGTAGAAAAGTATTGAACTGGTAACCCTTCACGTTGCCACAAAGTTAGCTTGCACATTTGAAGAATGCAATACAAAACACAAAAATAACCGTAAAGACTTGAGCTCACTAATTCGAGATTTGGGAGGTGTAGTGCTACAAAAAAGACTACTAGAAACACCAATCACAGATATGGACACAGTATGTATTTAACCATGTTTTACAGCTGGTGTCCAAGCGGAAGTAATGTGTTATTTTCTGTAGCAGACTTCTGAAATGTTTCATCAGGTCAAAATCATGTTTATAAGCAATTCTCATGAATTTAGGGAAAGTCATGAGGTATTAAGGTGATAAACATTAGGAAAGTTGGGCAACTGCCTGGAGCCTGCTACTGAAATAGGCCCCTAAGAGCTACTGTATAAATTTATTAAGATGTTCAGGTATAAAACATAAAATTGACTTATTATTTTAACTCATATTCCCTGAAGTAACTTAAAAGCTGCCCTCAAAGAACTGCTTTTATAATTGTCAATGTACCACCCTTTGTTAGGGTTAATACCATAAAAAATTGGCATATCAGTATTTTATGTAGAGACATTTTCTGTGCTGTCATACAGTATATCCACCAACAGAGGTCAGTACTATGTAGGCATTAAAGGAAACATCACATAGATGTAATGTTTCAGATTGTTGGGATTTCTCAGTTTTTAAAAAGATGAAATGCCTTTTAAAGACAATAGTGTATTTAGAAACAGCTGCTTTTTATATAACCAGGGTAACATTTGCGTTATAGAACTGGATTAATAGAAAATTAGTTGGTTTTGCTTTAAATTTCAAACAATCCTAAAATCTAATGGCAAAAACTGGGCTTTGCAGTTAATTGAACCACTGAACCCAGCTGAGCTGAGCTTGGCTGAACAGAGCAGTGTGTTTTTTCCCTCTTTCTACCAGCCTGCATGCTGCTGATTGGCTGTAGGCTAATCCTTCAGAGCACAGTCATTTGTTAGATCTGTTGAGAGCTTTGCAGGTGTGAGGATTAACAGAAATTAATAAACATTTTATTCAAGCTTCAAATGATTCTTTCACTGACTCTAGTTTTAATTTAACATCAATTAGCTATTGTATTTCTCATTGAGACTGTGTATGTGTGCGTATATGTGTCTTGTGAGAAGCTTAATATTTCGCAAAATCACAGCTTCTGAAGTTCTTATGTAATTATCCCTCATAACAGTATTCAAGCCAAGTCTCTGGTGCATCCCCTGTTTCTTTTTTCTTTTTTTTCCATCACTTGTCTTTGCAGCAGGGTGTGTGTACTGTGTGTGTTCAGGTTTTATAACAAGAGGGAGGGGAGGAAAGCAACATTAGGACTACAGGGATTTACGGAGATGATCTGCCTGAGTGGAAATTCAAACACACCAGCCATAGCAGTGTAATTCACATCATTTGCAAACATGGAGGGGGGAGTGTTATTGTGCTGCACTGTTCTCAATCCATGAGCATCAGTTTTGATCACTGTTAAGGGCTTAATGGAGGAGGCATAATTAAACAGATGCTTAAGTGTAGTTGATTAGATGAGCAGGAGTTAGGTACTGGGTTGTAAATGTTACTCATGACAATATGAGTGGCATTGTGGCAAGTGTCAGTCACAGCCAGAGAAGCCCAATTACACACTAATTGTTCCTCATACTGATGAGGTGCATCCAATCTGTAGGTCTCCCTGAAATTAACGAAGGAAGGAGAGAGAAACCATCACTGGTGGCTATGTAAATGTAATGAAATTACATTTTAATTAAAAAAAATATATACACATTTTTTAATTTTAAAAACCTAATTGGTTACTCCAAGGAGCAACCTGGAGAACCCTTGCCATTAAGTTCACCAGCCCAGTGTTTGTGTGACTGGAATATAATATACAAACTGAAACCACAAAGATGCACAGGAACCAGGGGAAGCAGTATGCTGTATTCTATGATCCTAGACCATAAAGAGGCTATAATGCAGAAGATACTTACATACCAACATCAGTCCATATTCTGCAATGCAACCCTGACACCTTTAATCCTCAGTGGAGCTGCTGAGAGCACTGACACTGTAGAAATTACAGGCAGGCAGCCTTGTGGAAGGGTCTCAGGGAAGAGAATGAGAGAGGAAGGACATAGAAATGCTGTTCAAGGGAAAATACTTCAGTCCATAGTGGACCCATACTGAAAATTGGGAAAATATTCCTGTCTGGTCCTGCTTTTCTTGAGTTGACACGGGGCAGAAACAGGAACATGAATCATATAGTGCATATGGTTGCCAGGCAGAGGCACTTTCTTCAGTCCTTCTCTATTAGTTAGATAGAGTGGGACTGAAGAAGACATACTAGATACCTCACGTCCCTGCTATATTCACCCCCTAAGAACTAATTAGAAGAACCCATTAAGAGATTTTAGTGCTGTCGGACTCTGTATGTGTATTTTTTAGATCAGCCAAGCCAACAGGTCACATTAGAGCACATGTTAGGGTGCCTTCTCAATGGCAGCAAAATCTGGACTAAAGATGGTACAAAAAAAGGCAATTCTGGCAAGGAAATATACAAAGAAAGTGATGAATATCATGCAATTAATTCACAAATAAATGTGGAAAAGATTTACACATGCAGTAAATTGTCAAATCCGCCATTGCTAGGTAATTGTTGCATCAGTGAAGACATGGGTGTTGCAAGTGCAGAATAAAGTTCTGCATTTTCACATGTTCACATTTACACATATTGAAGAATGTTAAATGAATAATGATAACTACTTGGTTGGGAGGAACAGAGAGTATCCCCAATGCTGGTGTTATTCAAGGGAACAGCAGCCGCTTTATAAATGTACACTGTTTATTAGAACTATCAACCTGCTATTCACCTTGTACCATATAATGCTGTTTTCAACAGGACTGCATTAGTCACAAGCATCAGAGAGGATGCTTGCATGGATGGTGCTGATGTTTGTTTTCCTATCTGTGAGTGCTCGTCTGTGTTGAACCCTCGACTCACTGGATCGGTGGCAGGACTAAATTGAGAAGGACAATCTACCAATAAGAGCAGCAGCCCGAAGCATTTTTAGCCTCTTCTCCTGCAGTTTTGAATTTTCTTGGAAGTAGATTGAGTCCCTACTTTTCAGACGGTCTTAGTGAAGCTGTTTAGTCAGTGCAGGAATTGGAATGGCATTCACAATCATACCAAACTGGACCAAACGGATGAAAGCACCAGAGTTTGTTTGGTTAGAGGTACAAGCACTCTAAACATTTCTCTTTTGTGTGTGTTGTCTTCTAAAAGTATAAAGTCTGGTACTAGCTGGCGGGTTCAGCCAGTGTCAGTGTTTGTATTTGTTAATGTAAGAGGTAATTCTACTGTTTACCTTGCAACTTTATCAACAGGAGATAAAATGATTGTAGCTGTGATAAACTTCAAGGGTTTTTAAATCCTGTCTCATAGTATTTAAACAGCTGTCCAGTGTTTTGGCATCTGATAATGCTTCAAACTCCTGGATAATATACTCAAACTGGACTACCTGGATCGTATTTCATCGTTTCACCAGTGCCTGAAGTGATGCCAGCCCACACTGACGTAGCACCTGTGTGTGAAAGCAGTGCTGTTTTCAGTCTGAATGTCCCATAAGTGACTTTCACATGAGTGTCATGTCACCTCAACCACTCTCATATGACATTGTAGTGTGAATGACCTCCAGCAGTTCAGATGCCTTGGAGCCACACCAGCCAGAAGTCAGCCTCCAAATTTGAATCTAGATTAACTGAGGTGCTAGGCAGATAGGTAATGGCACCTGTCTGTGGTTAAATAAAATATGAAGAGAATAAGCTACCACAAATAAATCATGCAGTAAACAGCAAAGGAAGGGATGGCATAGTAAAAAAAAAACTAAGCATGTTTGAGTATCTTGAAAAGTAATCTGATTATATCATAAAACACAGCCTCACCATGGCTTGGCAGCACTTAATCCACAAAGGTGAACCGAGTGGTCAACAGCTTGCACTCAGAATGTCTGGTTAAACACACTGTTTTGTGTATATGACACAAACTCAGACACACACAATCCTGCCTACAGTTTGCGTCTTTGTGCTGTTAAACAGTTAATTGTGCCTTATTCTGTGTTCAAGCAAGGTATGCTGATATCTATAGTAATTAGATTGCTAGAACAATTCTCCACTCACAGTTTCTGTTTCCCATGACTACCATTGTTGTGACTGATAGCAAATATCAGGAAATACTGCATCATATTGGGAGATATGCTTCTTTGCTGTCTCACCCAACTTTGTGATCGATTTTATTTCTGTACATTTGGTACAGAGATCCAGAATGTGCAAACAACGCTTAGCAAAAGACTAGGAGCAGGAAACCTCCTATCCTAGCTGTGTCAAAGATACCTTACATTTTATTTTTTGTATTTGAAAAAGTAAAAAAAAAAAAGGAGAAAAAAAGCACTTAATCTACACATGGAGCTACCCCACTGTCTGCTATGAAAGTCTTTAATTGGAAGAACAAGCATATAAATTCTCTTTCTCCACATCTGCCACAACTGGACATGCTGCAGGAACACCTCATCATAAATGTAACATACTGTCCCATTTGTTATCAGGCACCAGCTGGCCTATGGGCTTGAAATATGTTTCATAAATGGATAGTTCAAATGATCTGATGGGATTATCAAAGGATGATGTAGAGCCAATGGGAGTCAGTGGCATTATTAATAAACCAACATGTCATTTGAGGAAACCATTGATGAATAGCTGGGAGATACATCATACATCATAGATGTAGCGTGAAGTGCTCAGGGGTGTAGGTGCAACTGAGAAGAGCAAGTTTTCAAAAAAGTGGAAACGTATACATCCTTTTGGTACCAATGTATTTCCAAAATGACATACAGACACATACACACACAGCACAACCCGGGTGCTATTCCTCATTCCCATCATCTCATCTCCATGGTAGCATGGTTCAAAGAGCTTCTTCGAGACTCACCATGAGGATGGTTCACACAGACACTGACACATTATAGACACATACAGCGTTCAGTTGCATTGTGTCACTTCAGATGTGAAATTGTTCTCATTTTAGACCACAGACGAGATTGTGAACACAAGTAAACATGTACTGCTTCCACATCAGATGCATCCAGGCCAGCTACATTGATAGCTCTGTTTGGAGAGAGACCCTGGAAGAAGCCTAGGACAGGCTGGAAGGATTAGTTTACTGTACATCTCTGTGCTGGTGTGTAGGTGAAGGAGCTGGAGAAAGTTCTTGAGAAAAAGTTGGATGGATAAATGTGTGAATGCATGGAAAAATCATCTGTGACACTTTCATTATGTGTAGTACAGCAATTAGGAAACGGTACTCTCTCATAAGTTATGTACTTGAATTTTAGCAGCGTTTTTGCTCTAAGTTTGCATGTCAATGTGGCATAAAGGAGAGCGAGAGCTGGATGCCATCAAATTTGTCCTCCCAATAAGACTGTTTGCCTCCAGGGAGTTAAAATCTTCAAAGCTTGTCCAATTACTGAGATGCTGTGGATCCCCCACTATCAATCTTGCATTCTCTTACTTTCTGTCACTCATGGAATTAAAAATTAAAACATGTAAAAAAAAAAAATAAATCACGCGAGACGGCAGAATCAAATTTTGTTGTGCCCTTTGAAGTGAATTTTCTTCCCTCCATTACTGGTCAATGAACAAGACTTTTAAGTTAATTTTCTGATTACTGTTGCGGTCGAGTTATGAGTCATGGTCATAACTATGAGGGTGCATGCAGGATGAAGAGGTCACGGGCCACGCAGATGGGATGGACAGAAGATTTAAGAGTTACTGGGTCATGGGATAAAACATTGCCGTCTGTCTAGCTCTTTGCTGCGGAATGGATAGTTTTAGAACTGACTAATCCCAGACCCACACACACACACACACACACACACACACACACACACACACACACACACACACACAAACATGGAATTACATAAAAATCCACACATGTATGTGTACACAAATCCAAAACACAGACACTCAAAATTTGTGTGTTATATTGCCTCAGTATACCAACTTCTGAACTTCTAAATATAGTAAGCAACATGCTTCATTATCCTCTCAAAATATTAAGCTATAGGCTACATAAAGCTTGTAACTAAATCAAGAAGTGTTTATCTCAACTTATAGTGATAATACAACATAATATAGTGTCTGTATTATTTTTACAGTGAATAAACATAAATCTACCACCAGGTATGAATTTTGTATCATGACAGCAGCAGAAATAAGAAATCAACTGGAGACGTTACAGTATTTAAATCAAAATGCAAAACAATTATTAACACAAGCAGACACTGAAAGTTGTTTAACTACCTGACCATAAATGAAGGACTCTGTCTGTCTGTCTGTCTGTCTGTATATATGTATGTCCTTCGAATATCTCAAGAACCATTCATCCAATCGACTTCATACTTGGCAGATGTATTGCTTAGGACCCAAGGAAGTACAGTGTCGAATTTGGTGCAATTTGGACGCATGACATGTTTAATATTAATAAACTTTGAATAAACAAGCAATCAGCGAGCCACTCAGCTCTGCAGCAGCAGGGCGGGGCTTCAGGGCTCTGCAACTGCAAGTCATGAGCAGAGCCAGAGATAAGAGCTGTGAGTCAGAGAAAAGTATCTTCACATGGCGTTCCCAGTAAGCTAACGTTCCCTTGGGTCTGAGGTAGCAGGGCGTGTTTCTGGAGCGTGAAAGGCAACACCCAGCACTCCTTATTTGGAAGATCCTGGCTCCAAACAGAAGCCAGATGGACATACTTCACTATGTCCATCTTTATATGCAATCTACAGTCAGGTCAAGTTGGGTACATGTGTTTGTACTAGTACTGAAAATCTAAGCTGTGAGCACATACAGCAACAGTAAGCCCCTAGGGGAAAATGTATCAGTCAGTCTAAGCTAAATATTGTCACACAGTACTCTAGTGAACTTGTAACACTATTTAAGGTTGTTAATAACACTGTTATTCATATGGCTGACAGTTTGTTTGGTAATATATGAAAGCTGAGTGCAGGAGAAGGCGAGAGTTTTTGTCTGTGTTGGACTTTAGAGTGCAAGCAAATGGATATTTCCTGGAGACAGTACAAATAAATACAGACCTGCTACAAATCGTATCGGTACAAAGGATCGTTCATTCATTTTTTCATTGCCAGCACTAGTCTTAACAGGAGTAGAGGGATTAAATTCACTGGCACACTCACACATACTCAGCTGTCTCTCTCTCTCTATCTCTTACACACACACACACACACACACACACAAACACACACACATATGTATGCACACATTAACACATGCGCACCCATACACAGGTCACACAGAGCATCAGTGATTAGACCCAGATGGAGCTGAACCCTGACTGATAGCATCTGTTTCTAATGCCATCTGCTGCAAACATCAGCCGCTGGCTACAATAAATTGACTGGGAGCCTTCACGGTGAGCCTTGCATAACATTATGTCCACAGCACAGGAAAATATAAATGATTATTTGAGATACAAAACTGTCAAATCTGGAATCACAGTAAGTAAAGTACTGGTGTAAATAATAAAATTTAGTTAATGCTACAGTATGTAAAGTCCGGCACTAGCATATCACACAGCATCATGACTAGGATTTCCTTTTACTTTAACTACAGACTAGAAATAAACCCACTGTTTAAAGAGTGACTATTTTGACCTGCATGCGCACACTCCACATGGATTATCTTAACACAAACAGCAAATTTTGGCAATCCTTGCAGTCGTGGAGACAGAGGAGAAAATTATTGTTTCTGTGATGAGTTTCCAGAGTTGTAATCCTGCCTCATATATTTTAAAGTGCAGTGTTTTTACAGTTCATAAGCTCCATAAGCTCCTGATTCATTTTCTCACAGTTAAAGGAAAAACAGTCAAAAACCTGCAAAACACACACTATCCAATATACAAGAGGAACCATCTCAGATAATTGTGCTTAATACATGTACCGTTCCCCTCCCCATCTGGAAGACTACATCACTGGGCTGGTTGGTTTTGATTACAGCCTTCATATGAAAATACTGCTAGTTCCTTAAATTCATTTAGTTGGGCAATTCTACAGTTAAAACATACTTTTTTAAAGTTTTCACCTTTCACATTATGATGATTTAATACTTTGTTATATTAAAATATTGATTAAAGCAGCTTTAAGGATAAAAGCTAATACTGTAACCTATTTTACTGATTGAAAAACAAATGTTTTAAGTTATCACAAGTATTGTAACATGTTGCATAATATTTCTTCAAGCACTGCTCATATCTTATTAGTGGTCGTCTCCTTGCTTCAGCTACTTGTCGCAAAACAGTCAAAACAAATGCATATTGATTTTAGTAGTTTGTACTGCATCTAATAAATAAGCCTCCACTCAGTCCCACAACAGCTGTTCCCAACTAGTTGCCTTTAACTGCAATAACAGATTGTGACTTACTCTGTATGTCTGTTCTGCTGCAAAATTCAACAAGATACTACTCCAATAATTAAAATGAGCTCACTACAGTTTACAACAGATTATTTGACAGTAGCCATATGGGAAGTCGTATCCAGGAACTGCTCAAACTGCACGTCAACCGGCAGAATTTCAGCCTGATTCTAAAATTAGTCGGGGCCGATCAATGCAGGGATAAAATCAGGCTTAATCTATACAGTCTGCCCAGTTTTAGACAAGTCAGCTCTCATACTGTGTAGGCTTTACGATGTGTCTGCCCAGGAACACACCTAAGGGACTGCTGCCGCAGAAGTAATCAGCATTCCTGTCCTCGGGGGAACTGGTTCTTACAATGAATCACATACTGTAAATAACAAGAGTGTGAGTATGCATTACATTAGGAAATGAAACAATCAGTCATGAATCTAATGGTTGCATGAATGTTTACTATGGTGTTTACCTTTTTCATCCGTTACTTGACTTTCAGCATAATCCTCCCCCCAAAAACCCTTACACATACACACACACACACAAACACATTTAATATGCACTTTCCAGACTTGTAGACTTCACACTGTCAATGACAGGATATTAGCCTAATCATAGTGGTGGCACGAATGATCCTGATTAACTCGTTAGGAAAGGCTGAACCTTCACCTTTAACTGAGTCATGAAAGTTGTGCAGGAAAGAAGGAGCATGACATGTAATATGACACAATGTATAGAGCAAAGCAAACAAAGTCCTTTGTATGTCTCTCTGGATTTTTTCCATGTTCCTGCACATGATTTCTAGATCCTAGAACAGGTATAATCCATAACGATATCACATGATGATGTAAAATTTTATAATTTTTTATTGTTTATAAGAGGTTAGGGCTGTGCTGTTTGTGATCATGTCAGTATAATACAGCTTGTATTAGCTAATTACTATGCAAAAGCATGGTTAGTTAAGCTTCTTTGTGCCATGAAAAGAAGCTGCATCCAGTCACATTTTATAGAGCACCACAATAAGCCTTGACACTGCTTAAGTCATAATGATGGTACACCAGAAAACTCTCTCTACCACAACAGCACATCTTCAAAACAGATTTAATGAAACAACAAAATAACCAATAAAATTGTGAGTTAGCAGTTTAACTTAATTTAGAGTTAATTTAAAGTTTTGCCAAGTTGTATTTTTCCTTTACTCCAGGTCATAAACAAACAGTGACTCTAAACAAGTTAATTTGATGAGTTAATTGAATGATCAGTTGAACACATGATCAACCTGTCATTTTAAGTTTCAAGACTGGACTTATAAGTTCTGATGTGATTTTCATGTGAGGATTCAAGTTGACCTAACCTGTAAAACACAACGTATCTAATTATAATTACTTTGGTAAATATTGACTTGATTTGAATCTATGAAAATCTGCTTTTGTCAGAGGCAGCCAGTTTAAGACAAGCTTTTTGAATTTTGAATTTCATCTATCCATTATCCATTTATTTTTGTCTGTAAATACACAACTGCTCTATCAATCACTTGGACATGGCCTCCACTGACATTAAACAGCATAATGATGCATCATCACTATTTTTCATACATGCTAGGACTGTTAACGGCGTGTGAAGGATTTCTGGTATGATGCCAACCATCACTGATGTAGATCACCCTTGTCTCCAGGCCATAAATATAATAACTGTATTTCCAGTTGCTCCATGTGATAACAACATTGTTATATGTATATTTTTTGATTATGCATCATCTGCCTTTGCTATGCATATAGGTGCACAGCTATGCAGCGAACTTAACACATTTCCTATAAAAGTTTAAGGCAGGAGTTGGAAAAATAAATGAGTGAACAGGGGCATTGGCTGGACTGTTAACTACCAGTTAGAAAAAAAGACTGTTTCTAAGCAATTTTTTCTTGCATGTGAGATACATTGTGACACATTGCTTAAAATGTGAAAATTGGAGCATGAGGGAAGGATTTGGATTTGATTCACCATATAATCTTCACATGAATACTCCAGCCCCTCGAACGTCTCAAACCAAAATGAGCATCATATCAGATACCTACTATCATTATTACTAGACCTACATGATGGAAAATCCTCAAAACCCGTAATACAACAGCAGTTTCACGAATGAGAGTTGAAAACAGCTAACTACTCAAAGTGACTGAGTAAACTTTCATAATTTATACTGTATATATATTGTATATTATATGCTGTATTTTACACCTAACCTACAGTGTGTGACAACTAAATCATTTAGATTCAGTGTTTATTTCCTAATTTAATCTGTCATCTCTCGTGAGTGAGCCAACTTTTTAAACTGACTAACGTTATCGGTTAAGCTAGTAGCCTAAAGTTTTGTTGTATGGAAGCTGTGGCAACTTAGCTGTCAATGTATCACATCATCAGAAGGAGGTATGATAATCAAGTAACATTAAACTTATTGGAATATTGCATGACTGTGGGGTTCTTGTTAGTGTAATCCTCAAACACAGTAGAACTGCATGTCTGGAGAAAAAGCTGGTTATTCTTTAAACAGAAGCTCTGTAAGTCTGAGACAGCAGACAGAGAGTCCTGGAGCCAGGGAGAGCAACAGGCGAGCGAACTGTCAATCACAACCGTCAATCAATGCCCACATTGCAGACATCAAAGCTACTATAGGTCTTACAATCTTACTAACGGAGCAATAATATCCAAAATGACCACCAGCACGCTTATTAGAGGGCCTGAATTTAGCAACTGAGAAAATAATGACACATAGAGAAAAATGTTGGCTTAGCATTTCTATTGAGAAATTGACACTTTTTGATGGGAGTCAATTAGAACCAGGGAGTTTTTTGGAGTTATTTGGAGCCAGCATTGCTGGTACTTCTGCAATGGCTTCAACCTCAAGCCATGGTGGTCGCTGCTTGATTAGGATCAGAAAGTGATTGCAGGAGACCATTTCAATTTAAAAATAAAAGTTAGAAGATAGCTACAGTATGTACAGTACTTACATAGTCCAACAAGGACATTTACAGGAAGGTTAAAAGATGTTTGCTTGGTATTTTCGAGGTCAAAGATCTGACAAAAAGGGGGCTGTAACAATGTCAGTTAAATGGCTATGGAACTCTGACAGTAGAGGTTGCTTCTAGCAACAAAATGTTGAACTAGAACAAATAAATAAAATGACATCACACAGACATAGATACCACAAACGTAGTTATTCTGCTTCCCTTTTGTCCCCGTAGTCGAACGAAGTGAATGCAAAGAAAATCTAATATAGAAACAGCAGAGGATGTCCTGCATTCACAAGCATAAACAAAGCCCTTTAGGCCCTCAATCAAGTTGATTGTTTTTTCTTCCCATACATCACCTTGTCAGGCAGCAATGGTCGGTTACTTTTCTTGTTCTGTGATGTTTTGATATTGTTACGCTATTCCATTACTTAATGGCAATAATATTGGCAATTCGAAGAGTGATATTACCTGATTCCACCAGGTGTGTTGTCTTCAAGGTTAGTCTCTGCTAAGACCCTTTATATATTTAGGCAACACAGTCAGCAAGGCAAGAATCCATAATGTGAGGAAGGATTCATGAAATATAGTTCAAAGCACACCACTGAAATCTAATGCAGTCTGTGAACATAGAGTGCATCAGCTTTCAGTGGTGTAGAGAATTTACAACAGATGTGTAAGCAGGGACGGACTGGGACATAAAAGCAGTGCTGGATTTTGACCAGGAGCATCACAAAATAACTGGCAACTGAGCACTATGTGGTCCCTGGCTTTTGATTTGTATACTGTAGAAGGTTTACATGAAAGGTTATCCACAGTTACTAAACATAAACATAAATGCCTTCCTTTGCACAATTTCCTTCTTGCCATACCAGTTAGCTAGGGAAACCTACACCTCTAGTGGCTGACATGTACCACATGAATACAACCAAGTTGGATGAATTTTTCTGCATTTAGAGGGTATCGCTCTCAAGTGCTTCTCTTGTCCACCCCTCTGTCTTTTCTCTGGGTGTGCAGGTCCTTTAACATATTTAAATTGTTAGAAATAAAAATGTTTTAGGAAGTAATTTCTTCTCTATTTGCATGTCTGCTACAATGTTCACCGATTACAATGGCTGCTAGTTAAATGGCCAACTATACACTCATCTACAGTATGTCTGGCTCTGTCCTTTAAATCCTACGCTGTGTTCTTTATATTTTAGTATCGCATATATTTCTCTTTTAATGTTATGGACCTGCTCATGAAAATATCTACAAGAGTAAATCTGTATTTAGCTGTTATTATGCTGTTATAATCTTATATTCTGTGTTTTAAACCTATCCAGGGCTATCATGCATCGCATATATTCAGCATATGACACTCACAGTGAACTCCTTTTCACACTTTATTTAGATGTCAGAATTGCTTCTACCTGACTCAGACTGAGCTGTTTGCTGCATCTTGTGTGTGTGTGTGTGTGTGTGTGTGTGTGTGTGTGTATGTATGTATGACGTACTGTAGTGCAATATAGCCAATCACTTCATCTCTTGATGTGACAGCTGCGTCTGGCAGTGTTGTGACAGAAAGCAGACAGACAAGAGAAAATAGCAGTGAGCGATGATGAAGAAATGGCTCAAAAATTTAATAAGTTGAACCTGTTTGGAGATGATGTCACTGCACACGTCATGCACTCCACTGGCGTTAGTCAGATTCAAAATCCTCCTACAAGTCCTCATATCTCTGATATTATCAGGAAAAAAAAAGGATTTTTCTCTCTGAATGGGAGAATTAAGGGATGAATAGAGGAGTCTCAGAAGATGTGTTAAAGCCAATATACATGAGACTTAATGTGTGTATACATATTGATGCTGGCACTAGAGGAATTACTAAAGTCTGTAGGATTCATCCTCTGTGGCCATTGAGTGTCTGTAGTTGTTGAGATATTTCAGTCCTGACCAAAGTGGTGGTGGAAGTGGCCTTCCCAAGAGCCATGCCGATGCATTGGCCAAAAATAAGTTGGATCCCTAAATACAGCTGACTGCTAACAAACACTCTGCACAAAGCAAATATTTGGGTTCATGCTGGATACTTTACAAACCTCGCGTTGCTTAACCTTCAGTCTGCTCTGGTGGATTGGCTGATTGTAAAAGAGGATTTTGGAGGCTTTCAGGATGAAAGACCAGAATGGCAGAGCAGGGATTAATTTGGTGCTTTCATCAGCACAGCAGTGCAGAGGGACTCTCAGTGCAGGCTCAGATTGCCAGGAGGCCTCTGAGCTGTCTTTTATTTAGCCTCCTATCTGAGTCAGGTTATTACACCATACTAGGTAATGTGTTTGCTGTCAAAAAGGAAGGGCCACTAAACACAACAGGGGTATAAACTCTGATTGGATGTCCTGAAGATGACACCTGCAGCTTGTCTCACAAAGCAAAATTAGCTCAGACAGCAGCACTAAGTGAAACCTTACGCAGCTCTTTCCAGATTAGAGGGAGTTTATGATTTTTACTCTGCAAAGTTATTCTGATAACCGTTATGCTGCTTTGTGAGACAGGCCCTTGAGATGACTAGTGGTTACATAAAGTCTGCCTGCATGAATCAAAGGCTTTCAAACTGTGAGATGTGCCTCCCCAGGGGGGCACCAGAGAGCTGAGGGTGGGGGCGCAGAGGGAGAGAGTATGGAGATACTGCACGAGGTGAAAGGGACGGGTGCGTGCTGTTGTTTTAAAAACATGGCAAATATGATACTAAAGTTTGGACAGCTCAACACGGCCTGCAGTTGCCATGCTGCTGTGACACACAGCTCATGGAGGCAATTAAGATACTTGAGGTAGCAAACTGAGAGGGAATCACAGCATAAAACTACATTACCTAAACCAAAATGGTGGAAATATGATGAACAACACATCAAGCTGCATTTGACACAGACTGATTCATGTGACTCATTATGACCTCAGTGTGATATGTAAAGAAGTGTTGGCTAATAACAGCATGAGACCTGCACAGGATTACATACAGTTTCCATGTAAACCCTCTGAAAATAGAGACTGAATATGTTTCAAGGAATGAGTCAGACTTTAAAAACTCCTGGTATAAAAAAATGTTCAACTGTTTTATTTGAAACAAAATTTGTAGTATTGAATATGCAGGGCCTCACTATTGGTCTTGAAATTGTGTCTTGAAATTCACTGGAAGACACTCAATTGTACAATTACTCACTTAAACAAATGAAGATATGTTACAATAAATGTTTCTTTTTAAAAATATGTTAATTTTCTTGAATTATACATATGGTTAGTCGAAGGTGGTTATTTAAAGCTTCATTCATATTTTTTAATATTAATGATAAATCAAATAATTAATAAAATAACTAATAACCCTTGTATTGTAAGTTTTGCTAGTTCTGCCAATCCCACTGGGAAAATACTGTTTGCTGGTCCAAATGGTTGACCCAGTGGCTCTTACCAATACTGACCGTCACGTAAAACTGTGAGAAGCTGTTTTTACAGTTTCATATTTCAGTTGCAAGCTACTTGACCAGGCAAAATCGTGACAAGGTAAAGTGAAGCAGCTGATACAGAAATTTCAACATCAAGTAAGTTACAGTAAGGGATTAAACCAGAGCTGAAATGTGAATGAATGCTGGCCTTCAGCGAGTATAGTGAGAAAGATCTTGCTGTTCCTACTGATGGGTAAGTAGGCGACTACTAACGCATGTAACCAATAACGACAATAACCATAATGTTTTTTTGTAATTCTTCACAAACACAGGCAGCCCCAGTTAATTATAGACAAGAGGAAAAAAGCGAGAGAAACATTTTGGCAGATAAATGTAATGTATGACCCTTCAGCCTCCAGAACTAGTGGAATTGGAAAAAAAGGATAATGACTGAATTAAAACAGATGTTTGCACAGTGGTGAAAAAATATGAACTGATGTTATGAAATACTTCTAAGCAGCTTTGTGAGTAAAAATAGAGGCAAGCGTGTTTGTTTTGACCCCGACTGTGCTCAAAGTGCAGCGCGCTCCATCCCAGACCTTCTAAATATCAGTGCTGGCAGCACAGTTTGACTCTCTCTTCGCTGTTTTCATCCACAGCAGGAAGAGCTTTTTCACAGTGGTCTCAAATGCAGTTCATTACTCAAGTAACTGGCTATTAAACCAAATGTTAGATTTATAGGTTTTTATCTCATAAATAAATCACCCATTCTACTGAATATTTATCTAGAAAACATAACCTTAGAATAAATAATTAACATAACTTTCTTAATTGTTTCATCCTCATAGCTTTTTACACTTGATTGTCTTTTCTTGAACATGGTGGATTTTAAATGAAATTGAATAATTAAAACTGCTTTTATTTACCATTAGCATCAAAGCACATCATTTTTTTGCTTAATGAGATAATTAACTGTCTCTCTCTCTCTATCGCTCATTATTTTTTGTATTGTAATTAGATGCACTTCATGTTCATTCTTTGATTTTCTCTCTTTGAGTCACTCTTTTTGCTGTTTTGTGAACATCACATCAACACTCAAAATGAACACTTTCTGTGTGTATTTGTGTATCAGCACACACGCACACATGTATACACACTGAGTGGGATGAATGCGATTGTGAGTGTATAATGCAAAGGGCACAGTGGGTAAAGCCTCCTGGACAAGTTCCTATTTCTTCTACTTGCTGTATTGAGCCACCAGTTAAGCCCTGTTAGATCAGTACGTCAACAGGGGATTCCAGTCAGTTAAGCTGCTGTGGGTGGACGCCTACCCGTCAATGCCAAGCGCCGTCTGTGTCAGGCACCTTTCCACAAAGAAGTGGAAACTTTATCACTTATCCAGTCCTCATCAAAATGTGCAAGGTTACCATCAGTGTTTTCAATTTGAAAGGCCAAGAGGTCTCAAGGCCAGGTTGTTGTTGTGTGTTGGGCAGCAGGCAGACGGCAGAAGGCAGAGGCTGTGTTACAATAAATCTCTGTAGCAGGTGCAGGTGTGTAGATCACCTGGCACATCCCAATAAACATATCCATGTCTTTGAAAACTTGTGAACCTGAGAAACAGTAAAAGCATCCATTTACCAAAAATTATTTTATTCCCCATATAATCTATTCATATATTTATTTATAATTCATATATTTAATTATAATTTATTTACATTCTTTTAAATTAGATTTGTTTACTTTTAAAAAACATCTAAAACAAACATCCAAGTACAGCATTAACTGTTGACTGTTCTTTACTTCATAGTAGCCTTTCCACCCCTCATTATTTTTATTTATTGTAATTCTGTATCTTGTCTTGAGTTTTTAGGAGAGGTCTTTGTATAAACCTTTAGCTTCCTACCTCTCCTGCACAAGTGTTTGTTCACTTTGAGCTCATGTACAGCTGAGTAACATTTTTTAAACTATGTGAATGCCCTTGTGTACAAATCAAATCATATTTTTTCTAAAATAAAAAATATATATATTTTAATGTGCAAACTAATGATTTTTTTTTTTTAAAAATTCACAATTCTCATTCACTTTTCTTTCTTTCATACAGGAGTAACAGGTAGCCTCCTAGGGAATTAATTTTGCTCTGCATATCATCTGTGACTTGTCTCCCCGCTAATGTCCAGATTAGATTTAACATTTAGGCACTATGAGTTTTCACCTGATCTATGTATGACTTAGGGCCAGATGAGTGGCTGTCTTTTGATCTGTCATCATCCATGATGAGACCTGGCATACATTCTTTGATTAGGTAAAGGTATCAAGGATAGAGCTTGAAATCTGAGACTCTCGAGGGACTACTACAACGTACAAAGTGAGGGTCACATGGTCACACAGGCGCAGACAGCTGGTTGAGTCAGAAGGCTACTTTTCATTAGCTGGTGGCACCAGAGAAAAGTCAAGAGATTACCAAAGTCTTAAGGATTTATCGAATAGTTAAATGTCAACATTCATGGGAACGAATATTTGGCCTATACCGTAGAGTCCTGCCGCTAGTGTCTTGCTAAAAAGTAATTTTGTTGAAAACTACATGCGCAGAAAAGCATTGCAGTTCAGAAAAGTTAGAATTGTATATATTGAAATAATCAGTGTATGAATTTCAGTGATTTCCCAGCTAGAAATGTTTTGTTCTTAAACGTTCTGAGAACGTTACCTGTCATGTTCTAATAATGTTTTCAGTGGGAGGTTTTCTTTTGGTTCTCCGAAAGTTCTAGGATAACACTGTTAGAACATTATGCCCAAACATTCCTTAAAATGTTTTCAGCTGGACGTTTTTTTTGGTTCTCAGAATGTTCTAGGATAACGTTCTCTCAAAATATCCTAAAAATGTTTGGTGACAACCTTCTTAAAATAAAGGATGTTTTCAGAGAATGTTATCCTCGAACATTCTGAGAACCAAAAAAAAAAAAAAAAATCCTTCTGAAAATGTTTTAGGGAACGTTTGGGCATAATGTTCTGACAATGTTATCAATAAACATTTTTAGGATTTTTTATAGAGAACGTTATCCTAGAACATTCCAGGACCAAAAGAAAACTTATTTGAATTGATAAGCATCTTTAAAATGTTTTTTGAACATTAGATTAAAACATTTTCTTTAAAACATTATTACTTATAACTTGTAGGTAACATTAGCCAATGTTGTGGGAATGTTCCCTGCTAGCTGGGTTATTATCAAAATCGAGTTACTATTGACCACTCTGTATATTTAATGATTTAATGGTTTTAATAAAGGATTTAACATATTTTCTTTTCCTGAATCACTTAAAGTGTCCTTTATCGTAAGTTCTCTGCCTTACAATACTTCCACCAGGTGTTACCTGTCCAGTCAGCTTCAGGCTAGTTTTTCTCTTTCCATTCTAATCTTTTTCATCATGGTTGTGTCTAATATTATTATCTGATAAACACCACCAGTTCCTTGAGGAAAGCCAAATGCAATGTGTAAGCCCCGTTTTTCACAAATAATTAAAATTAAATTAAATTAAACCTGATAATAAAATCAAGTTAGTCCTAATTTGCTTGTGTACAGTATGTGTTTTCATCAGTCAACTCACAGACACACTGCCAGCGATCAAGAATAAAGACAGGGTAAAATAGAGATGGAAGAAATTGAAAACTTGCAGTGATGACATCAAATTAAACACAAGCAGGAAGTGGGGTCAAATGGGTAAGAAATGGAAAATGCTGACTCCAAAGGTAAAGAGGGGAGGTACAGCCTTCCTCACTAACTGCTTTTCCTACAGTGTTTTATTCCAACACTGATACCTTAAGTGATTGAAGGAAAGCCAGCAATTAGCACTGATAGATTTGATTACCTGCAGTTATCAACCCCCGTTGCGACTGTAAAAACAGCCTCCGGTCATCCGCATCTCTAACCACAAGAGGAAAGGGACAGATGAGATGAAGAGCTTAGAGGTTAATTGAAAGTTGATGAGATCTTTCATGCCTGAAGCAGAGAGCACATATTAATTATGAATAAAACAAGACACTGTGGCTCCTTTAATGCTAGTGACATTCATGGTGGGTCTTTGCTGTAACTACAGACTGAGTTAATTCATCAGGCTATAGTTCATAAATCATTATGAGGGACTCCTTTGTGCTTTGTAACAAAAACTTTTGGACTGTACTGAAACATACTGTATCATATTTGGATCTGCAAAGTTTTTATGGTGAAGTAGAGTTTGGATCAAGTGTTTTGTCTTGGTTAGTCCCTTTACACCTTGCATTTAATGCATCTCATATCCAGATTGTGTCTAAATATGATTTAACCTGATTACATTTACACCTGGTATTAATAGTATCTCCAGTGTCCACATCGAGATCCGATTGAGATCTGATCGCTCTGTCCATCTCAAACAACCAAACGTCACATCCTCCTCTCATTTGCACAGGTCGAAAGAGACAAAAAACAAAAAAACAAACAAAAAAGATGTTTGCCATTTGTGAAGCTGTGCTATTGAATGGACTTTTGCCTGATTTTCAAAGCGAGGGAAGAGGCTGACACTTGGTCTCGTCTTGACGTCATCCACAGGTGTCTTGAATATCCATAGCTTTCTTGCTAATTTCTTGCTAGTAGCTTAGCTCTCTAACTAGCTAATGGCTGCCACCTTGCTGTTTGGAACAGTCATGCGCCATTATGTATTTCTGCCCACATTGTTGTTGTATGTGGATTGAATATGCAATTGCATTTACACTTGTGTTTAATGTGGTCACAGTGCATCCATGATCACCTCCAGAGGTGGTTTGGCTGATCGGATCACAATGTCCTCAATGCATCTCGGGTGCATTTACATCTGCACTTTCATGCGGTCAAGCACTATCCAATTGCAATCCCAATCACCCAAAATGCATTTTAATGCACAGTGTCAAGGGGGCCTGTGTTTGTATGCATGCGCTCCACTGTGACTGTTTGTGTATTAGGTTCATGGTGTCTGTGCACATTTTACTCGGTGTGAAATTAACTTCTAATTTCCCTTTGGTGGAAACAGTCTCACTGTTTGATTAACATGTTAGAATTCAGCTCTGTTGTTGCCATTTACCAGCATCCCACAGGCAGCCAGAGAGAACGCTGAACACATGCAGCAAGATTGCACTTTGCTCATTCCTCCCTCTACCTCTCCTTTCCCTCAGACTACATCAGTCATCATTAGGGAATGAGTTACAGGTGACATCTGTAATTACCTTTAACTACTCTGATAAGATGAATTGCTTACTAAAATTATGATTTCAGTGTGGGTCTGCGACTGCACGTAAGCTCACAAACATATACCTGTTTTTGGTGTGCAGATGTGTGTGCCTGTTTCTATCTCTGGACACTAATTAATTCAATGTCAGTTTGACTGGCTGGTATTTGCTTCATATAATTGAATATTATAGATGAAGAGTCAAAGTTTCATTTATCATCTTTCATCTTTTAACCTAAAGTTTGACTTATTTAATAAGGAACTTGGCTCTGTCATATCTGATCTAACATGGACATTAAAGGAAATGAAGGAAGTGAAATAGCAAATTTGGCAGCTTTCATCCTCATTTTGTTTGAGCTGTTTGAAACAACCGCATGTATTGATATGTCTCATTCCTCAAAGTACATAATGAAATCCCACAAGTTTACTCTCTCTACAGATTAAATTGTTCTAGATAACTTTCATATATAAATGCATGTGGAAGTGTGCTATTTATAGTAAAAAATGTCCAATGCCTTGTAATCTTCAGCATAGTAACAAGTTAGTGTTGGGCCAATTACTTGAAAACCGTGATGGCTTATTGATCGCACATTACTCATTGAAAAGGTAATTAAATTACTTTTCTAATTACTCAGCAGCAAAAGTAATATGTTACATTACTTGTTACTTTACTTTTGTGATTCAGCTGTCAGCTCTGTCAAAGTTGAGTTTAAATAACTCGAAATCCTTCAGACCCACACCTTGTATCTTTTGTATTTAACACACGTAGAAATAGAAAATGAGACCTTGGTTTAACAAGCAGGCAGCCAACAGTTGGGGGGATTTACTGACCATACAGCACAACCTCAGTTGCACAGTTCACACACCCTGCAACTCTTAACAAAATCAGATGATTCCTGAATGTATTCATACCTGTGGCTACCATTAGCAAGCCAGATAAAAACACACAATGTGTGAATAAGACAACTTTGGAATTACTGGGAGTCACATTTTTCCTCCTCCCCCAACCTCCAGCAGCTCCTACACCTAGCTAGCACATACATACCCTACAGTGCAATGCCACTGAAGCGCAGCTAGATGCTGGCTCCAAAAAATCCCTGGCTCCTATGGATTCCCATTCTAAAAGCCTCAACTTCTCTCTAAAAATATTAACGCAATAATTTTTATTTATGTATCTTTATGGTGTCAATTGCTAAATTTGGGTCCTCTGATAAATATGCTGGTGGACATTTTGGAAATAATTGTTCCGTTAATAAGATTTGTAGCTTTGATATCTGCTGTGTGGGCATTGATTTACAGCTGTGATTGACAGTTCACTCCCTGGCTCTGGGACTTGCACTGAGTTGGTACTATAATATTTTGGTAAGTGTAATGTTTCATGATTACGATACCTGCACTAGCTGTGCGCAATTTAGCTATGGTAGCTAGTGTTAGCCCAAGTGTGCACCGCTCAGTGTTCCCAGTAAGCTAGTATTAGCTTTAGTCTGAGTAGCAGGGTGTGTTTGCAGATCGTGAAGGGCAACACCCTACACTCCTTATTTGGAGGGTCATAGCTCCAAACAGAGAAGATGATATTGGCCATAAGCTGCTACTCTTGGCTTCCAACCAGCTCCAATTCAAACCATCAGGTGACATCACACCTCACTACGTCCGTCTTTATATAGATTCTAATGTGTTGCTCACACAACTTTTACACTTCTACTGTTGTGGCTTTAATGTTTGTTTACAAGATTAGCTGTTGACATATAGTGTTACTTGCTATAGGGCTATAGTTAATACAGTGGAAACTGCTCATAGTGATCATGGTTACATCAACTGCTTGTATGGATCAAAAAGCTCGGGACAGAATCATTCCTATACAAATGCTGTTTAAATAATTTGATTATAGTAAGTTAGTAGTCCGCTTACAGTGTTCATTTTGGGTCTTTTCATATGTGACAACAGATAGGAAAAAATTTAAAACTACAGTAATTCTTTTTTTTTAAAAACTTTATTCCCATGATACATGAATAACACATGTATGTGTGGCACCATTATTGCTCCATGGTAACCTCTCTGCTTTCGGCTGGGTACCTGATGCTGGTACTTTGAGCACATTGAAATCATGACGGGAATAAGAAAGACATTTTCACTAAATGGAAAACGTAGTCTCCTTGAAGCTTATGACAAACTGCCAAAAACGAGCCAAGCAAGATGCAGCAGCGAAACAAGCATTTGAAACAGCTATTTTAAATAGCAAAGCTGTTCGTTTCATTACTTTATATTTATGTAATAAATATACAAATGTTAATTAGATGGTAATCTCCATGAGAAATAAAGAAAAAGAAAAAAATTCTGTTATAACAATTATCCGCTTATAGTGAACAATTTGACCTGGACAGACGTGATCACTATGAGTGGTTTCTGCTGTAACATGATGTTGATGGAATGAAAACGCTAGAGTTATCTTATAATTCATCTTCACAAAACATTTTTTGATTCAATGACTAAATAATTATCTTTGCAAGACGAATGTGAAGTATATTGTGAACTTTCTACACCATCACTCAGAGACTAATGTTAGTAAAGCAGCAAACCCCAGCAGTAATAAATGAGACTGGCTTACCAACACACACATTAGCATTAAACAAGTTAAAGCAACTCTGAGGTGAGGAAAATAACTGGTGCTCAGTCTGTTTGACCTCAAAAACCCTGCACTCGCTCAGCATCATGGACAGCAATGGCTTTCCCCGGAGCTAAGGGTGCAGCAGAGAGGCTGCTCTCCACTGCTGGAGACATGACGTTAATAACCTCATCCCCCTCATTTTGTTATTCTCACACAGGCAAGGACTGTAAGATGCTTTCAAATTAAATCATTAAATAATGCATTAAACTTTTAAAAATAAAAGGGCTGTGGACCATTTGTCTTAATTGCCAATGATGTTTCATATTGTATTTCAGTGGAATAAGGGCACCAGTGAATGGTTTGGCACACAGTATACTGGAGCAAGAGACTGATAATTGTGCCTCGTTTTCTATTCATTCAATCAAGAATCGATTCTCAATCGAATCAGATATCAAAGAATTGGAATCAAATCAAATAATGAGATTCCCGAAGATTCCCACCCCTACTTGGACCCAGTGACCTTGATTGATTGTCCCAGTAATCAGCTTTTCCATCAAGTCTCTGGCAGCCATGACTGATGCACTTTACCCTTCTTCCTGTGGGGATATCCCCATGATGAAACAACCTAAAGGTCACCTGTCTGTCTCATTTGCATTAGCATAAAGCCCTGCAATCCCTGAACCTCTTTATAACCCGCCGCCCAGATTAGATAGCTGCCACTGCTACAATATTAGCAAAGTTAGCACGTGCCACATGATTCAGAGTGAGAGTCACGCTATTTCCATTTGTGAGATGTCATTATTTTATCAGGAAATCTGGCATACAAACATCTAAATTAATTCTCATTAATGAAAAGACTACTATACTTATCAACACACTTCCTGTGGACTTCAAATGTGGAATTAGCTTATTTAAGGATTTATATGTGGGGCAATGATTGTTTGGGGCTTCATGGGCGTAAAGATCAACAGTTCAATTGGTAGTGGAATTTGAAATACCTACCTAGTCTTTTCTACAAAGATGTAACAATAATCATTATGTTAGCATCAAACAACTAGCTCCCATGAGACCTAGGTGTCAGAATGTATCACCTGACAGAGCAGTTCAAGCACAATCAATGTGTCTAGTCTTCCTGGATGAGCAAATACTTTTAGATTGATATTAATTTAATGATGTTTAGGATGTGTAATTTCCACCATCAAATAGCCCAGCCTTTATGTTGTGTGCACTGAATGACAAGTGAATACAATTAAGTGCATGAATGGGCCAAGCCCATCTAAGCCCTCTTGTTCATAAGACTTTGTTGCAGTAAGAGACTTGATTAATACCATTGGGAACAGTTTAACAGGTTACAACTTTAAGTTCATGTCAGTTGTGATTTAAGATATTGAAGAATTCTCCGGTTTCCTCCCACAGACAAAAAACATGCAAGTTAGGCTAAGTGGTGACTCTAAAACAGCCTGTAGGTGTGAATGTGAGTGTGAATGATTGCCTGTATATGTCAGCCCTGTGATTGAATAGTGACGTGTCCATGCCTCTCGCCCAATGTCAGCTGAGATTGGCTCCAACCCCCCTGTGACCCTCTAGAGGATAAGCGGTAAAGAAAATGGATGGATGGAAGAATTCCTGTTAAGTGGCTGATTTTCTTTAGTCACTCAATCACTAATCAATCCTAGTTTGTTCTATTGATCCATTTTAGGTAAGGGGAAGAAGCAGAGATTACATCAACTGAAGGCAATTTATTGCTACAGTTACAACCTTCTGTATTTTATTTATGACATTTCCTTCATACTTGTATAAATAGTCTGTATTTTTTAATAAAAATGTTGCATTCCAAGGTCTGGATTTGATTTCCAGAGGCCTACTGTTGCCCTCTCAGTTGGACATATTTAACCATTTCTACCTTTTTGGTAGCCCACAGGACCTTTGTCACAAAGCAACAGCGAAGAACAAGACACAAACATTTACACCTGTTGCTGTAATGAAGCCGTTTTTAATGTGTACTTTTACATGTTTAAGAATTTATGAAAATCAGTAATTCCTCTTTACCTGAAGTATTTTTTTATTTCAAGTATTGTCTTTGCGCTACATTTAAAGTCAAATCAATTACAGAGTGAGAAAAAAAGTCACATGGAAAGGTCATAACAATAACAATAACAATAACAATAACAATAAACTGTGTGAGAAAGGAACAAAAGAATCAGCAGCTGCACCAGTGAGGAAGCTGCTGGTGTGTCTAAGGCTGCAGATGTGAGATTTTGACACAAGGTCTCAGCGGTGTGGTTCTGTACAGCAGAGTGACCGCTGAATATTTGCAGAGTTGAAGAGCCTGGCAGCCCTGTAGACAAGACTGAAAGGTCTACATTGAAAAGAACAGAATCAGGGCAGTAAAAGAGGACATTGATGTTGGGGAAGCAGATGCTGAAATTCTGAACATAAACTGCAAGTCAAAAGCCTCTCTGGTAAGTTTTGATATTGTTCTTCTGGTAAGTATGTTTCTTTAAATTAAGTGATGACTTAAGTGTATAATTTATCTTTAAAACTATATATATGTAACTATTCTGCATTAAAATGTCTAAAAACAACTAGACCTATGTTATATATTTTCTTGAGCTGTGTACTTACATTATCCCAAATCTTTCCAACAGTTTTCAAACCCAGAGAAATAAGTCATTTTAATCAAGGTAACGGTCTGTTTCATTTGGTCGCCTGACAATGGTGTCATACCACTCTACCAAAGAGTATATGCGCATAAGATAATACGTCAGCATTGTGGTTGCCTGCCTGAAACTGTCATAAAATGACTTTTTTCAGTTTTTAAGCCTTTTATTCAGTTTTAAGTCCTCTTTTGTTATTGTTTTGATTGAGAGACCGCTAGCAGCTGAAATTACATATTGTGCATTTAAGCACATGATAATCCAAATCTTTTGTATTCATATCAGCACTCATTTTGGAAAACAAGTTGTCAAATTCCTCAAAGTTTGACATTTATAATTATAGCAGTATATCTATTTTCTAGGCAGGGGATGCAAGGGCTGCCTAATGGATTTTAAAGTAAGAGGTTTGGAAAATAAGAGAGCTCCGTTTTCTCTTAGGTGGGCTTTTAGCCATGTGGTAAAAATATCTCTATTAAGTCTGTGGAATTGCTGTGCTCTGCATTAAAACTCACTCTTGTCTCCATTTCCATGGCTCTCCAGAGCGCTCTGTCCACTTTTCTATCCTGTCTTTTAATGTGGCAAGTAGGTAAGAGGAGATGGAAGAGTCACTGACCAGTCACCCCTATATGCCCCTTTTTACAGCTCTGCTGTTTCTATTGTGGGTTTTGCATAGTCAGCTCCCTCTTCCCATCTGTCTTCTTTTCTGTTCTTCCCCACCAGAATTTCTGAATATGGTTGATGCATCCCCTTTGACTCAATCTGAACATAGATGAAACAAAAATGATTAAAAAAATACTCACTGAAGACAATAATGGCATCACTTCCAAATTAGGTCAGATTTGTCTTTCAGTGTGAATTTTCATTTTTTCTTTTGTCTAAGTATTATTTTACACTGTATTATGGGTCCTTCACTACAGTTTTTCAACGTAGAGCATCTTATTATTCTTGAGTGAAGTTATTTTCTGCCTTGGGGCTGCAGTTTGTAATTGTGAATTAGCTCCAAGATGGTGAAAGGCATACTTGATATTTTTTTGACATTAAGGGGCATTCATGAGGTTATGCATGCTGAGGAGCTGTGGATGACACTCTCATTTATGCAGTAACTTGATTTTTAATTGGGAGGCAGGTACTGGGACAAAAGCTGTGGTGATACTTTTTGCAGAGGATGAGTCCAAATATGGTAGCCTGTACTAAACAGGTCAATATCAGATAGGGTAACATAATAAACATGTTAGATCACTAAGGTGCATTAGTGGAAATTATGGCACAAACTGGCTGATCGAGTTTTGCAGTGCTCTCATTAGGTAAGTGCAGCATTGCAAATGCAGCCAGTAACACTTATCACATACTATCTGCTAGTTATAATGTCAATATTCGATATAGATATACTGGGAACCTACCAGTAGGTGAAGGAAAGAAGTGCAATAAATAAGGGAGTGTGGTGGCCGCACCACACTGTTTTTTTGTTTTTATTTTTTTTAGCACTGTAACATACAAACATTTCAAGTAATGACAGTGCACATAGCCTTTTGTTTTCATACAGCACACCCTTTAATATTTTTTGACAGTTTCTTTGCTAATTTGAGTGCACGCGTTTTGGTTAACATTCATTATCATTCATTAACATTTCTTACTTGCTTTAGATTATTTTCTACCTTTTTGTCTGTCGCTGGCCAATGAGGCAATGCCAGTAAAGATGGCTTCTTATACTATGGCAGGCAGGAAGTGGAAGAGGCCAACTGGGTGTTACAGAAGGGAGTCTACCTTTTGGAGATTTAGTTCAATCTAATTATTTTGGGAGTTAAAGTTTTTTTTGTTTTTTGTTTTTTTTGGTTTGACAGTTATATTGGTTGTAAATAGTTTCTTGATTTAAATCTTTGTAGTTAATTGTTTATTCCTGCCCCCCTTGTGGGTCTGTGTGGGCTAGCCCTTGTCTGTGTAAACCTTCCCCTTGTGTCATTTTGTCATTTTAGTTGAGTTCAGTATAGGTTGCTGTATGTTCAGTTGATGTAAATTTAAGTTAAAGGGCCCTAGTTTTGATATTACTTTTATGTAATTTTTTTTTCTATTTTTGTATTTTGAAAAATTAATTTTGTTAAATTGAAATTAGGTTGTAAATAAATTACTATTTTTGTTTTACACACCTGCTGTTCTTGAGCTTTACTGCCTGGTCCCTGAGAGGGAGTAAAACATTAGCATTTAGGAGGGACCTAGAAATAAATAACACTGTAAGAACAATATCATAAGGGGACCAACAGGAAGTGGAAGAAAAACAGAGAAACAATACTGATATCCTGAGAGACCTACAAAGAAGTTATAGATATACTTACATAAATAGCTTGGCTGTGGACAAGGAAAAGAAGAGTGTTTTCAATGGAGAAAGAGTGTGGATGCATCTAGCACCTTTTTGATATGTGGTGGTGTGATGTAGCTGTGTAAACTGTAACAACTTTTGGGACACAAAATTAAAAGAGGACTGATAGCTCTGGCAAGTTAACATGTCACATAGAATTCCAATGAGAAATAGCAGCTAGTTGCAGTAATCACACTAAGCTTAATTTTGAATTATAGCTTTTTTCCAAAATCCTCTGAAATAGAGCTCTCTAAAATAAAGCTCTCAAATCTATTTCCTTGCTTGAATTCCACTGTGAATAAAAATCAAGCTCCAGAGAAGATGTTTATTTCAATAGCCTTTGTGAGATGTCGAGAAACCACTTACTGACTATACTGCATGTTTACAGCACTTAAGTGGCTTCAAATTTTGATCTCCCTTTGAGATCACAAGTAGACATTAGGTACAGTAGTTGTTTAATTTGCTTGTAGTATTCTAATGTGTCTACTGTATGAAAGTAGATGATAGATTGATACATTAAATTAACCTTAATTTATCTTATATGCAGTACGTGCAGTCACTTTGAAATAAATGGCAGACATATACGACTGTGCTATTTTTTAACCTGCTGCCAAATCAATTTTCTATGACTGGTCAGAAGCACAAACACAAAAGATGTCATTTCCCATTTTTTAACACAGAGTCAGTTACTAGGTTACAGAAATCGACTAAATGAAATGAATTATTCCATTCAAAAACAAGTGTACTGAAAGAAACACTCCCCAAATGCTTTGTGTCTGTCTTCATTTGTTCTCTAGGGGGTCTTGTTGTCCATACCTCTGTAAACCAGAGGCTGCTGTGTCAAAGTGATGTGAGTCATTATGTTGCTTTGTATATCTTTTGTTTTGCAGGTCTATCTGTTATCTGCTACTCTGTGTCCATCAGCATTACTACCTGCCCGCCTTTTGTATACCTGTCAGTTTGTCAGACTCAAATGGAGCGTAGCGTAAGTTCAGGCAGAGCGCTAAAGTTGCGCTTGTCTTGGCCAATTGGCTTCAGCTGTTGTCAGTATGCTTCACAACCATTGGCTCATTAACAACTGTGTGGCCAGTAACATCCAATCAGGATGCAATCAGGTGTCCAACGCCGCACTGACATCATTGTTTACTCTGCTTATCACGCTATGCCAACATTGTTGACGCAACTGACCCGAGTTTGTGCTTTTCAGTTTGAAGGACCCACTAAGTAAATAATCACGGTTTGCCTGCTGCCTGTGTTCCAGGACTCGATGGTCAGCTGGTTGTCGAATGCCAGACAGATGCCTGACAGATGCAGAGTTTTCCTGTGTTCGTATTGGGCAGCAACCACAGTGTCAGGGGTCCGTTCACCAGATTTCAACTCATCTTGTGCCTGAGCCAAGTAGACCCTATCTGCTGCTGTGCTGCTTGTGCTTTTATTCATTGCTAGTGACTTGCAGTCAAGCCACCAGCCTGCACTGTGAGAAACATAGTCAAACTGGCCCCCATGTTGTTTTGTGGTACGTGTATATACCAGGCATTATGGTAAGAGCGTGTAAGAACTGATTTCAAAATAAAAGTGATGTTCTGGTGATTCCGGTGGACATGATTTCACATTCAGTCAGTCAGTCAGTCAGTCAGTCTGACAATAATTAATGAATAAACAAACAAACAAACAAATAAAAATACACAAATAACTAACTAAAACAAAATAAATAAATATTAAATAATAAATAAAATGAATAATAACAATAACATAACAATATCAGGACAGTCTGATGTTGAATTTCAAAAGCCCTCTAAAATGAGTAATAGGATTTTCATTTACAGAGAGATCATTTTCATACCCAGCTTCATGTTGCTTGTTATACTATAACAACACCCTTTATTATTACAGGGACACAGTTAGGCAGTGGAATATGTCAATTTGATGTGTTACATGTGTCACATGTCTGAGTCTGAGTAACAGGAATCACTGGAGAGTGAACTGGTTTGCGAACTGTTTGCCCAAAAGGAACAACGAGGAAACCTGAAACGTCCAAATGACAATAAAGAGTGATTATTTTTGTATTGCTGTAGTTTCAGCAGACACTATTGAATGACACTGAAGTAAGTACTGAGTGCATTTTAAAGTAATAATAGGTTTCATGTAGGCTTATTGCTAGCTTTTAATCACTGTGCTTCCTTGTGAACACCAAGCTTTTTTCCAGTATGTTCTTATTGGCTTTTAACACTGCTCTCTTTGTTTCTTACACATTGTAAATTTTGTTTTCAAAAAATGTAGTACATAAATAAATCACCCACTGTTTTATTTTGTTTTGTTTTACATCTATATATCTTTTTTAGATCTAATAAATTTCAGTTGAACTTTGAATTCACAATACACAAATGTTTTCCTATTTGTTTATTGTCATGCGGATGAGGGCAAATGCGAGTTACCAGAGAAATGCAGACAAACAAGGCAGACTGGAACAGTTCAATAATTTATTGCTGATGAGCTGTCTGCTCTGGCTTGTTCCAGGTCCTCAGTGTCCATGTCCAGGCACTGTTCATTTGTCCATTGGATCTATAAAATGACAAGGTGGAAATCTCAAAGATGATTCTCACAAATTTAGACCTGTCAGTATTTTTGAACAAATGTTGTTGTATCTAAATACTCAGATTCACAGTTTACAATCCCTACTGCTTTTCATCTTCAAATTCTGCTTTCACAGCACCTGCAAAAGCTATTACTAATGCTGCTATCTCAGAGTTTAAAGGCAATTGAACTAATATGATATGCAGCCTTTATCCCAGTTTTATACAAGCCTGTTTGTCCACCTCTTAACACCTTAAAGCAGCTTGTCTTCTGCTCCCCAGCTAATCATCCTTTCCCATTCACCTACTCATCTGCCACACTTACCTCATAGATCACTCAGTATATATACCTGTTTGTTAGAATTTGCCAGAGTGGTTTACCTATGTGTAATTGTAGCCTTTTTGGACATATGTGATGACACCCGTCATCGGTCCATGCTTGGAGTATAATTCATTTGCAGTTGTTCACGTTGTATACTGAAAAAACCTTTTCGAGGTATTTCCAGATTTCATTGTCTTAAAAAGTGCAATACAGTTCAGCGCGCTAAAGTGTCCGCTTGTTCCATTATCCAAGTTGTACAAAGAAAATTGAAACAGGAATTAGCTACACTAAGTAAATAAACAAATAGCCTAAATAATGAGCATAATTCATAACTTCTTCTACAAACTTTGGAGATAAAACTATGTAAGAAAAAAAAGCGGCAGAACCAACCCAGGGATTTTGGGCAGCTGCTTAGTTTGCTTGATGTGTGACAGCATGTGAAAAAGAAAAGTCACAGTTTAAAACACTGAGGAATTAAAAAACAGAACTTCATAACTGTCATGGTCACTGAATTTTAATGACCGGTTTACAGATAATAGGGTAATGAGGGTGGAGTGAGGGTGAGGGTGAGGGTGAGGGTGAGGGTGAGTGCAGGGGTAAGAAGGGTAGAGGGGTGGGTGAGGTGGAAGAGGGGTTTGGGGAAAGAGGGAGCTATCGCTGTTATTTGCTGCAACTCCAGCTCCAGAAGCTCTTCTTCTTCTTTTCCTTTTTCATCAGGAGCTCCTGAAAAGAGAAGAACAACAGGGTTCAATTCCAAAGATCTGAAGTGACCTGAAATCAGTTGTTAGAATTAAAAAGATGAGCTGAGGCAGCAAACCTGAAGCTGGAGGTTGTCGTCTGTGAGGCGCTGGATATCCTCTTTCCTCTGCGCCTCCTCATGGATCCAAATCTCATCTTTGCCCGTATTGTCTCCTCCAGTTGCCTCTGCTCTTTCTCCCATTGCTGTGACCTCCTCTCCCAACTCTTGCACACTGTAGAGAGCTCCTCTCTAGACTTTCTGACTGTTTCAGAGAGCTCCTTCTGGTAGCTCTCTTCTCTCTGTGAGAGCTCTCTCTGGTATAGTGAATCTAGTGAATCACAGGCCAGTTGACTTTGTTTGAGAGCTGACTGCGTTTCACTCAGCAGGGCCAAGGTGTCAATGTGAGCGATGATGCGTGCTCTTCTTTTTTCATTGGCCCTGCTGATTTCTCTCTCTTTGTCACTGAGGAGCTCTTCAAGGTGGCTGACCTTTTTCTGCCGGCTCTCTTTCACGCTCCTATACCCGCTGGACTCTTCCTCAACAGAGCCTCTCTTCCTCTCTGTTTCTTCTCTCTCAGCATGGAGGCTCCGTTCAAGAGAGATGATCTGCTCATCTCTCTTTTTGATCACCCCTGCTGCCTTCTCCAGCACTTCATGTAACTTCCTCCACCAGAGAGAGTCATATTTTTCTAGAGGAAGTTGGCAGTGAAGAGACCAGATTTCTTCTTCTCTGTTTCTGATCTTGTCTTTTTCCTCCTGGAGGTCACTCTTCGACTTCCTGTTTTCTTCTTCTGTGACAGAGAGCTTCTTCCTAGTGGTCCTCCTCTCATCCAGAAGCTGCTCTCTGTCACTTCTCCAGGACTCCTTCTCCTTAAGGACCATGATTTTAGCAGCAGTCCTCAACTTTTCTTCACTCTCCTGCATCTCACCCTCCATCTGTTTCCTCATCTCCTCCATCCCTCTGTTGTAGTCCTGTGCAACACAAACACAGACATACATGAAGACATTTTCATATCACTGATGGCTCTTTTTTTCCTTACAGGAAAACAGTCATCCGTTAATACTGAGAGGACATAGATATCGTATTTACACTTTATACTGGAACTCTTCAATAAATCCTTTATTTATTGTTTATGTACATGTATCCATGTTTTCATCTGACCGACTGTGAGAGATGAGTTTAAATTAAGATGATATTGTAAATTTGTATGAAATGTAATCTCATTACAAACTGCATCTGTGCTGATGAAAAGTGTATTTGTCTACTGTAAGCTTCAGACACAATATGAAGCCATAAAAACATGTACAGTCTTGTGTAGTAGTGCAGTATTACTTCCTGGTTTGAACATCTTACCCTGGTGGCTCTGCTCTCTCTTCTTGCCATGGTGACTGATGATCTTGGAAATGATCCAAAACGTGAGATAGATGATTTTCTCTGAAGACGAATGTTTGTCGATTCAGCTGGTGTGTGAGCGTGACGTCTGTTTCTGACTTCTGAGAAACTCACAGCTCATAACAGAAAGACAAACACAGTAGTAGATTTGTGTTTACCTCCATATTGGGTGAATAGTGAAGCAACTGTAGCCTTCTTTTTTAGGTAGTCTGCCAACTGTAGGACAATGCAGGATGATCCTAAATATACAGCAAATGCGGCCAGGGAGTTTTTTATGACCCAGCAGTGAGATGTTCTCCACGGGCATTTTCATCACCTGACCTCAGTCCAGCTGAGCAGGGGTGTCACTCGCCAAAAATCAGACCAAAGGCAAAAGCCCAGTTTATAGTTCAGGTCTGACATAGAATCATCAGGGGAGACATAAGTGTCCTCAGGGATCACAGACTTCAGACAGTCAATATTCCTACACTGTTCATCTGTGGATGTAAACACCATCAAGGTAAAGAGGAGAGATTAACCTCATAGTCATGGTTTCATTTCAAAGCCAATGTGCTGAAAGTACAGATAAATTACAACAAAACTACAAATATGTGTAATGGTGAAAATAGTCTTTCTTGAACAGTTTTAGCAGTCATATTACAGTTCTCTTATTAAACCTTTGCTGGTACACAACTTAGCATTGCATATGTGGCTCTACTAGAGTAGACAGACAATATCTTGAGACTTTTTCAAGGAATTTTGCCCCAATGTTTTTCAGGTCTACTCACTCGCACCACCACACTGGCTTCCTTTACTTTGATCACCTGTCACAGGCTGGCAAGACGTACCAGCACTCAGGGGCCTGGAGGTATGTGTAGTAAAAGTTTAAGTTAACAGATTCACACTGAATTTACTTAATTTATTTAAGACATCTGTTCTAAACTTAACAAAACATTTTCTTTTATTACAGAGTTTCCAGAGGACCGGAGTAGAGAGCTTGTGAGACACCAGGGAGGACAGCTGTGGATGGAGTGTCGCTCACCTCGAATGCTTTTGCTGGGGTTTCATGTCTGCTGTCTGAGTCCCTAACTGTACCTACCTTCAGAACAGACTGCTATCTGGGGTGTGTCTGCTCTGCTCTACAGGTGACTGGGAACACTAAGTGCTGGTTTTCCCAAGTGATAAAGCCTGGCTGCAGCTAGCAGCTTGCCTCTCTCTGGCTGACTCGCTGCCACTCTGCTGCTGTGGCAGTTCTGCTCTCTCACAGGCACCATTTGTTTTGGCTATGCTGCTCAAGTTCTTTACCTTGCTTTCATGCACCTTTCATAACACACACACTAACTATTCATGCATTATATACAGTACTGTGCAAAAGTTTTAGACACTAAAAGTAAAGTGAGGATGCGCTCAAAAATAATTCCATTAATAGTTTTTATTTATCAGTTAACTTCATACAAAGTGCAGAAAAGACAAGAAACCATAATGTAATCAATATCTGGTGTGACCATGCTTTGCATTTAAAACAACACCGGCTCTCCTCGGTACACCTGCACACAGTTTTTCAAGGTACTTGTCAGGTCGGTTGTTCATTTGGAGAACTTGTTTCAGTTGTTCTGTGGATTCAGGCATCTCAGCTGCTTCTGTCTCTTCATGTAATCCCAGACTGACTCCATGATGTTGAGATCAAGGTTCTGTGGGGGGCATCCCATCTTTTGCAGGACTCCTTGTTCTTCTTGTCACTGAAGATGGTTCTTTATGACTCTGACTGTATGTTTGGGGTCGTTGTCATGCTGCAGAATAAATTCGGGGCCCTTCAGACACCTCCCTGATGGTATTGCATATTAGATAAGAATCTAAACATCTAAAGTGCGTAAAACTTACTTATTGTACAACACTGATCCTACTGACTTTCACGCCTCATATTGTAAATATTCAGTTATCTCCTTAATTTGGTTTAGTTTGCTTAAATAAATATCTTTTATTAAAACTTTATCATAGTGCGTCTCCCTTTTGTTGTAGTCACTTGAGCCAGGTCATGACAAATGGGGGCTTGTCTAAAAGGCTAGTTTGTTAAAAAATTGGTTTAGTGCTGCAGTTAGTGGCAGGTGCGTGGTGTTAATTGCAGGTGCTGAGTAGGGAAAAGCAGCTTGAGTTAGAGAAACTTTGGCAGGCAGGGAAGCTTGAGTTGGAGAAAATGTGGCAAAACACAGAGAAAATAAAATAGGAGTTAGAGCAAGTTGCAGTTAATCAGAGAGAGCTAGCTTTCTCCGGGGGGGTCTAGTACAGAGGATTCTGCTTCTGTTGGTTTTACACCAGGTGGTGTTGATATTGTTGCTAATCTGCATTTGGTGCCAAAGTTTAATGAGCGTAACCCTGATACTTTTTTCACTCTTTCAAGCGTGTTGCAGATGCAAAAAACTGGCCAGATTGACAGAGTGCTTATGCTTAAGTGCATCCTCACTGGGAGAGCCCAGGAGGCATTATACTCAGCTGTATGTGGAGAGGATGGCTTAGATTATGAGACAGTGAGAGCGGCTGTGTTAAAGGCATACACGTTGGTCCCTGAAGCTTATTGCCAGAAGTTCAGAAATTGGATGAAAGGTGATAAACAAATGTAGAGTTTGTTCGTAATTTGAATTCCCGTTTTCACCATTGATGCTGAGCTGCTAAAGTTGATTCTTTTGTGGGTCTTTATGAGGTGATCATGTTTAAAAACACTCCCTCAACGCATTGCTACTTATGTAAATGAGCAGAACCCCTCCACTGTGTGTTGACGCATACGGGTAGTTTTTCAGAAACGCACTCCTGGGGTTATTGGAGAGGTAAAGATAATTGTGGTGAAACTTGTGGTGGTGCTCTGTTTTGAATGTTATTTATCAGCAGGTATCTGCCTAATTCTGCTCTATGTGCATTTGTTGGTGTTTTTCAGTGTAGGCTATGTGTAAAATGTATTGGCAGAATTCTGCATGTAAAGATTCTGTTGGATGTTTGTCCAAACGAGTAAAGCTATGATGACTGAGTGGACCCCATACTTCACTACCATACAGTGCAATGGGCTGGATGACAGTATCAAATATTTTAAGACAGATGTTAAATGGAATTCGGAAATTATACAATTTTGTCTTAATTGCATTTAGAGCTCTTCAAGCTTTTTCTTTTAGTGCATTCACTGCCATGTTGAAACTCCCTGATGTTGTTATGGTTACACCAAGGTAAGTATAACTCATACTCATTTATGCTATTTGTTCTCCTGACATCTGGGGCGTTTTTGAAAAATAGTGATATTAGTTTTCTTCATATTTACTGCCAGGACCCATTTCTGACAGTACTTCTACTATGTCCAGCTGTTGCTGTAATCCTTGTTCAGTAGGAGACAGTAGAATAAGGTCATCAGCATAAAACAGAGACTTCATGTCTTTATCTAGGAGGGAGAGGCCAGGAGCAGCACATTGATCCAACTGAACAGCAAGTTCATTTATATACACATTAAATAAAGTTAGACATAAATTGAACACCTCTTCTCTAGGTGAAGAATTTGGTATGTTTGTCCCCAATTTTAATAGCACACCTATTTTCCGAATACTTTGATTTAACCAGATCATACATTTTGCCCTCTATACCACAATGTAAAAGTCTGTAATAGAGCCCTTCGTGCCAAACAGTGTGAAGAGTGTGAAGGGTATATAAATGGTCGGTGGTGCAGTGTTTTGGGAGGAAGCCAATTTTAGTTTTACTCAAGATGGAGTGTTGGTCAAGGAAATCTATTTTATTTAGGATATTACAGAATAATTTACCTAGACAACTGCTGACACAGATGCCACGGTAGTTACTAGGGTCTGATTTGTCCCCACTCTTATGAACAGGGGAAATGAGCCCTTTGCACCAGATGTCAGGAAAACATCCTGACTGCAATACAATATTGAACAACTTCAACACTGCACCCTGAATCTCTGGGATGCTGCATTTGAGCATTTCATTTTTAATGCTGTCTGGACCACAAGCTCGCTCTCCCCTGTGCAGTGAAATGCTCAGCATTACCATCTGTTTTCTATTTCTTCAATTTGGAACCCTAGTGAAGTTTTCTTCAACAAAAGATTTCTTATTCAACTGTTTTAACTTATACCTCTCTGCTGCATTGTGTGTTTAAGTCCTGACTTGAGTTACAAAGCTGCATTTAGGTTAGTATTCCGCCACACCACAGACAAACACTATCCTTACAAACCTGATGCTTTAAGTATCTGTTGAGCCAGTGTTTTTCTCTCATTTCTGTCCTTTTTGGATGTCCCAAACCCAATGACTGGAACAGCTGGAAAGGCCTTCATCACTGCCCTTGACCTCTAAACAAACACAAATATTTAGAACATCATACTCATTTGCAACTGTTCTTGTGTCTGATTATTATATAGCAAAATAAAATTTCAGATAAAACTGACTTTAACGAAGACATGGACTTAATTTGGAACAAAGCAGAGAGAGTTTACAGCATATGATGCAAATTGTAACTGGATCCAAAACATATTCTTGCTAATATTACATTATTATTGATATTTAAAATGCACCCAAATAATTTTCTCAAACTCTTAAGTTATTTTGATATGATACAAATGCTTATATATATATATTTAATGACTGCATAAAGTGTGAATTTATAAAGGCAAGAGTCAAGAATTCTGGCAGTGGATTTGTCATTTGAAAACATGGAAACATGACATACCAACTATATTTCTAAATTCCATTAATTTAGGCATAGCTATTGGGTATACCCTTCGTGTACATGCTCATCACCGAAAACTTTTCTTTACCACCCTCCTACTAAGGAGGATCTCACCTATGTCCACACCTTGCACATAAGTGCTGTGCCAACATCGTTCTGCTCCCTGAAGCAAATCCTTTAATTCAGCACCCCAGGGAGCAGTTGGGTCTCCTACCGTAACAGGCTCTGCCTACACTCATTGAATCTTGAGACGTAAATTGTATCTCATGTTATATTTCATGTTGGGCTCCACTCTTTAGGACTGTCGTTATTGGGATAAAGGTTGAAGCTGGATATAGGTAAATGTCCCACTGGCACACTGGGACCATAAACACAACACCTCCATCAGCCCATAAGGGAGGCACACACCTGACCTGTGCACCCGTCTGCAGTCACACTGAACAGCACACGACCATTAGGAGTGTTAACTCACAACACAATGGGCAACAGCCATCAGTCAAAAACTAGTTGCTATATTATTAGCACTGTAAGAGATAGACAAAGGTTGTGAACGGTAACTGTCAGTTGAACAGTATGGGTGTGAACATGCACCACAACAACAGAATTGAGTTGAACAACACACAAACAATGGCATTATTCACAGAAAGTGTACACTACTACACAGTAATGGAGGGGCCAATGTTACAGCAGCTGGCCCTCTTGAGTCCTCCACAAACACACCCAAGAGCAAATGGGTCAGAGGGCAGAGAAGCATCCCACAGACAAATGCAGGTGAATGAGAATGAGGAAGATCAAGATGCCGTGCACATATCCTCCACTGACAACTCTCTCTGGAGGCCTTTGACAAGCCCCTGGCAGGATGGTCCCTAACACCACCAGGTGGATCCCAGCCAGTCGCCACGTAAGCCTTCTTAATTGCACCAGCACTAGAAGTACCATGAAACTGTAATTGGGCATGAAAGATAAAACTTTCAGTGCTGCACAATTGCACACATTATAAACCATATTGCTAAAGCCCTACAGGATGTAATACAGATTGATTAAGTTAATAATTCCCTGATTCTTTTGGCTGCAAGGTTGAAATCTGCTTCCTCTGTGGAATTTGGTGCAATATCCACCAGAAATACTGTGTAGTTGATTGCATTCATGTACTGAAAATGATAAAGAAGTAATTTAATGAAACAAGTACTGATTAGATCTTTAAAACTATACCGGACATTCAGAGTGTATATACAGGAATAATTCACCTACTAACCAGAAACTTCCAGTGGGCATTGCCAATATTTACAAAGGAAACAATGGCCTGGTGTGGGGAATTGGCTACGAGCTGTAGGTGACAATTGCCATGCTGCCTGTTCCTCCCTGCCCTCTGCTGTGTGGCTCTAGCCACGGTGCTAACATGGCTGTAGGTGCAGTGCTGACCAGATGTATCTCTGCCCTTGGTGCTGGAGAGTTGACAGTGCTTGGATCCCCTCATCACAGAGAGTATGTTCAAACAGGCTCTTTCCATCGCCCTGACAGTTGGTATGCCATTGTTTACCAGGTTAATTGTGAGGGGTGTACCTGGTGATTATCATTGGCCAAGGAATTCTTTTATAGTTGTTACTACGGTTATGAAAAGCTGAACAGAAGAAAAGAGCACATTGCCGCATCACATACGGAGCAACTGCAGACAACTCTACATAAAGACACAAAACAAATTGTTGGTTGATTTGACACAGATTTAATGGGTTACAACTATTTTATTTCTTGGTGTAAGCTAATATGAGAAATTTAGTATAGGGCCATTTGGTTAACTGTGGCTACTTATATGAGAATTCAAAACACAATCTGTCTTTCTCTAAGACATATTAAAAAAATAAATAAATTAAAATAAAAATTGCAGACTGCATCACTCCCATCCACTGGGATCAGTCAAAGAGGCAGTTTCTTATGATGGGAAGTAAGATTGACGGTTGATAAGGAAGAAACATTTGAACAGCAGTTACACCAACTTGCCAGAGGCCCAGGGGCCTTGAGGCAACATAGGCAATGACCCAGAAATAACAATTTGTTGTTATGGTTGAATGTACACACATTTACATGATCACTGATACAGAAGTTGTAAATATATTTACAAGTGTTGCATATCTGACCTACTTACATTTATGTTGCACAACTAAGATATTTAAGAGTAGATAGTGTACATCACAGATCAGAGATATGTCTCCCAAAAACTATCTGTAATAAAACTGTAATAGGTAAAACTCTGTAATAGGACATAAGGGCGAGGGACATGGGGATAACAGTCTCTGCTGGGCATTCTTCACATCGGAGTCAATGTAAGTCTCCCACTTCAGGTCATGAGAGATAGTACAGCCCAGGGGGCAGTGCTGGGGGGGTTCTTCCTGTCTTGAGCGTGTTCAGCTACAAGTTGTTGTGAGTTCACCAGACTATCGGCTGCTCAGCCTCTCTATCATTCTGAAGTGAAATTGGTCTACTTGGTTTACTTTTAAATCTAATCTGAATTCAGGGGGAACATAGCTCATTTATGACATTTTAGAGATAATATCAGACTGTCCTGATATTATCTGAGTGACTCTCTGAGCCTGTCTTCTATCATTCTGAAGTGAAACAGTGTGAAAAGAGGAAGTTTCTCATTGAGAGTCTAGGAAATGTGCTGCAAATACCGCAACACAACAGAAGTGTTTCCAGAAGACACTTAAGAATGATGAACACGTCAATAACTCATAAGCGAAATGTTGTTAAAATACAAACAAGGCCTCTTTCCTACCGTAGTAAGGCAGACAATGAGCTACAACCTTATTTTCACCAAAAAAAGCTGGCCTCTGAGATGGACAAATAACATAATTCTCAATGTTCAGCCGGCTGTGTGTGCAGGGACCATCTACACAGTGCAACACCGACAAGAGATCTTCAAACAATATTCAGTAATTTTACTCTTATATAATGTAGTGTCCCCAAAATCACTTCACACACCAATGGCATTCTGTTGGTTTTACTACAACACTTAGTTTGGGAAAAAAGGATTGGGGGTTATTGAATAACGTTTGAAGATAGAGAACAATATTATTTCCCCAGCTCATGGGACAGCTTGTTTTGGTGAACTTAAGTTTGTAGCTCATTGTCTACCTTACTACGATAGGAAAGAGGCCTTGTTTGTGTTTTAACAACATTTCGCTTGAGTTATGGACGTGTTCATTGTCCTCTGGAAACACCTCTGTTGTATTGTGGTATTTGCAGAGCATTTTCCAAATGCTGCGCATGTGTTGTCAAATTGATGAAGGTGTTTTCTTAATTTGCTTTTGTTTTGTCTATTTGCATGTTTTCTGAAGTTGCAGGGCAAAACAACATGGGGGCTAGTGTGACTGTGTTTTTTGAGGTGGAGGCTGGCTTGACTGCTGTGCTGCATTGTTGTTGGCTGTGATCTCAGTTTAGCTTCACTGCTGTGTTATTGTTGCTCGGATTCAATTTGTCATGGACATGAATTATTGGTGTTTGCAACTTCCATGTTTGCATGTGATGCACGGCTGGCTGCTTTGAGGGAAATAAATGCTTGTGTGAACTTTTGAAAGGCTAAAATGCTCAGTGATAGTCATAGAAATCATGTTTGTGCATCTGGACAGTGTGTTCCTGTGTGAAAGAGAAACAAAGAACATCTATTTATTTTGAAACAGATTCTGCCACGTCTGTTTGGGTATAATCATGCATAAAGTAGTCACAACAACTCCTAGAGGTTGGTGTGAAACAGATTAAGAAGTATTTTCTCCACTGTTTGGGGCTCACTCCTCTACAGCAGCTCATACGTCTGTACCGACTGTGAGTGTGCCACGCTCTGAACATTAAAGAAAGTGTGACAATACTATATCGAGGGACATCTCTTTCCTCAATGAAGGCAAGTGCAAGAGGTACATTGCCACAACACTGCTCAGTTTGCTATATCCTGCCGAATCTGCAATGGTAGAATATTCATTGCCGTGTATGTTTATTCATTTGCATTGGCATTAATGAAAGATTAATCAATCAAAGCTTTATGTAGCAGTAAAGCTAATTTCTTGTGGTGTCTGGCATGTGCTTGCCTTGTCGCTAAGTCCAAATGATACGTTTGAACTCTCCTGCATAGGCTTTGGGCATATCTTCTTTCGCGGTTGAAGTTGTTTTGGGGGTTTCTGTTAGCTCATGTGTGCTATTTAGCTGATCACTAGAGATAATTAGTCATTCATATTATAATGGATTCTACAGCTGATCTCCTGCTCATTACTAATTTGGTTAGCTTATAAAGGAGAGGAGGCCTGGCTTGCTATTATCTTGCTATACTGTATGTTCATCTGAGGGTAATCAATATTACTGCTACATCTCTGATGATATTGGCTTTGTTAGCATTCAAGGGGAATTGCAACATGCTTGTTGCTTCTCATAGGTTAGGTACATTTAGTTAACAATATTTCGGGATACTGACAGTATTCTGCTGCATGTTTATCTGAGGTTGCCAGGATGTTGTTTAATCATTGTCTCAGATGAGAAGGGCTTTGCTAGAATTCAGGAGAAATTTCAAAACGCTGTTGCATAGATTGAGGAAGGCAGATCGCAATGGTGTTTTGGGGGTTTTAATGCACTCCCTGCTAATACTGTACTTACTAAGCAGTGAGCACTCATTTGTTTTGGGGGATTAGCACTCTCAGCAGAATCCCCGTTGCTGCTTGGTTTCTTTCAGAGCTCCCTCAAACAGCAGAGCCTTTTCTACCAAATCTAACTGTATAGCCATTTGTTATAAATGGTCAATTCTAGGGATGCTCATTTTGAATTTTTTTTTTCTGACCAATAGCTAATGCAAACCGACAAGATTAAAATGCACTACTTATATTGGATGAGTGTCTGTGACCCATTTAAAAAATACCAATACAACAAATGTTTTTTTTTCTTAAGAAGGGATTTATTTTTAATTTAATTATTTTTTTCATTTTTACAACAACAGAACATGAGTGTTCACACATCGTCACATCATCACACACCTGCAGTGCTGCTGTAGACCTTAAGAGACCTACATTAAAAATATTTAATTTAAATAAATGTTTAAGTAATTAGCAAATAGTAGCCAGACTTTCTAATGAACAAAAACAGATTAACAAAATGAAAACGCATATTGAATCCGAAAACGAAAACCCCCTCCTCCTCCTCCTCCTCCTCCTCCTCCACTCTCAGCTAATTAATTATCAAAAACAGCCAACAGGCTAACGAAACAGAAACTTGTAGTTGCACTTTTCAGACCTCAAAATAAAATAAACAAGCCAGGCTTACCTCAGTCCTCAGCATAGCAGACAGCTTGTCTTCTGGTTTTTATTCAGAAACAGCAACATGTTGACATGCCGTGGGGTTATTCTGGTGCATAGTTTGTTGACTGTGAGATGGCAAAGATGTCCCAGGAATGCAGAGGTAGTGCTAGAGCTAGAGAGGCTGGCCTTGGGAAGCGCGTCTGATTAGCTTTCCACAGTCAAGAGGATTAGTATCCAATGAGGGGGGATTGTCTCTCATATAGGTGTCCACCTCTGCCTCTGGGTCATTAGCTTGTTGAGGGGTGCTGTAGTCGTCTCTCATGAGCAAGATCATGGCATTGCCCTGTCGGCGTTGTACAACTCCAGCCTGGGCAGCAGACACCGCTGTCTCATCATCTCTCCCCGTAGCACCAACTGCCTCATCATCTCCCCTGGTAGTGCCAGCGCCAGGCTCATCTTCATTATCTTCAGTGGCCACTTGCACAGTAGCACAGATTTCCATGTTTATGGCGAGGGACCAGGACAGAGGCAATAAGTGCTGGTTTGACCATCAACACATCCGTGTGAACCTCTGGTGAACAATATAACCTAATTAATGTCACTCTTAATTCATAACAGAACAGGCTATTATGTCAATAATAATGATAATAACAGGCGAATAGTAACAATACACGCTAGGGCTAATAATATGCTAGGGCTAATAATAATAGTAACAATAATATTTTAATAGTTCCTAGGCTATTTGAAAAATACACATATATTAACCCTATAAATGAAATAGCCTACCCACATGCGGTGACTCAGCCGAACCTTCGCCTTGAACTCTGTTGCTCTTCAGCCGTCATCCTCAGCTCTCATCAGATGTGTGTTTAGAAGGCTGAAGGTGATGGGGTAAATGTTGGAAATTGACACCTCTTCTTCTGGACATGACAGTGGTCGCACATTTTAAAGTCTCCAACACAGGCACGTTCTCCTCCATTATGTGCCAGTATTCGTCCAGGATCTAGAGGCTTCTGGCTTCTTGCAGCTTTGTTACTGTTCAGCTAGACAGAACAGCTGTAACTACCCACCGTTGTTCAAGAAGTCTTCCGAACATGTTGCACACCGAGTTCTATCTAGTTTTGCATGACTGGATGAGTTGGTGTTGCAGAAGTTTCATTTCAATCAGGAGAGACTCATTTTACGTAGTGAATGGTGTTTATTGAACAGTATGATGATAAATTTAAAAGTCTTTGGCGATTAGACTCCATCATGATGTGGCCGAATATGGAGGGGGCGATAAAAGCATGAAAAGGATAACCCCCCAAAGAGAACTGAGGATATATGACCTGACACCAAGTGCGTGGTACTTACCATGCCGGTGGCGAGGGATCCTAATGGAATAAGAAGAGAGAGAATTAGACACGAAGAAATGAATAACGTAATACGTGAACCTAGCATGGAAGAATGAAGGGTGATAGGAGAGTGTGGGTAGACTGTTAAAGAGGGAGTAGAGGGGTCCGATGACCTTGAGCTGTTATGTGAGGTCAGATGACCTTGAATGCTTGGGAGGTCCGGGGACCTAGAGCTGTTATGGAAGGTCTGACGACCATGTGCTGTTGCGTGTTCTGGTGGCGGGGTCTGAAGACCGTGGACTGGTGTGTGAGCAGATGTGCGAGGTCCAACGACCATGTGCTGATGCATGACTGATGCAAGGGTCCGAAGACCATGTAATGATGCGTGGGCCAATATGATAGGTCGAGCGACCTTGAGCTGGCGAGAGAGGAAGGATAGGAGGAAGAGGGAGAGAGAGCGAGGGGCCGGGCAACCAGAGGGTTGCCCCTCAGAAATGACATAGCAACTGTCTTTGTAGAAAAAAGTTATGCCATTCCAGTTGTCCAGAAGATGAGACCAGAAGCCAAGGTCGGAGCGGCACCCGTCGTTTAGGGAGACGAGATCGTGCAGATTGGGTGCAGAGGAAGCTAATTCAAGCAAGCAGGAGATGAACAAGCGCCCCTGAGGAATGACGCGCATGGCGATGTTCAGATGGCCGAGATGGTTACTGCAGCGCAGAATGACCTTGTGATTTCATGTATGCAATGTAATTTATTGGGGGGGAGTGAAGCCTTCATCTTGACGGTGTCTAAGGTGATGCCGAGGAACTTGAGGCGCATATCTGGGCCGAGAGTTTTTTTTCTGACGGGAACGCCGAGAGCTTGAAAGCAGCGCTTCAGTTGAGCCAGCGAAGAGCCTGAGCTGTCGTGAGGTGGGTCGATCAGGAGAATATCGTCCAGCAGGTGCAGGACGGAGGGGACCCTGACTCTGTTTAATAGAATCCAGCAAAGAGCCTCTGAGACCTGATTGAATATGGATTGGCTGCTCCTGGAGCCGAATGGGAGGCGCACGGCGAAATAATATTTCTTTTCCCACCTGATGCCGAAAAGATGCCATAGAGAAAGATGGATGGGGACGATTTTAAAAGCGTCGGTGATATCAGCTTTGGAGAGCCATGCGCCTTGGCCTGCTAATTTAATTAGTTTGATGGCGTTATCTACGGATGCATAATGAAGAGAAAATGACTCAAGAGGGATGAGGCTGTTAATGCTAGAAGTGGGGCTGGAGCGAGGAGCGGACAAATCAAATACCAGTCTCTTCTTTCCTGAGTACTTCCTTGTGGCTAGTCCTATGGGGCTAGTGCGGAATACTGAAAACGGGGGTGAGTCGAATGGACCGATGACGCACCCATTGTTTACTTCTTTCTCTAGCAGCTGCGAAACAACCTCTGGCTCTTGATTGCTGACTGGAGGTTTTTTGCTTCGTAGGTAGCGGGAGTGAGGGGACACCAACCCTAAAACCCTGAGAAAGACCCGTAATAAGATGATCAACAAACATGGAATTTGGATAAGACAGTTCTGCTGCAAGGGAAAACACATTTATTGGAGCGGAGGGATGATTGTTCATTATATCTTTGACGGTTCTCCTGCCTTGGGATGGCTCGCCTGGCACCTGGGATGAGCGTCTCTGCAGTTGCTGCAGACATGGAGAAAGTGGCAGTTGGGGAAAGAACAAACATTTTCATTGAAGTTATTGCAAATGGGTATATTATTGAAAAGATGCACCTGTCGGCCATAGGTGTCGGGATAGCGCTGGGTGATGGGGGGCTGGCGAGCCAAAGGCAGAAGGGGGGGTGGAGGCTGGAATGGCACTGAAGGGCAGAGGGACACTGTGTGGCCCAGATCTCCGCAGGTGACACAGGAAATCAACTGGGAGCCCCCGGCAACCATGATTAATAATTCAGTGTCGAGAACGGCCCAGTTCAAGCGTACATTGGATTGGGAGATGTGGAGTGCGGCTTTCCTGGAGAACGCTTTATGGTAAAGATAGAAGATGTTTTTTCCATAATTGAGGTGGAGATTGCCTATAAGCGACAGATAAGCGTCCAATTCTTGTCTTCTCTCAGGGAAGACGGAGCAGATAATGTCCCTGTAAACGCCGAAAGCAACCAGAAACTGCCCGATGGATAAATCTCTATTGAGCCGGGGGTCTGCGGACTTAAGCACGGCGGTGATGTTAGCACCCGTGGTGATAGTTTTGTTGCATTCGGGTGAAGGCAGGATAAGGCTCACTAAGTTGATGTCTTTACCTTGAATGATTTTTGACCGTAGCCGAGGAGAGATATAAGCTGCTTGAGATATGTACTCTCTACCTAAAGCCGGGGCTGGGATGGCTGAGGCCAGGGTGTGTTGGACGGCTTCAGGCTGAAAGGATGTGGATGGCTGGATGAGCGAAGCTGGCTGCAGCATGGCGGCTTGAGTTGCGGCGATGGGCCTGATTTCCTTGCTCTTTTTCTGCCGGGGGCGGGAGCGGGGGTGGGATCAGCTGGAGCCAAGTCGTCTTGTCTGGGCGTGGGTGAATACATGGCTAGGTCGTGGCTAAGAGCTTGCACAGAGAGTTTGTGGAGTTGAGAGAGGGGGAGACCCAGGGCTGGAGTTATGCCGCATTCTTGGAGCTGCGAGAGGAGATCGGACTTGAGCATAGAGGATTCTCCTTGAAGTGCCAAGCGGGCGCTTCTGCACTGGCCGCTTGATGAAGTCGATGCGGTCTCTGGCAGAATGACAAAGTGGAAGACTGGGTCTTCCATGAATAGGTCGTCTGAGTCGGACATGATTTTTGAGTCAACAACAGGATGCACAAAAGGGTGAGTAAGTTGTATGCCATGCGATGATGCCTGCAATGACAGCTGACAGTGACAGAGAGAGACACGGTTTTAAAGTTTGACAGCAAAGCTGTGATTGGCTGTTTAGGGATCGTGGAGAAATCTGATTTGTTAACTAGAAGTGACGCAACTAACAGCTGATGTGAAAGCGGGAGGAGCCGAGAGAGAGAGGGAAAATGAAGGGTGAAATTATGAATGAATGAAGGATTAGGAGTCTTCCTGTCTGAATTTACGCTAAGCTTCATTTGTTCTTTTTTGGCCTCCAGTGCGTTGCATTCAGGGGTGCTGTGGTTGAAGTGCCCGACAAGCTGCCCAGCTACAGTGCATGCACAAAACAGGCAACTGAGTCCCATTCCACTCGTCTGGGCGAGTTAGCAGCCATGATATTGCATGCATTGTCGTGGACACATGCAGACACTTTCCCAGTCCCCAAGCCTCCATCGCATCAATTAGTTTAGCTATTAGGTTGTCTGCTGTGTGTCTGTCCGGCATACTCTGTGTCAGTAGGATGGCCAATTTAACCTGCCAGTCCTCAATATAGTGGCATGTAATTATCATGTAGCTCTCTGTTGTTAGCGCCGTCCAGCAGTCAGTCGTAAGAGCCACGAACTTTGTGCTATCAAGTTTGATTTTCATTTCTTTTTTTTTTCTCTGCAAAACAGGCTTCAATTTGACGGGTAATAGACCACACTGATGGGCAAAATGTCTTTCTCCACCATTGAACAGATTCTGAGACCACTACACATCGCATCTTCTCACTGCTAACATGGAGGGCAAAGTTGGTTGTCCTCCATCAAGTGGTATTGCACTGTGGTTATACTACTGGTATATTTCAATACTACATTGCATATCTTACAAATAACCTAGTCATCCTTTCGGTCAAAATGGTCCCACACAGTACTTCTTTTTGCTCACTTCATTTTGCTCAGGTTCAGCAATATATGGTTGTAGGCACAGGTGGTTGTTGCACGTCAACACGCCCCCATGAGTTGAACGATATATATAGCCTATTTTTCTTTTCCATGTAGCATACTTTTTTATTTACTTACTTTAATTACTAACAGTTAATATTTTATATATATATATATATATATATATATATATATATATATTTTAACTGATAGTAGTAATCAGTCAAAATTCTTATTATCGGTTAATGGTTAAACTGTTAATTATGAACATCCCTAGTCAGTTCCTTGTCTCAAATAGGGATGGATGCTATCCAATATCAACACTGCTAGTTGTTTGAATTAAAGTTGGTTCCTTGCAGAGACAAAACACATACAAAAGTGAAAGCACAAAAATGCAAACGACTGATTAATTTTAGAACCTCAACCAACAAAGCAGTTACTCAGAAGTGCCCCGGGTTACAAAGTGCCAACAATTTGTCACACCATTGTCAAAGGATCCCAAGTGGTTCCTGAGCTGAAATGTCACTTCACAGCAAAAATAAGAGAATCTTTAGCCTTTTTGATACTGCTTAATTGTATTATTGCCTTTGGTTGCGTACACAAGAGTGCTGACGTTTTTCTACAAGCACAAACTCTTTCATTCTGTTCAGTTTGTTGTTCAGGGGGGCAATTTCTTTATTCATTAAAGTGAAATGTTAATAAAGGTTAATATGTTCTTTCAACACAGATAGCTTATACTGTAACAAAGATTCATCCTTCCTCAGAATGAGCAGCAATTAGCCTCTAACTATATACACAAATCTCTGAGGAGTATTAATAAAAACTTATGAATTGTGATCATCTGTATAGCATGTCAGATTGAGTTTGAGGTCCAAGACAAGCAGTTGAGAGCAGATTTGATACAGTATTATGATACAGTGTTATGGTGGTGCTTGACTTTAGTCTCAACATGCCCAAACAGAAGGGTTGATGTTCACAGTACATCAAGTGACTAGCACCATGGCCAGAAGTTGAAATCAATGCAGATGTGTGTTATTATGTAGTAACATAAATAGACTAGATGCATGAAATCTATTATACTACATATACTGTATGTGTATTTTTTTGTACAATACAGTTGCTAATTTCACTTCTTCTCTATCTAATCTTCCTGTCTGTACTGGCCATGAAGAGATCCCTTTGTCAACTACACTGTACAGTATGGGGTTCTTGTTCTTTTTAAGTTAAGTTAGCAGTCTGCTGATGAAGCCTTATTTTACCTTCAGCTAAGCCTTAGAAATCCTTTTTAGACAGACAAAGGCTGTTGATTTTGTCTTTTATACAGTGGAGCTGTACTAAGAAAGGGTTGTTTTATGGCCAGTGTGGACAGACGGAATGATTACAGCTACCAGTAACTCTTTCAATGTACTGTACATAGGGGCATATGGGTATTGTATTAAGATGTACTTGAAAAAAATACGGCCCTGTATTTTAAGGCAAGCTAGTAGTAGGTAAATAATATTGTACAAATATTGTATTGTATTTTTCCAGGGTATGTTACTGTAGTTCAAGCTCTTGTAGGCTTGAGCCCTTTTCTACCCCTTCCTTTATAGCTAACGATTTTTACATCCACAGTAATGTTGCAAAAGATACACTGAGGTGTGGCAAAAAAACAACCCAAAAACAAACTGGGGATCTCTGGAGGCACAATATCACACATCCTAAAGACCTTTCTATTCAGAAAGGCTTTTTCATCTTAACTCTTATTGCTATTTTCTTTATGTTGCGTGTTCTATGTTATTAATACTGTAGCACTTTGAGTTTCACTATGAATGAAAAGTATGGTACAAATGTATCATTATTATTATTATTATTTATTATCCTGTCCATTTATGTGCTAATTATGTATTGGTCATTGGTGTGTAAATATCAAGTTCACTATCACATTAATGGTTTTTGTTCCTCTCTGTTGAAAGTGTTAGCCTCAGTGTATCCTGATTGCTTGAAATTAACACCCTGCTTTACAAGGCATGTCTGCAGCCTTTGTTTTCTGCTAAAATGATTAGATCATCCTGCCATTAGGAACCAATGGTTCTTACGGGGTTTCTTCAAATAGGCTGAATTCCACAGAGTGAAATATGTCAACAAGACAAGGGAGGTTAGAGGGAGTGATTATTTCTGTCCTATGACGTGCTCTAAAAAACGCCCTTTCCTCTTTCAACGTGATGCCCATACTCAACGCCCCATACACTCTGTGAAATCAATATGTTTCACTTCCTCTGTTGAGAAGCTTATTTAAGAACATGTTCAAATTGAATGGGTATCTTCCAAAGACACAGTCTTTTTATTCTGAAATAGTGATTTTTTGAAAACTCTTTTTAGTGTCCTGTATGTACCAGCCTGTCGAACATACCAATTACTTATGGATCCCCGACTTTTCCCATGCCCACTTATCATAGGGTAGTGCTTACACTGCCTGCTACGGTGGTGCAGTTGCTCAAAACATAGGAAATGGGACAAGTAATGAATGAGCAGGAATCATTTTCTCGAACAATACAATGGGATCACTTTAAAGCCAGTGTGGGCGAAATCTTCAGTCAGACTGTGTGTATATATATATATATATATATATATATATACACACACAGTACTGTGCAAAAGTTTTAGGCACCAAAATTAAAGTGAGGATGCTTTCAAAAATAATACTATGTATGGTTTTTATTTATCACTTAGCTTCAAACAAAGTTCAGTAAAGAGAAAATAACTAAATCAAATTAGTATTTGGTGTGATCACACTTTGCCTTTAAAAATGGCACCAGTTCTCCTCGGTACGTTTGTGCACAGTATTTCAAGGCTCTTGGCAGGTCGGTTATTCCAAGCATCTTGGAGAACAAATTTCTGTTCTGTGGATTTAGGTGACTCAGTTGGTTCTATCTTCATGTAATCCCAGACAGACTAGATGATGTTGAGATCAGGCCTCTGTGGGGGGGGCATACCATCTGTTGCAGGACTCCTTGCTCTTCTTGTCACTGTATTGTATTTTTAGAATTAACTCTTTAACCTATACCTACAGGTTGGATGTACAGTAAAACACAGAGGATCGTGCGAAAAGAGTTTATATTCAACATCTGATGCTGAGATTTAAACAGCTGTTGTGTTCATTGTTGCTGACTTACATGTACAGGAACCATGAATCTCTAAACGTGTATGTGTCATGTGAGTGTTGTATTAGGATACACCTGCAAAAACACAAACCTATGCTTTAAGGGGTGCAAATGAAGCATATAGCAAAGAACATTTTGTCCAATGTGTAAAATCATACTATATGTCCAAGTGTGTGCTTCTTTGTTTGTATGATAAGAGCATTTTATGTGAAAAGCATCACCATCAGCACTGATCTGCCTCTATATGGCTGCATCCAGGTCTTAGGAGTGAGCCCTCACTTACAGAAGACCAGCACATAACAGACCCACATTATGGATCTCTCCATTACATGGTTTTTCCCACCCTACTTAAAGCTGACACTCATTTATACGTGAAACATGCTGGTTTTAAAACAAGCCCGTGCCAGGCAAAGCCTAGTCATTGTTTAGTTTTGACATTTCATTTTGGTGTACTGTTTGTACAACAAGTCAGGAATAAGATGTCCAATTTCTGGTGACGTGACAAAGCAATGCATCTGTGATAAATGCATCTCTTTCTGAAGCAATCAGCAAAAAGTAAATTTTCTGAAGGTAATGTTCTTGGCTGATGGGTTCAGCTGGAGCAGGCTATTACAGTGTTATACAGGTCCTGAAGATGCTGATTTGGAAGAATAGGTGTTGATGTGTATGTGTGCATGCACATGTTTGTCTGTGGGGATGCCTGACTATATATGCTTGTAATGATTACAACTCAAACTGTTTGACAATGCAAGAGACACAGTTGGTGGTCAGAGGTTGTGTTCTTACATATGGAGCAGCCAAACTACTAACAAAAACCAAGACCCAGTACCCCAATATTTTATTCCTCTTTTAATGTTTCTACATTGGCTACCAGTTTGTGACAAAATGGATTTTAAAGTTTTACTCATTATACCAGATGCCAGATATTAACATGGATGCAGTCTGATGTCTTCAGGCAGGAACTAGTGTGTAAAATCAGTATCTCTCTTTCAAATCGCTTCTGATAACATATTTCAAAAGGCTTTTTCATGACTTTATATAATTTGGGTATTTTGATTGCATGTGTTTTTATGTGTGTATGTAGGTTTGTATGATTATATACAAAAGATGTATGTTATATGACCTGATCAAAATGTTTGTGGTTTACTATTCTTACTTTTTTGTTTCTTTTTTCTCCAAAAAACACTTTGTAATATCTGGTTTTGTTAAGCACTGTATCATGATGCATGTCACTGTGCAATGACAGAGACATACATCTTCCACCTCCAACCACCTCAGAGGAGAGTGTTTAGGCAATTTGAGACCTCCCTGACCTTCCATATGTGGATTGCACTGAGGTGGTGATTGAAGGATGTACAGCAGGAAGTAATGGCTATTGTTATGTAACTGCTCCCTGAAATTTACTGGCTTTATAGGTATAATATGTAGCCTTTCCACATAAAATATCAAAAAACAACCAGACCTATGTTATATATGTTGTTGAGTTGCATACTTACATTATACCAAATGTTTCCAACAATGTTCAAATAGAGAAATCTGTAAGTTTCATTTGGTCGCCTGTCAATGTCATCATATCCCCTTTGCTCATGTGTTAGTATTGTGGTTATCTAACAGAAGCTGTCATAAATTGCCTTTTTATCCAGTTTTAAGCCACATTTTTATGATACACTTTTTAGATCTTGATCGTTTTTAACTATATATTTTAAACTGGATGAAGGATTTTAGTCATCGGATATCTGTATCTAAGTTATCAGAGAAACTAGCTGAGCAAAGGTTAGTGGCAACTCGGCTCATAGTCTCTCTGAACGTCCTCTGTAAACTGAGCAGCATCAGAGAAACACTGATTTTTCATGCGAAACTGATTTATTACGCATTTTTACTGGTTTTAATCACCTGGTACGTTTGTTTTGGAGAGGAGGAGACCTCTGTGGATAATTGGCTCTCGGTAAAAACCTGAATGATGAACACTGAAAGAATCCTATCCCAGAGAAGCTGACTGCAATTATGGCAGTGGTGGTTGTTTAACAGTGATGACAACAACTCCCATGATCCCATGCTACTTCACAACATGATCAAACTCTGTCTTTTGTTATTGTTTTTATTGACAGACCCCTACCAGCAGAAATTACATATTGTGCGTCACAGTATGAACTTGCACAGATGAGCTTGTACAGTGTGAATGATGGAAAAATTAAAAATAGTTTTCCTTTGTGATTGTGAGAGTAGCTGCTGCTTAGGAACCAGTAAAATCTGCCATACAAACACAAGGTTGCACTTTTTGAAACCCTTCAAGTGTTTTGCTTTTTAAGCAAGAAAAGGACTGCAGCACACATGAAAACTATTCTTATATTTTTTTGGGGGGGCCTAAGGATTTGTGTCATTATTCACAGGTAGGAATGATAAAAGCCCTCATTGATTTCTGGGCTGAATGCTCATCCATTCATGAATTAGCCAGGTGCTGCTAATCCACATCAGATCCACAGTGTTAATAACAAGTACTCCCTTAATCAATAGTCATCCATTACACAGAACCATACCATCTAAACTATATTCCACTTGCGATGAGCACCTCTCCATGTTATCCGTCACAATTAAAATGCTGTCAAGAAATGTCAATCGGTGCTAAGTCAGCACATTTCTGATCAGCTCTAATGCAAAGTCGTTCATTACTAGGTGTGTTGGAATGCTCTTGTCACACTTTCTGTATATTTTATTGTCCATTAAGGCCAAGTGGTTATTTTAAAGTACATAATATAGATTTATTTACATTTTATGTGCTGTTGGTGTTTTGAGAGGCTATACAGACACAATTTAAAGAGTACAGGCCAACATTTAGTTTCCTTTCGTTTCCATTTAAAGCACTCTAAGCTAGTCAGCGGCGATGCCTGTGCACTTCTCCTCCTCAAGTTTCAGCATGGCCTCATTCTATGCTTTGAGTGTTCAGAGGATCTGAGATTGACTCAGGTGAGGCATGACTGCATGAATTTGTTGCTCTTCTGTTTCCCGAAAAATGCCCATAAAGTAGTTTCAATTTCATAAAAGCATACAAAGTGCAGAATTTTTTTTTCTCGGTAGAATCTGAAAGTTGTCCAAAGACCACATGAGGCGATTTGATATAAGTTGACATAGAGACTTTATTTTAATTAAAATTACACAAAAAAGCAAAAGCAAAGTACTACCAGTTTTATAGTCATCCAGTTGAACATACACATTTAAAACTCTGCGTGCGCGTGTGTGTGTGTGTGCGTGTGTGTGTGTGTGTGTGTGTGTGTGTGTGTGTGTGTGTGTGTGTGTGTGTGTCTGAGAGAAAAACAGAGACATACAGTCAGTCAGACAGGAAAAAACAAACAATGTGCATCTGTCAGACATAAGGATCATCAATTTGGTAAGCCAAGGCAGACAACATGAAGCACAAACAGCAAATGCACAAAGTCTCTATTGTATGGTAGAGATTTTGGTCTGGTTCTTTCTCTTACGCACACTTTCCATACATAGAATATATAAATATTAACCAGATGATCCTGGTGCTGAGAGATAGCACATCTCTCCTGTCTGCCAAGTCAGAAACAATGAATAGCAGCCATAACAATAATCATAATAGCAATAAATCTGTGCTGTCACAAAGGAAGTAGACCTGTTGAACCTCCTTCATCTAGAGCATAAGCCAGAATGGAAAACTACACATTCCAAACCACAAGTAAACACCTAAGGCCTTACAGCGTCACAGCAGCAAAAACATACTTATTGAGATTGTGGACAGCAGCCAAGAAAACCGCATAGAATCATTTTTTACACTGGTACAGAGAGGACAGCAGTCACAGAAGAATGTCTAACCAATCCTGAATATGTTAGCATTCAAGAGTAGTTGCCATTGCCCATATTCTTTTCCATGGATGAACGAACAACACTGTCAAATGTTTCAACTCTCATTTTGCCTCAAACACTTGTGACGCATTTATATACGCAGAGGCATTTAAATACATGAGGGACACACACACACACACACACGCACACATAGAAATACAGATATTGTACACTCAAAAACACACTTAAGGCAATGGTGGCCTGGCAACTGTGACCATTCGAGTAGATCTAAATATGTCCTTGTATGCTTCTGTAACCCTTCATCGCTGTTCTTCCCCATATGAACAAGCTGCTTAGAAACATGACACAATACTACATATCACTGAAAGACAAGATCGGCACTTTCCTTTACAAAACATCACTACGCAAAGATACAGTACAAGAGAATATTTAGTTTTCATTCTATGTTAACACCTGATTTCAGTACGATTCAGTAATATGTATATTAATAATGGTACACATGAGCAGGTATTTGCATGTTACTACAGAAGGCTTGTGTGTCTCCACATATTGTCGCTGACATTCACAGCAAGATGGCTGCACTAATCCAAAATCTGCCCCAGAGACAGTAAGCATCAACACTAATTAAACAACACCCAGATGCTTGACTCTCAGATGACATGGTCTTTAATCCTCATCATTATGGTCCACAAAATTATTTCCACACTCCACATGGATCATATGACTGAAATGACTACATCTACATCTTTATTATATTACAACCTTGAAGACTATATTAAAACATAACTCACACTGCGACTTCCTGCAACTTGATGGCCCAACGACAAAGACACTTGTAACAGCCTTAAAAACAAAGCCTCAATTATTTTTTTCTGGTTCTTTCAAGGGACAATGAAACTTTTGTGGGCCAGAAATTTGCTCTATCATTAGCAGATCCTGCATTATTAGCTACTGTAATTGTTTGGCCATGTCTTACAGAGGGGTCCTGTGTCAAGTTAGAGCTTTTACTATATTACTAATTTTAACATATTGAGTCAAATTACCACCATCAAACACTATTTTAGTATTTATTCCAGTATAGAAGTACTGGTTGCAGTGGACTTGACTGGAGCTTTAAGGTGGCAGTGTACCTACTCATTGCACATAGGACAGAAGTTAAGGGTTTTTCCCTGGGAGCCTCTTAACAGGTTAACCAAGCAGGTCAGTAACAGATAACGGACCTATTTTAAAACTCCCTTCCTATTATAATTAATGGGGACACATTATGCCTGTGTTTTCTGTTATTATATACTGTTATGATGTCAGATATCTATGTCAAACATGGTTCCAAAACTTGAGGTTATTGTATGTAGAAATACATCAAAAGTCCAGGCGTCAACCTGCTCTGAATGCTTGGTTTGCAACATTTTTTTTTTTACTTTGCCAACTGGCTGACGATGGTTCATTGCACATGCCCATAAGCGGCCATCCGTTCTGTAGCTTTGAGCTAAGGTTGTTGCTAAGGTTTTTCCATGTGTTATTAGCATTGTCCACTCTCATATTTTTGCTTGGCTTGAACAAGTATGGATGTATTTCAGAAATTGACATTTTGAAAAACAAATGAACAAAAGTAGTGAAATCCTTCTACTGTAGTTTGTTATATAGTTTATTGACATAGCCCCCCGAGCAACTGAAGCTAACCAATCAGAACAGAATGGGCTCAACAGCAGGGGGCCTTAAAGAGACAGGAGCTAAAACGGCCTTTTTCAGACAGAGGCTGAATTGAGGGCCTGCGTATAGGGTCAGTATGAGTTAAATATAGAGTTTTTTTTAACTGTAAATAATGCAAAGATATTCCAATAGAGCCCCCAAATAAAAATATAGACCAGGTAATGTGCATGATACGTCCTCTTTAAATCCCAGCCCCTAAATATCAAGGTAAAAGCAATACCAACCACCATAATTCAATTAGGTTAGGATTCAGTTGGGAATCTACACTATCTCACATTGCCAGCGTGTTCAAACAGGGAGTTTTATTTGCCATTCAGATAACCAAATGTATTATTTCCCTTTAATCATCTTACTACTACTGAACACATTTGACACAAATGCACCTGGCTGTGCTGCCCAGTGAGGTAAATTTGCTCCTCAAATATCAGCTTTGCTCACAGTGAACCATCATGACCCTGTCCAAACTGCCAAGCCCTTGCCCCAGAGACTTCCTCCACAACACCTGTGGACACTGTCGTTATCATTCACCAGCAGCACCCCCTTGAGTATCGCTTTGCCATTTGTCAGTGTCACTTGTGCCAATGAATATCAGACCATTTATTGTAACAAATGGTTATAGTTTTATTTGTAGGAACAGACTCCTTTCGTGATGGTGCTCCGCAAACCAAGCAGCAGTGAGAGTTTCAGCAGAGAATCCAATAAAGCAACTGAGGGCCCAACAGACATATCACTGAGATATAGGCACTCATAATGCTTAAGATGCCATCGTCAGATTGAAAAATCAATCAACACAACCAGTAGCAGATTTTGTAGCCTTTAGGAAGTGGAGAGGGTTGTTTAACTAGCAGCAGAAGCATAATAATCACAAGAATGAGTGAGGACTTGTCAGTTTATAAAGGCCAACTCATTGTCTAGACTGAACATGATTGTATAGTCGTGTAAATGTGAGAAGAGCACACTGATAGTGACCATCCAACTGTTTTCATCTGTTTGTGACAGAGACACTTCTTAAATCTCTTATACTCCATAGTAACAGTTATATAAGCAGACATTTACATTAGTATATTTTTGCTCGCTTGAAACTACAATGTCTCATTTATCTCACTACAGCTTGTGTAAGATTGCCATGTCCAGTACATATATGTATGCTCTATATTTGTGCCTTTATAGGTTATCCAAATAATAAAAAATACATCTTCTCATTTACACTTGTGTTATCTACCCATGCAGATAGTTTTAGCTTTATTCTGTCAAGGTTGTGAGATATCGCTGATGTCTCAGAGATTTTTGCCCCCATCCCAGTACAATAGAGGTGATTGAAATAACATTTGTGATGCTGTAAGCATATGATGTTTCATTTGAAAAACTTACCAGCAATGCGTTTTTCTAGAAACAATATGATGATAATCTGCCAGTTATTTTGGAACTTTACTCAAAGATATAGTCCCAGTGAGAAACTGGTACATTGTTTCTGGGCAGCAGCAGAAAAAAAAACACAACAAAAAACCAACATTCACCTCTGTTGTATCAGGGCGTTGGTATAATTGTAAGAGGTGGGTATCTAAAAACGATGGCACAGATAAGACTAAAACCTGTATGGCTAGATCCTTCTACAAGTATGTGAGAAACTGGTTTGTGTGGGTGTATGTGTGTAATTTGGGTGAATTATCTCATCAAACACAGTTACACTTTCAGTAACATGTTGGTAAACAGTTGCCCATTTACACATCCAGCATGGTTGGTGCAGCATGTTGATTAGAGTGGAGTTATGGGCCGGAAAAGAACAACAAGAAAGATCCAAAATAGGTGAGAACTGCAGATTTGGGCAATAATTCTCTGTTGGTTTGTCACTATGACTGACCCCTTTCACATTACACACAGTAATCTGATCCAATTTTATTATATTGATTAATACAGCTTTAAACTCCTAGGCAACACCACCTTTAAGTATTGAGCAGGATAGATTTTTCTGTCTATTTAAATTGTCCCTGTCCCCTGCCATATCTCCTTTACTGACATTTAAATATTCATCCAAGCATATTGTGTCCTTGTCCAGATCCAATTCCAATTAAAGTCATTTTCTGCTATCACCATTTTGGATGGAAGAATGCATCAGCATGACATTTTAAAGTAGATGACTGCAGGCGGCATTTACCTTTTGTCCCTCTGGTCACACTGACATTTATCTATTCTATACATAAGTGGAATATACTAATTAGAGATCCAGCCACTACCTGCTGTGTTGTTGTCATCAGTTATTTTTATACTAAACCTTGATGTGCACAGTCAATATGAATTAGGTGCAGGGGGAAAACAACAAATTATTGGCATCTGTCTGTAATAACTAGTTTAATAAGGTGTTTGTGTGTGTGTGTGTGTGTGTGTGTGTGTGTGTGTGTGTGTGTGTGTGCGTGTGTGTGTGCATGTGTGTGCAAGTCATAACGTCAAACTGCCTATGTGACACCACAGGGAAATCAGCCTCTCACAGCTCTCCAGAAAAAAAAAAAAAAAAAAAAAAAAACACTTTCCAAGTGTCACTCATAAACAACACAGATGATTGCCATACAGTATTCTTCTCTATCTGAGAAATGCCGCTAGCAGACGCATAAATACCTCCTATCAGTTGTTTACTGTCTAGGAGGACTTCATTCACAGTTAGAAACGTCTGCTTTTCCAACATTTAACAATGGGATTCAGTCTGACACCTTGGATCTTGAATTTAAAAACGCACCCTGTATCTCACTGTATGTGCATATTTTAGATCAGAACCATACATTCAAAGGCCTGATCCCATTGTAGTACCCAGCCCAAATGTTATCAAGCCCAGAGAATGTCAGTAACTTAATCAATATGTGCCTCTGTGCTCCAAAGATAAAGGAGCCTGAATCTGCACACTGAGACAACGGAAAAGTCAGGCTGTCACCTTGTCTTCGGCACTACTGTGTATATGTATGAAGATGAAGTTCAACAGGAATTGGCTCTGACTCACATATATCAGAGTGTACGATTTTATTGTCATAGTCTAAGCGTGTCAACAAGATTGTCACTTGCTATATTTTCCATAATCAAGAGGTTTTATCTTCTTCTTCATCTTCATACTGCAATTCAGTCTACTGCAGTAAGGAATCGGTATGATTTATATTTTAAAGCTGCTGCACACAATAAACCACAAAAGCTTCAGGCTGATCTTGAATCTTCCAAAAAACAGGCCATACATCTATTAGTTGTAAGATTGACAGCATTGTGCTTTGGTGCACTCAGTGAAATATGCTCATCCATTCAGCCTGGCAGGGTTGAGGTCGTAACACAATTAGTGCGAGATGAGTAAGGGAGCCAGAGTCCGGCATGCAAGACAGAGCTTGACAAACAGAGACCTCTGAAACCTTGCTGCCATTCTTAAGTCTGCAGGTGAGCTCAGCAGGGACAGTGAGCCACAGAGCAGTCACTGAACGTATTTGTACATAGTTACCTGACAACTTTGCTACCTCCCTTAAATTATAAGTTTGCAGTAAACTTACTATTCACAAAACATTGGGGGCCATATTTTCATGGAGGCACAACAATGCAGCACTCCGACTGTTTGGTAATTTCCTGATCTTAAAACTCATTTTGCACATCTGTGTGGTATTTTGGTGACCAATTGCTGGTATCAAGTCTTCTTCAATACAGCATGACACTCATTTTGTAACTTATGGTCCCATTTAATTTAAATTTGACGATAAAGCAGGGAGTGCTTTACAGCATAGCTATATTGCGGATACATTGTGGTTGACAAGTCACTACTACCGCAACAATGTTGGTTAGGTAACGTAAACATGACGTAACCCAGATTCACAGAGTAGGCGTAGCCATCACTATTCCACTGTGTTTTCAGTTAATGAAACTTAATTGTAACATTTTGGTGGCCTAAAAAGTCTTGTTCAGCGTTTGGTTGAACTAGACCCACTAAGGAGTCAGCTGTTCAGTTTTTCTGGTAAGTACATTTTGTTTTAATGGTTTTAAGCCTGTTTTTGCTAGTGATAATCAGCATTAGCATTATCACAGTTGACCGTATACTTTAAATGCACAATGCTAACCAAGTTAGCAGCTAGCGTTAGGGTTAGCAAGATGGCGAGGGTTAAAATGGCAAACTCCACAAAAGAGTCCACAAACCAATGGGTGACGTCAGGATGGCTACGTACTTTTTCTTTTTTTTTTTACAGTCTATGACTGCTGCACAGACATGAACCAAAATAGCAGGTGCACATGGAGACACCCACATAGTCTATACACCTAAGACCTACTATGCTGTGGTTTTTGTTGCACTTGCGCAGTTAAAATAGTCCTGGATGTTAACAGACAATATTTGTGGTAACAAACATATTTGTAACATTTACTGTATGCATAAGCTACAGTAAGCTACAATTTATGACAAATAGGGACTCCTTGTTTCAGCCTAAACTTCGAATCATAAACGTAGACCTTTGATGTCATTGAGTCAAATGGTTTGCTGAGCACATTAGAATCTTATTTTGCTTCACCAAGTACACTAAAATGCAACAGATTAACAACAAATATCTCATTCAAGACTATTATTCAGCCAACCTAAGTAGCATGAGTAACATACAGTATATTATGTAAATTATTTGGTTTGTGTCACTAAATACTTTAAATACAATATTCTTGAAATAGAGTTAACGTGTTCTGGGTCTTCATTTAGACACAGTTCAGTTGGTCTTGAGAGTAGCAATGTAAACTTTCGCTCTAAAGGCCTCTAGTTTTGGAGTGATAAACTTTAATTTATATCAGCAGTGCAAAAGTTTGGTTCACAAATTTGACACACCAGACACACAACATAATTAGTGGCTGGTGATGAGACTTGAGCTAATCTACTGATGGTTTGAGGAAAAAAAATCTTATCACCTTATCATTTAGCATCATTTTTATTTCAGAACACTGTCACTTACTGTCTCATTTAAGTGTTGAATGCAGTAATATCAGTAAATCTAATATATAACATCTTATAATTTTTCTAAAACTTTTTTTAACAAATGTTTAACAAGTTTAGAGGTTTTTTATTGTTAAGTTTTTTTTTGCTTTGTTTTGTTTTGTTTTATTCTATGTTATGTCCTTATTCCTTGCAATGCACAGGACTTCCTGTTGTCCTCAAGTGTGTTTATGGAGTTTTTCTAATATGTTGAGAGAATATATCAATGTTGATTTAAAAACCTATCCTCCAGGCTTTCTACCCAGATGTTTCTTATCCTGATGTATCCACAAAGTGCTGGGTACTACTTATCAACCAACTACATCAGTCAACTGCCCTCAAACTAGAGGCCCTAATATAAGAAAGACACAGAATTCAAAGAGTCAAATCACTGTGCAACTACGAGGACAGATTACAAACAAACATTGCAGCAAAAATTTTGCCCCCAAAAACACAAAGATGGCTAGCGGTACAGTTCACAACCACAACACAAGGCATGACCACAGCCCATCTAAGCTGTTTATACCACTGAAGTGTTTTCTGCAAGCCATGGAGTCATGTAGAACTGACTCTCATTTATCATTTATCAGTTCTCATTTGGAGATTCTCAACTTCTGTGGAGGACTTTCAACTTGTTTAGAGGATCTTTTGAGTCTTTAAACTCCACTTTCACACTCCTCAGGTTGCAATTTGCTGTGATTATGGTACCTGTGATGAATGAGGCAACTCAACAGTAGACAAATACGACAGCATTTAGAAGCAGGCACTTAGTCCACAATGCAATTGAATAACCATCATGAATACGGATAAACACTAACAACTGGCAGCAAAATATAAAACACAATTTGAAAATGACATAGCAAATAGCCTTATTTTTATAGCTACATAACAACTACTAAGTTATCAAGCCTGCCGCCCTCACATATCATACAGCCCAACACTACTCACATCCTCTGCAACTACACACACACACACACACGCCCCACCTTTAACATCTAAGCGAGCACATTTCCTTGGTCCTGTGACAAGAGATAACTGTATATTCTGTTTTTTTGTGCTTTTTCAATATAGCTATGGAGGTATTTACACTGTAAGACTGGGGTTCATGAAATAATCCCTTTATAATTTTACTCACAGTCATAGGTGAAGCTTCTACACTGCTACATTATATGGCCAGTTTTTCCACTCCACATTACAATCCCTATGAGCACAGAATTGGCCTACAGACAAAGGATGTGGGGTGCTGTGTTGCCGTAGTAACTGTCTCTTCTGGATTGTGCCTGAATCCATCTGCTTCAGCAGGTTCCCATGGTGCTGACTGTAGTGTAACTGAACTTGGACATGGATGCTCCTGTTGCCATAACATCCTCCTCGTTGTCCCGTAGCCCGCGACGACGACGACGATGGCAAGGTGCAGCACAGCAAGAGAAAGTGGCAAGCAGGGCTTTGCGGAAACGCGTGTTCATGAAGCAGTAAATAATGGGGTTGACGCAGGCAGAGGTGTAGCACAACAAATGGATAAAAGCGATGGGCGACCCTGTGAGGGCATGTTTGGCAGAGATGTTATCGAAAGCCCGCCAGGTGTTGACACAGTACAGTGGCATCCAGCAGAGAAAGAACAGGACAACAATGACCACCAGCATGCGGATGACTCGCTTCTTGGCCTCCAGCTTGGCTTCAGATGTGTTGCTACGTGGCCGGTCTGCCTTGAGCACCTTGCCAGAGGCAGCCATGGTTGACATCTCCATCGAGTGAGGCCGCTGGACAACATTCACGTAGCAACCATCACCGTCATCACTGCCACCAGACACAGTGGAGGTCAGGCCATTCTTCACATCTGTATTTGAAAGCACAGAAAAAGAGAAAAGTATTCCTGTGAATTAAATGTAATAAAACAACAAACATTGTATTTGTACTTAATACCCTAATATATGAGAAACATTTCCATTTTGTGACATTTTATGCTTTTATTATACTATGCAGACGTTGTTAAGGATGGGATATACTCCAAAACTGACAGGGACACATACATGGCTCTGTTTATATGAGACTGGGTGTCTGCATACACTGACGCTTTATCAGCAGTTTTATAAATTTTGGTTTTAATTTAGTTTGGTGATGCTTTGGAACAAATCTGAGCAGGTTGATACAGACTGTCTTTGAGTTCATAAACCCCTCCAGCCCAGCAGAACCTAAGATACATAACATTTGATGAACATAAATATATATTTAAAGAAATGTTTACATACAACTGAATGCTGAGTAGGTGGAGGCAGCTTTGTCTGTCCCTCCAAAAATGAAACTACCTCTGTGTCTGCCTGAACAACCACAAGGATCCTTTTCTGTATCTTATATATATATATATATTTGACAGTTTATGCCACTGGATTAAAAAATATATATTTGACCAGGAAAATCATATGCTGTCCATTATCCAGCTGTATAAACAAAAATCTAAAACCAAACCACCACATCCCACATCTCTGACATGTGCCCATTTGTATGATTCATTATGAGTAAATCACAGCTCTTTAAAGAGCATCTGCTCACCTTAATGGAAGGAAGAGTGACTAGTAATTCTTCCACAGCCTCAGAAATCCTCCATCAGGGGAAATTGCAATTTATTGATGAAATGTAATAGTTGTGCTCTGCTTCTTCAAAGGACAAAGTACACTGAATACAGAAATAAGAGCGCCTAGGCAAGTAAATATAAACAGGAACTGGTACTGTAGAGAGGGTAAATGCGATTTGCTAAACCACTCCTGGATTATTGAATTAAACACATTTTCCAAGAGGTGATTTTAAAATCTCTGCGAGAGTGTTTTTTATCCTTTTTTTTTCTTCCAGATTTCCTGTTTGTTTTTGTGCCCTATGGTCTTTGTCTCTCAAGCTCTTTTTTTTCAGAGAACCTCTCACACTCTGAGACCAAACAGATGGTGATGTCCAGGCCTACAGCTGCCAGCCAATTCCATCCTCTAATGGAGCATCAGCTAACACACTCCATGCTGCTGTCATCCCAGACACACTCTCATGTCCTCACAAAAGGTTATGTTTCACTTGACCTGCACACATTACAGTGATTGTACAGTGCTAATGAAATTGATGTGGTTAAAATGAAATTCCTCATCATTCACATTTTGTTTCACAAAATGTGACTAACATCAGGGCCTGGATGGGTAGTGTGATGACATTCATTTAGAGAGACACACAAAAAACAACCCAATATTGACTCACGTTAAAGTCTGATGTTTTGTTTTACCCACTCTTTGCATGGATGTGTCATAGGAACCGGATACCAATTTTAAACAAATTGTAATTTGGCCTGTTATTGGTGTGGATGCCACAGAATGATCCTCTAGTTTCTGGCTTCTTCCTCTCACTGCTTTCTTTTGTTTTGGTGACATGTGACACTTGTGTTAACATGTGTAATATTGAAATATTTTCCTTTTTCAATATGTCTTTCCATATGTTTTCCATGTGTAGTGTACATGACCTCACCGGTAGAGTCTTTTTTGTGGCCCATCTCAAACTGGATGCCTCTATAAAGCTCCCTGGAGATGAGTCCGTAGGCCACAATCATCACCACCCCTGGAATAGCGAAAAGCACAAGCAGTAGCAGAATGTACCTAAAACAGACACAAAAGAGGTATTAATAAAACGTTCATGCATACACCTGGAAGTTCACAGTAGCACAAGGATAAAGATGAATGCAGGTTCCCATGTGGCCTGAGATTGTACCTCTCATGTATTACTATGACATTGGAGTGACAGAGGTGAGCATTGGTTCTGCACAAATGAAAAACACAGAATATTTCTGCTGTTCTGAAGCTATTTCTCAGCAACCATCTGTCTGCTGCACGATAAAAGAAAGTTTTTAACCCATTTCCCCAAGTTGCAACTCTTTTCTAATCCAAACAAAGATGGTAGCCAGAAATGTCCTTGCTCAAATCGTACAACGCAAACCAAAATTAAAACATTTTGCTATCAATTATATTGTTGTATTTGTTTATACTGATGTTACTGTCTCTCTGTTACTGTCTATCATTCTATTATTGTATATTTTCATACAAAATAATACATTTATATTTTTCATGTGTTGACCAAAAAAAGCAAGGAGATATGTAATATCCAGGTGACTCGAAAGGAAGTGAAGGTCCAAAATTTCTTTCTTTCATGCAGCAGATGTAATATTTTTCATCTAGATGGAGTCTTTGAGTCTTCTGGAAATACTTTTCCACTACCTAAGTGTTCATAAACAGTATTTTTTTCAAAGATCATAATGCATTTATTTTTCAGAAAAATAGGTGCTTAGCTCTGTGACTCAAATATAATAATAATACATGACGTAACTCAGTCCAGTATGCACTCATTTATACACATATAAGCAAGCCTAAGGTCAGTTGAAACATAATTTTCACCTGTGCAAAAATACAGGGTTGACTGAAATGAGCCCAAAGCCTGCTCCCAGTGCGACACATTCGCCTGTTGTCTTTGTCTGTCCTAATGTTTCCATGAAAACACCCAATGGACAGAAAGTGAGTTAAACACTGGCTCCAGGCCCAAACATCGAAGCAAATGAGATGTTTCAGTATAGCATGCTTTGCTGAAAGGCACAGACGCATCTAGATAGCATCTCATCTAAAGTTTATTTGATACAAAACAGAACATCGTCCCAATGGCAAGCCCCGGGAGAGTAAAAAAAGATGGATGATCTGATGGCAAGTTTCATGTTAAGTTGTATTTTATTTGCTGTTGTTGGCTGGTTTACTCTGGAAATTGATGCTCTGTTCTGATGCTCAAGTTAAGAAAAGATAAACAGCTACTATATATCTCTGGTTACATTACAGCACTACCAAAATCTTTTATCATCTTCATCAGGAAGAAACTCAAGTCGTGAAGTGCAGAATGGTTTGATAGGACCTTGGTGGGAGTCACATTATAGTGCCAAGGTGATGGCTGTTCAGACTTTTGTTGTGGTTAATCGAAAGTATTCCTGCACGGTCAATTGGAGTTAATTCTATTTCTAACTGTGCAAGTGACTATTTCAACATTAACATGGTCTTGGATTTGTGTAAGATGTCCTCTCTGTACAAAATTAATTTTTTTAATACCCAGTTAAACCTACAGTTTCCCTGACAGATCAGCCTGCAGAGAGCAAAAATCCTCATTGTAAAATACCCTAAAAGAACAATGTCGATGACAAATGAAGTTACCTCTAAGAAGTCAGACTGACTTTTTCTTCTGTGTAGCCCCGTACATTTCAATATTCTAAGTAGTGCATGCTTATTAAGATATATCGTCTGCTATGCTCAAAAATAGCAGAATCTCACCATATCAGTACACAAAATAACAGCCTTACATGGTTTGGTATGACCAATTATCGTGGCTAATGTTAGCTAATGGTAGCAAACATATGTATATGCTATGTAACTGAAGTTAATGAGTAAGTTCGCTGACTTCATGGCTGTTTTGTACTTGTGTACCTGTTATAGTACATTTCAGCATATCACAGATAAACATGATGATGCCTTTAACATCGTTCTACACCAGGAGGCTTAGTATGAGCAGTATGCTAGAAGAGCAGCAGCGGCTAGTTCTCTGTCTGTGTGTCTACATAAGATATGTTTAGGCACAGTATTGAGTGTAGGTCACTGTAGTTGTGCAGGTAAAACGAAAAAGAAAATCAACTTAAAGCAATAAAAAAAACATGAGATTGATGACTGAAAAAACGCAGTTTTCTGTGTCGTGACATAAAGCAACTGACTCAAGAGAATATCTTAAATGAAGACAAATTCAATGTGCCATCATCCTGTAATTACCATATGTAGCCACTGTGGCTGCTGTTTAGCAAAAGTTACACACACTTGCTTAAACTATCTTGATATAACAACATCATGTCTACACTGAATGAATCTCAGCTGCATTTTTCAGTCATCCATGTCATGTGTATCTGACAGAACAGTAAACAGTACGCTTCTATGTTAATCAATCCAGATGTCTATACAGCCCACGTAATGGCTCATGTGTCTCATGCGCTATGCCTGAAGCATATTTTTAGGCTTCAACCCTATTTTCTTCCGTTTTACGTGCATAACAACAGTCATTGTGTATTGGGCTCTGAGCTTTCCCAAAACACGGGTGAACTACCTTCAACACTGTACCTGAACGCCTCCAGTGTAGACACACAGACGGAGCAGTCCCTGCTCCTGCTGCTCTGCCAAACGTGCTGCTCACACTACACTTTCTGTGTAGACATGGTGTAAGATAAAAAAAGACTTTCTCTTTATAATGAAAAGCAGACGAGTGGATTTTATTAGAGGTAAGACTGTGTTAAAGAATCAGTTCATCTAAAGGACAGACAATTTAAAACACAAACAGACTCACCAGGTCTGCTCTACCATTGCGACGGGCCACTTGGGGCGACACTGGTGAGCAGTCGTGTTGTCGGGGCGCTGAAAAGACTCCAGTTGACTGATTACTGGATAGGGGATCATGATGATGAAGGCCAGCACCCATGTAGCAGCAATCACCCTATAAGCGTGGGAGCGGGTCTGCCACACCCGTGATTTCAGGGGATTACAGATTGCGCTGTAGCGCTCAATTGCTATGGCAACCAAGCTAAATGTAGAGATACTCACTGATATGCCTGTAGAAACACAAAACATTATTTAAAAAGTTAGTAAACATATATGCGGCTGTCTGTTCTCAAATATCTTTTATTTGATGAGTGAAAAGTTATTGCCACTCTGTGCTCAGAATAGAGTATGGGCCTGTAATAAGAAGTGACAAAAACATGTTTATTGATGTGCACGTAATATCTGCAATCAAAACTGAGAACAAAATGTGCAGCTCTGTGGAGATGTGCTTGCAAATGAATATGGTGTAAGGCGAAGAGGAGGGGATGGTTATCAGAGTCTTGTGGCAGAGGAAATCACGTTGGCCTGGGCCCCTGACGTGATCTGCCATCTCCCTCCTGACAGGGCAAGACGGGAAATTACTCTTTACCTCTTTCATCCACGTTCTCAGCGAGAATACAAACTGTGTGTGTGTGTGTGTGTGTGTGTGTGTGTGTGTGTGTGTGTGTGTGTGTGTAAGTAAGTCAGGACCCAGGGATGCACTATGTTGTCTGTACCTATGAGGGCAGCTTTAGATTAGACCTGCTGAAGCAAAGAACAATCAGCCAACAGTCTCTCTCTAGGGGTTGTCCACTTTTCCTCGGTGCATCCTGATAATGGTTCTTTACTCAAAGCCCTGTGCTTTACTTAATCCACCTTTTCTATTCAGTTGTCAGATGGCTTCTCTTGTTAATTTATTAGTCCCTAACTTCAACATATATTTAATATGACTCATTACTTTCTGATGCTGACTTCAGTGATTCTCTTTTTCATTTACTGCTATATTTTTATGCATGCAAGTGCAGGAGAGGATAAAAATGTTCTATTACATCTGTTTCTTTCAAGGATCTGAGTTTCTTTGTAATCTATTACTCTACTCATCCTCAATGTTATAAGGTTTTTCTTCTCCTAACTTCCTCTCTTCATTTTCCTTGTGTATGGTAAAAGTTGGTTGTGGAAAGTACTACATTTACTGAGGTACAGGTGGAGATTTATACTTTCTACTCTACTACATTTATCTGACAGCTACAGTTACTAGTTACTAATTACTTTAGTTACTATTACTAATTACTTGTTAATTTAACACAACAGTAAAATAATAAAGGTTAGCTCAGTCCCCACCAGCTACTATATTAAAATGCTGCTACACATGTTAATGCATCAATTACAAATAATCCAATAAGATATTATATATTATAATATAAATATATAATGGATACTTTTGATACTTTTAGTATACCTTGCTGATACTGCTTTTGTATTTTTACTTAGTAATACTTTGAATGTGGGACTTGTAACAGAGTATATAGTACTATGCTGTTACTTAAAGGTATAATTAGACATTTTGGGATACAATGCTTATTCATTTTCATGATGAGAAAATTTTTAACTGTACAAATATCTGTACAGTAAATATGAAGCTGTATCTGGCAGCCAGTAAGCTTAAAGACTAGGGTGCTAGTTGGAGGATTTTGTTACCTTTGGACAGAACCAGACTAGCTGTTACCCCTGTGTCCAGTCTTCATGCTAAGGTAACCGGCTGCTGGCGGAAGTATTTTAATATTTATTGTTCAAACATGAGAGTGGTATTAGTGCTCTCATCTAACTCTTGGTAATAAAGCAAACAAGCGTACTTCCCAAATGTCAAACTATTCCTTTAAGTAAAGGGTCTGTAAGAGGACCTCTTGTCAAGGGTAAACATTTCATCTATTAAAAAAACTGACTCTGCCTTAAATGATTGATAGCATACATGGAACAAAAAGTGGTTAGAAAAGAAAGAAACTTGAGTCTTCAGTTGACTGAAGATGATTCAGTTTTTGATGTATATACATATAGCAACAAGGAAGAGAACGCCTTACATAGAAACACAGATTTCCCTTGAAGTGAGCAAGGAGAATTACAACATACTGCAAACAGTCTCACTGGAAACATGGAAACACTTTACGTACTTTATTACAAGTACGTAATTGAATAGGCAAAAACACATCCCACTAAGGCTTGACACCAATGAACCTCCCACAGTTGGGAAAGATAATGAAAATTGTCTCTGGATGTAATTCTGTTCAATGGAAATCTATACCTTTTGTAAAGTGATGGACAGGAGGTCGGAGAAGTTGTTAACATCCTGATTGCTACTTGTTTCCATGGTTGTTGTGGTTCAAGTTCACAAGTAAAATAAATCGATGTGGAAGCTGCATCCGAATGGAGTTACGTCTCAGCAGTAAAATAATGGGCCGACCTTTTTATGGGATGCAAGTCAGTCACTTCACAAGGCAATGTGGGATTAACCCAATAATCAGACTGAAATGTCATTGTATTGTGTCAGAGGTTTGAAAGTAGGCTATTGTAGGACAGCACGTGCATGACGTGAGGTAAAGGGAAAGATTTTTTGTTTTGAAAACTGATTGGCAACCTGGAGGTGCCATGGTAATTCTGTAAAATTGTAATAGATTAATTGATGTAAATATGAATTAAATATTTCATTCATAAACCAATGGTGCATTCTTATAGTTATGAGATCTTATAGTTATGGCAGCCCTTATTATAAGAAAATGTCTCTGGGTTTTCTTTGATGAATTCTTATAGTTCTCTGTCTGTAACCTGCACACTGAGCAAAGCATTAGCTGAAATGTCTGGGCTTATTTTTCTGAAAAAACAATACAATACAATAAATGAGATGTGACTACTCTAAACTTCCATTAAGACCATTTAAACAAGGGTCGGTGTGGTGACCATTCACTATGTTGCCTGATCAATGAAAGCCTGATGAAATCCAAAAAAGGACCATGGCAAGTGCAATGAAATGGCTCTATTGTTTACATCAAATCAAAGAGTGATATCATTAACACAATATTCTCTAAAATTTTCAAGGAATTTGAGCTGGGATAGATTATTTTATATCTATATATTATTTCTATCAACAATCCTGAACTTTCCCCAACATTTCCAAAGTGTCTTTTCATATCTTGACTCAAATTCCCATCATATATTGTACAGAAGATATAACTGTCCTCTATCAAAAAAGGCTGTCAATAGCCATTGGCACATGTATATTTTATTAGTATCATATAAAGATTATATTGAAACAGTTGTATTTGTCTTCTTCAGACAGCTTACTTGACCAAAACATAAAAGGCACATTCACATATTGACTGGTTTTACCTAAAAACACTTCAAGCCCATAGATAGATAACGCTAGTCCCTCTAAAAGTCACAGTTCTCCTGTTGGATTTGTAGTTGGGTAAAAATTGTCTGTGAATCATAGAATTACCTACAACATAAACATTTTATTAATCTACTGAAATGCCCCCTGTAAATTTACTAAAAATCGTAAAATAAATTTAATGTAAGAATATTAGATGCATAGTAATTAATCTGCAGCAAGACATTTCCACAAAAGCTAACATAGTGTTTGAGAAAGCAAAAGTGATTTTTTTTGCTTTATTATTTTAATTTTACTCATTTTACTACAGAACTTTATTCACTTAAGTTCTTCAAATTTAAAATATGGATGAAGATTGACATTAGAGAACGTAAAACAACACTTGTACTCCCTATATAAAAACAACATGCTACTTACAATTGGTTGTTTTGTATATTTTATGGGCAATTGATGCATTGAATAAGGTATCTGACTAAGTAATGTGAATTTTGCAGAAGTGTGCCAAAGTTTACATTTCTCTTAACATTTTCATTAATCTGGATATAACAACCAAGTCCAGGGTTGTTTCCAAAATCACAGCTCAGGTATTAATACCTGAGTGATGGACATCTTTATTCTAGCCATTGTTTTTCACCTCCAAATTAGATAATTTTGTCTGCCTTCTCATCAATCATCAACTCTCATTCTTCACGTCCTCTAACTCCCCCCTCCTTCCCTCACCGCCTTCCCTTCTCTCACCCATGAGGTAAGACACTATCTTGCACATGGCAGCTCCGAAGATGAAGTCCTTGAGGATGCTGGGGATGAGGGTGAAGGGCATGCAGAAGGCGGCCATCATCAGGTCACTGACTGCAAGCGACAGCAGGAAGGTGTTGGTAACGGTGCGCATGCGCTTATTGACCGTCAGCACCACGATGATCAGCAGGTTGCCGAACACACTCAGGAAGAAGATGAGCGAGTAGAGCAGGATCCGCACTGTATGGTCATCTTCTAGTACGGCAAAAGACAGCAGCAAAGGATAAGTTAGAGTGTGAAGAGCTTTGTCCTTGTAAACCAATTCATCACTTCTGTCTTACATGATGATCAATACAACCATGCTGTCTTTATTGATCCAAACAGAGCTAACAGAGCTGTGTATAACCATGCAATGAGTGTGTGTGTGTGTGTGTGTGTGTGTGTGTGTGTGAGTGTATGTGCGTGTGTGTGTGTGTGTTTTGCCTATAAGTTCTACTACAGCTATATCAGGAACTGCAATGGCATGTTGTTGCTGCTGCTCTTTAGCCAGTTTGTAGCCAATGGTTTTCCTAAAAATGATGCAATATTAGACTTTGACATAATCATGATCATAAAGACTGATGTTATGCTAATAAAACATCAGTTACATCAGCTGTTTGTGAAAGACTGCACATCACAGCCATGATAAAAGCATAAAATAATAATCCAAGAGATGTCAATGTTCAACAAACCTACAATACCAAATAATGAACACTGAGGTTTGAAATGGAAATTATTATAGATATAGATTATAGAATACAGATTATGAAAACTAATGCACAGTGTCTCCTGCTGTCTACCTGAACTTTGGCATTGAGAAATACTGCAATATTCCTATGGCCTGGGAAAGTATTTATTGGTGAGCATTCACCAATGTCTCCTATTTGCGAGAAGTGGTTACCTTTCTGAGATGTCACACCTGTGTACACCTCAATAATAATAAATACAGTAAAAAATAATAGAAAAGGAGACTATGGTGAATTCAGCAGGGCTTTCTTCATAGTTATAGTATGAAGTGAACTTATCTGGTCAGAGTGGAGCAGGTGCTGCTCCTAGTACTGCATCAACATGGCATTAAAAAGACACACTTATTAACAGATTTACACACATGATGTACATGCCTCTCCCTGCTGCTCATTTTTGTCCAAATAGGTCTCTATTGTCACCAGCTGGGGACAGAATGAGCTCAGTTGTATTAATGTTTTTACTTGCTTATTTTCAGCTGCATTTTTGGAGCCATATAATGCATCAATTCCTATACTGAAAAAGTAAACATTGCAAGATCTGACAGTATGCTGAATCACATCTGAAAACATCTCAGAGTAGAAAACAACAAAACATATATTTTACTTTACCATTTAACTCAAGTACAATCAAGAGAATTCAACATGAACATTAACCACCCTCAAAGTAAAGTCCGTCATCTTCAGTACAAAGTACTGTAAAGTACAAAATTACTGTAGCCTGTAGCCCAAAGCTTGTTTGTGCCCTCAACCATTAGCAGCTTCACTGGATCATATCCTGTAAAGTCCATGTTATCTGCTTTCTCTGTTATCTCCACCTCGCTCCCTGCTTAGACACAACACTCTTTAATGGGTTACCTACTGTGTCTGTATCCTGGGGATTAGAGGCGCCATCCACACCCCATCCGCAGGACACAATTGCATCACACACATAAGCCCAAACTTCATTGACACAGTTGTAGAAGCATGTGCAACCAAACACACTCAAGTCTTAATCCCCTGAAAATATACCACAAACAGCTTCTCAAAGTGATTGTTATCTTTGTCTTTTTTTCTTTTTTTTCTCACTACACCTTTTCACCATTTTCCATCTCAGGAGTCTTCTGTGGTGTGCCTTCTTTGCTTTTTTTTCTCTGTACATTTCTTTTCCTTCTGCTCTCAATTAAAAGTTGAAAGGTTTATTAAACAGAAACAGCAGCAAAGCCAGCTACACAGATATGTGACTCATCTCTGATGACACTTTCATTCAAGTGCAAAGTAAAGCAGCTTTTTAGTTTGTGTAATAGACTTGTTATTTCACCACAGGCCATCTGAGTGCTTTATTTAAGAATAGGAGGTAATTACACCATAATAGATTCATGTTTTATAGTTGATCAATAACTTCAGGAACACAAAACATAATAGCCATATTTCCTTTCCTTTCTCACTTCTGATGAAACTGATCCTAAACCAGACTGATTTACAGTAATCCACCTGGAGTGTAAATATTATGTAATATATGTAAATTGTGCACATCTGGCAGAGGCGAATAATCTGACCTCCACTCATCCGCCTGTGTATCAAAAAGCAGCGCAAGGTTCTGGTCGAGCTGTAAAAATCTAAATACTGGCATGAAACTGAAGAACATCAAAGACAGGATTTGACTTCTCCCAATGCGTATGAGAGGGATAACTCTGCAGATCAGTGCCAACTCCAAGTGGGCAAGACTATAAGCTCCAAATAGGCAAGGCTTGAGATAAGTAGGAGGTAGAGTAACTACAGTGTCTGTGATAGTTCTAGACTCAAATCACAGTCAAACACTCATGTGGACTATTTACACAACTGTAAGCAGCGCTAGCCAAGTGGTAAAAATGCACTCAAGACGATAGATTGATGACACAGTTTTGTGTATGTATCATGTTAATTTAAATGTTTGCAGTTAGCTTATTTATCTTATTATTTATTAATTTAATTAATAATTATATAATTAGATTTTTAAAATATATATATATATTTAAATGTCCAATCACAATTGTTGTTAACCATCAGATGACAATTACTGAAAGGAAATATAACAGTAGCATTGATGAGACATGTAGAGAGCTAACATGAATGAAAACTTTAAAAAATCATGTAAGTCTGAAGTTGAAATATAGCTAAAATGAGGTATCTGAGATAATGTAAAATGGTGACCCGTGAACCAACAACAGCATAATGTTGATGGAGCAGTTGGCTATGGCAAACAAATTTAGTTTTCACTGTCTCTTTATTGACACCCTGCGTCTTTCTAGGAGTCCTGCCTACTCGCTGCTATTAGCCTGTTCCATTTGGAGCTGCCCTGCCCCAAGTGGCAACTACCACAGCTTGAGGCTGAAGCCAATGCGGAATCCTTAAAGTGTAATGTCACCAATGACCTCCAGGTGTGAGCTCCAAAAATCCCTGGCTCCAATTGACTCCCTTTAAAAAAAAGCATCAACATCTTACAAATACTAAGTCAATCATTTTTTTCAACGAATCATTATGGTCCCAATCACTAAATTTTGTGCTTGTGGTCATTTTGGAAATTATTGCTTCATTAAAGTTACTACAAGGAACTTTAAACTGGTTATGAAACAGTCTCATGATGCCTCTGATGCCTCTAGATGACCTACAAAAACAAATGAGACCCTCAGCGAGAAGAGTGGCTATTTCTATATAGTTATTGTAAATGCTTGCCTGCCTGTTGGATTCCCCGCAAAATCAGACAAAACAATTTAGGGTATGCAGACTGCAAATACACATGCTAGTCAATATCTTTATGACATGAGGTGGTGGTGCTCATGGGAAATGCAGTCTTCACTACTGCTTTTGCCCTGTCAGCACAATTTAGCTAAAGTAGTTAATGCTAGCCCATGTGCACCACTCGTTATTCCCAGTAAGCTAGTGTTCGCTTCAGTCCAAGGTAGCAGGACGTGTTTCCAAAATGTTACATACTCCCCCCCTGCTGGATAGGATATGTATAAACTGTGATATTCTATTTATCATGTGTTGTGCTTTCTCCCAGGTGGCCCTGATCTGGTGTGATTGAGGAATGACCTATAAAGAGAGCTCTCTTCTCCACTTCGCGGCCTTGGCAGCAGCTGTTTGTTCTTGTGTTTGTTCTGCTGTGCTTTAGCTTTGCCTTTGTTAATCTTTGGTTTGTTTGGGGAGAGCCTAGATCCTACGACCCTTTGTGAGTTGGTCTGGGGGTCTTCCCTTCTTTTTGTTCTTTTTGGCCAGCCCATCAACTTTTGTTAGCAGTTGTTGTTTTTTGTTAATAAATTGGTTTAATTATTATGAACTATCCTGACTCTTTAATTATGTTAGGCCTTCTGTGGAATGAGCTGTTTTTAGAGGGTTGTAACACAAAACAAGTGAAAGGCAACACCAGGCATTTGAAAGGTGTTGGCTCCAGGACAGTATGTGGTTCATATATTAAAGTGGAATGACGTCATGTCACTAAATTGATTGAATGCTCTTGTATCCACCCAGCCATTCTCAAATGTTTTTGTATCACTTGCAAGCTTAGTGATGGATTCAGGCTATGCTTGGTCAGCAATAGTCAGTAAGTCAGTCATTCTCTCTGTCTCTCAGACACACACACACATGCACACAGAGTGTTCCCATCTAATGACATGTAGCTCCACCATCTGTCTCACATGCTCCTATGCAAATATAAAGCAGTATCCTCTAATATGGTGGGTGCTGCTCTGCTGACAGAACACCAGGGTTTCTTCATAATCACAGAAATGGCAACAACTAAAAGTGTTTCATTATGTGATTGTGCATTCAAGAGAATAATGAAAATGTGCAGCCCGATGATTGGTGAGAGAAATGAACCAACACTGCTTTATTAATGTTTCTCTCTCTCTCGTTCTTAATGAAATATGTTACATTGGCTTCTGCCTAATCAAAGCCAATTAGCTTTCCTATGTGTTAGCTGGCTGTGCGGGAAACACTGATAACTCTCTCAGCACATTTATCTGTTGCTTCAGGCCAGCTGCTCCTGCTCATGTGTAGAGCAGAGGTATTCGTTTTAATCACCCCACTCAGATTATTATTTCTGTTTCATAAAGTAGAGCACTCTTGTACTGTGGTCTTCTGTTCCACGGCTTCACCGCACTGATTAATAGATGCATGAGAAAACACGACTGTTTAAATCCTGAAATTAATATTGTTGGCATATGGCCCATGTTTGACTGGAATGTTTTCCTTTTGTCAAAGTTGTTATATTGGTGTGAGACATACAGACAAGTCTGTAGTTTCTGTGCAGGCTTTTATAGTGACTGTACTTTAAACAGGATGCAGTTTATCATCGAGTAGTTCTTGTAATGTTTCTTAAAGAGACAAACTAATCTGGGTGGTGAGCATTTACAGCAATAGCATACATATTATTAGTTTAAAGCAAGTATTGGTATTTGATCAATTTGAATATATATATATATATATATACAGATCTGTATATAGATGCAAACATTTTGATTTTTGTCTAAATTGTTACAGGAGTAGCCAGTGGTGTCTTGACTTTGAGTGGAAGACACAAATAATCAAAAGATTGAACCATTTTCTAAAAACACACACACACAAACTGAAAAAAAAAACCCAATAAAAATTGCAAATGATAGACATACAAGGACAACATATAAAGCTGCTATGATCAACATTTTTTAATAACAATGGATGAAATGAGCACGTAGACAGTGAAAGGGGTTGCTCGTAGCAACAAACCCAGGATTATCACCAACTGTGCAATTCTCCTCAGCTCTATGGAGCTTTTTAGCATCTTCTAGCTTATTGTTTTGGTTGATGGTTTTGGTTTGCTCTTATTAGCATCTTTTCTAGACACAACAGGCAGCTGTTTTCAGCTGATAAAAACTGTATACTACTTGCTCAGCACCAAACAGCAGACTGAAGAGTCATATTTCCTTCAGGAGTTGGTGGAGACCAAAACAGAGCAAAAAGGAGAGACAGTATTAGACTTACATTCGTCAGGTGCACACAAACACATCTCCAAATGAATGCTAACATTATCTGCTGTGCGTGTAATCCAGCAACTTCATGCTAAAAAGTTCATTATATCAACTGTTGTGTTTCCAAGTGACCAAAAACTTTGTTAATCCAGGTTTGAAGTTACCATGTCCCACTGTCAGATATATTTATAATTTATGAAACATTATTTATGGCAGTGCTACAGCTCATATAACGCAGCAGTGGTGTGATGTCGGTGTGTGTTCGCTCACTGGCTCTGATGGAATCTCCCATTTGCGCCGGTCTGTGCTGGTGTGTAATTACCAATCCATCTAACATATTATGCACTCACTGTTGGGTAGCTGCAACAGCATGTGTGTTATCATATGATATGATCAAGACTGCATAAAGTCACAAGGTATAAATGCAAAGCGATGACAGAAAAATATTGTGTAGGAAATTCTTTAAATGTTAAAGTATGTTAAGCTCCTTGTAAAGTCACTAAACCCCACCAGATATGTTCTACGTCCCTGTAGGAATATTATACAAATATTATACAAGGCCTGACATGATAAATTATTGTAAGTGAACTAAGTAAGCTTTGGATTTTTTCACTAAATGACAGCACTTGTTAATAACATTTCCAGCCAACATACTACTTGCTTCAACAAATTGAACCAGCAGGCTGTAAGGTCTATTTAATATGATTTATCACCTATGTCCTTTTTATTTTGTTGTTGTAAAAAGTTCATTTTTTACAAACATACAGTCCTAATACAGTCAGATGCAGTCCTCCTGAATAATACCATGCATCTGCTGCCCCTGTCATGACACAGAAGTGTATTGGACATAATCAGTAACACATATCACTTTGAGGCTGATTGTTATTTTGTATGTTCACATAATTGCTTAAATAAACCACAGTAAGAAGATACTAATCTGACAGCATTTGACAATGGAGCAAATGTTTCCCCTTGGAGGGTGATGGATCTTTTAGATCTTTTGGATTAAAAAAATACAGAAAAAGTTTTGTCAATCTGTGATTCACGTTCACAATATCAGTCACTGATATCAACAGAACAGGGCCAATGCACGTACTGTAGCTCCTTTTTTCAATCAGTCCCATATTTTCAGTCTCTTACTGCTGACTTTGCCTACATTGTCATTGTTATTTCTGCCTGCTCACACCTCCAAACTACACCACAATGAAACTAGAGGCTTCATGCAAGTTTAAAACACATCTTCAAGTTGTTCTGTTTCAGTGCGAAAATGCTGCAGCTACTACTTACTTTCAACTACACAAATGGGAAAAAAGTCATTAAAGAAACTAACACTGGCCATTTGGCATGTTTAGTTTGCAGTCAGCTCCACCATTTATTTGTAGTACTATTTTCAGTTGGAGGAGCCAAATGACAGAAGGGATGCTTGTAGCTCTAGAGGTGTGAGGAGCTGATTTTGTGTGTGTGTGTGTGTGTGTGTGTGTGTGTGTGTGTGTGTGTGTGTGCTCTCTGTTTACAGACAGACGCACTGTGAGCATGTTATAGGATAAAATGCCCTTGTTGCATCTTCCAGAGGTTTTCTGTTTGTTATTATGTGAAATCATTTTGACAGGTCAGACAAAACAAAAGACAAACCATTACTTGTTCAGTTTATATACCATTTGTATCTTATTAGAGTCCATACATACTATCTCAGTAATGTGTCTATATTTGGATATGTCACATACATACAGGATGTTGTGTAATGCATGTTATACATTTTACACAGTGCACTTCAAATATGCAAATGCAAACTCCATTAAAACTTTTCGTCCTCTTGTGTGACATCAGCTGTAATGCATTATTGCTATTATATCACCCACAATTAAAGACTTGGGTGTGAAAGACTGGGCAACAAATTCACTGTTAACAACAACGTTAAAATGAATCAAGTGAAAAGTTAACTGCAGTGGCAGAGGCGATCATTAATAAGAAGTGAAATGGTATAATGAGGTTCATATTCCATCCATGAATATTTAAGGTTTCATCTGTTTTTCTCATTCAGTAAATCAGACATCATATTGAGTATGAATTACTCTCCCCCTCTCTCTGTCTCATACATATGCAGCATGTGTCACTTCCCATCCCGGTTGGCCCTGGTGTCACTGCACCTATCAGGGAAAAGCAGTTTCTGCTCCTGAAAGACTGATGTATTGGTAAATGTCACAGCCAGTGGCTAATCCAGTATGGTAAATGTCATCTAAACCTTGCCACTAAGCCAACTGCACCCCAGAACATTTGATGGAGGCACTGAAGGAAACTGCTTTCTGTTGACAGGCTACAACGCACGATCCGCGGGGGCCCCTGGTCACGCCGGTCGGAATACAGAACAACATGCTGGTTGCTTGGCGCACACAGGCATGTATTAAACACCTCGGCTCTCAAAAGGCAGAGTGAGATGAGAGGGTGTGAGCGATGGAGATAGTGAAATATCCACAAATAGGTGAGGTGGAGACCTGAGACAAGTGGTGGGAAAATGAAAAGCAGAGGAGGGTTTTTTTTGTCGAAATGTTTTCGACAGGAAAGTCAGCTGCGTGTAAGTGACTAATAACCCCCCTTTTTGTTGTTGTCGTTATCATCTCCAAAGTAATGACCACCTATTGTTGTATGATGAATTGCACTGCAATCAGCCAGCATCTTAGATAACTCATACACAGTCTTTATTGACTCTAGAAATATATTCTCACTTACTTGCAGTAAACAAGGTGTGACTGGCATCCTGTAAAGCTACTTCAACCAACATCAACACTACAGCAGGGGTGTCAAGTCATGTGCATTAAAGCACTTGTCTGCAGTCTGCAAGTTATTGTTCCAAATCAAAGACACCCAGGCTGCATTCAATGTGAAAACACTGAATACAGACCAGGTTTTTCCTTGCTTTGAGATGTGTTTGTTCTTGTTCAGTGGCTGTGTCACACCAGTATTCATGGTATAAATCTCAAAAAGCAGTGAACGCTGAAATGTTTAGTAACACACGGGCTCCAGTTTAGTGCTGCGCTTTCATAAAGAAAGGGAAGCAAACAAGATAAGATTTTAATATAATGTGTCTGACCCTTCCTGCCTGGTAAACATCCATATCTCTCATACTCCACATCACCAGTTTGTAACCCAGGCTTTTTGTTATTTAATTAATTGTAGTTTCAGAGCCCAAGCCTGGTGAAACCTTAAAGATTATAGGCTATTTATTCCAATTCAAGAACGCTCCTGCAGAGCTACAGAAGACAACAGTAAGCAACAGTTTTCACAGACTGAGCAGGACTCCTAATGACTTATACACTGATTTTTGATGTATAGAAATTGGCAGAGTTCTCCTTTAAACAAAAAACTCTAAACATTTGTTGTTTTCAACTTGACAAGCTGTGTGCATTTTCAGCCACCCATAGCACATTCAAAGTATATATTCTGACAGGCCTGAACATTACCCAGGTAATTTCACTGTCGACCAGAGAGGAAAAATTAATTTGTCAAATCCCCTTGGTAAGAACCACAACCTGTACACTGTGAGAAGTCTGTGACTTATTGCTTTGAAATTCCCGGTCTGGGGAAAAATGAGTGCGACAGAATCTGACTGTAACACAACTCAATCTGCCTCATAAACACAGGGTGTCAAAGTGATGGACAGAGGAGAGGAGATGAGAGTGAATGAGCGAATACGATGGAGAAGTAATTTCTGAGGTGAAGGAAGGAATAATGACAGTGACAGCAGCTGTATAAGGTCAGACATCCTCATTTTTCTCTTCAGGAGATGGGTGTGTGGTCCTTTTAGAAGATAAAATAGGAATGCTAAATAGAGAGAAGTAACACCATGAAAGAGTCTAATTGGAAAGAAGCAAGAATCTGTGAGTGAGACAGCATGTGGGCCATTAATATTACTTAATAGTGCAGAATAAAACTGCTTTAGGCTCCCAACTTAAATATGCTGCAGCAATTCTCTGCAGAGATGAGACACATCGGTCTTGATCTGTACTTGTCCTGAGTGGCTTGTCATTTTCAGAGCACCAATTTAGCCCAGTATAATGGGTTATACTCATGCCTGCAAGGTGCTTGAAATTACTAATCACGGGCTTGTATAGATGTTGACAGGTAAAGAATGACTAAAATCATTCAGAATATAATGCAGTATGTATGAATTGTTGATGGTGAATTGGTTCTGTCAACACTCACCGTGATAATGGAGGTGCTCAATCTCTGCAGTCTTTTACACGCATGCAGCCTCACACACCTCATCAACACATGGATACACTGACAAAAAACTGTTAAAGGATGAAGGTGGAAGAAAATGGCAAGTGTTGATTGATAAAGTAGCATGTGGAGACACGACTGGGAGGATATGGAGTGATGACGCACTTAAATGTTCTTTCTTGTTCACAAGATCAAGTCAATTTTATGAATATAGCTGGAAATAACACATTTGCCTCAGAAGGCTTTTTCAAAGTGCACCACATGCGGTCCGCTCCATCCTTAGACTCTCAATTTGGATAAAGTGCTTGGAAATGCTTGGAAAATAGAAATAGATATTGCACATCAGCAGAATGCTGCAGTATGACCATGGCACAGTCCAGATATTATTTTTTTATGGATTAATCCCCTGTTTGCATTCAAATAATGAAAACAACAACACAGCTTTATGTTAACAAGAGAGACTGATACATCTGGACATCATGATCATGTCCCAGTGAATGATTAAAGCCTGATCTGCACTATATGAACATATACTGCAATGGTGTCAACCACTTAGTTTATTGTCCTCATTAAAGTTATTCATTGTATAAGCCTTTAATTATGATTAATGACTGGAATATTAAGAGAACATTTTATTTTAAAGTAATATATTATCACAAAGTATATTCAAATTCTTATTTTATCAGTAGTTGTTTGCAGAGAGAGGAAAACCATAAATAATTTACTTCAGTTTAGAGTTCACATATCTTGATTAACCTACAGGCACCAACATTAAACTGAAATAAAAGGAATTGGGTATTTGTATTTTAAAGGAAAGCTACATTTAACCTTCTTGCACATAACTGAGTTTTGCATCCTTGTGATCAGCAGGTGGAGATAAAGTAAGTCAGGTTTATTTAAATAGCACCTTTCAACAGCAGACGTCACAAACTGCTTCAACATACAGAATGAGGTCATAGTTGCACCTTTGAATTAACTTCTGGGTAATATATTAAATGGCCGCTCACCTCTCTGTCTCACACGCTGAGGTATGAGGAGTGTGGACGTGTTGCTGCAGGTGATGTTTGATGTCTCCAAGCTCCCGTTAAAGTCTCCGCTTTGCAACGCATAAGTCTGCGCTCCGACGCACTCGGACGATGTAAATGTCTCATTTAGATCCATGTTGTTGATTTATGGCGTCACTGAGGTTACAAAAAGTTCAAATCAGACCTTCTGTCAATTTTATTCTGAGCCTCTAAAGTGGTAAAATAACAGAACTTTGCATCCATAGTCCATCATTCGACTGAGGCAATTTATCGCTTCCCAACTTCCAAAATGAAAATTAGTTTGCTTCTTTTGTCGTTGATTGTGTCACCTTTACTGTAGATGTGTTTCTCTGTGGCATCACACGCTTTATTCAAAGATCGGTGCGCACCGGAGAGAGGAGGCGCGCAGCACACTGCTGCGCTTTTGCCAGGTGAACCGCATGGAGAGAGAGAGAGAGAGTGAGCGCAGAGAGCAGAGGACTGAAGTCATATAGGGTGAGAGACAGAGAGAGAGAGAGAGAGAGAGAGAGAGAGAGAGAGAGAGAGAGAGAGAGAGAGAGAGAGAGATGCACAGCGAGAGAGTTGTCTGCCATTGGTCTGTTTTTGGGCGAAATATTTTAGCTCATACACGCCCAACGCACAAAAGATATTTTGTCTCTTCAGATAAGAAAATTCGAAAAAAAAACGTAAAATGAAAAAGATTTTCATTCAGCACAGTCTCCCTGTAGTATGAAACACATGGATAGGCTACTTGAACCAAGATTTTGTGATTTTTGGCTCTTTGATTTTTTTTTTTTTTTTGTATGTTTTTTGTTTGTTTTTACCTGATATGCTGATTTTTAAGGATTGTCCAACCATAACATAATTAATTATAATAATAATGATGATGATAATAACTATTTGTATGGCACCTTTCATGTAAAAAGTGTAGCTCAAGGTTCTTTACAACAACAAAAAAATAACATGCATTAAGTGCTTCACATGAAAAAAAGATGTACATAAGATGGAAAATAAAACTCACTTGCTAATAATAATGATAAAATAAGATCAAATAATGTGAAAATAGAGAATGCGCACTTAAACGAAAATTAGCATAATCATTCAAATAATTCATAAGTAGAGGTTATTTTCTTAATAGGAGATTGTAACTCAAAAGTAATGATTTCAGTGAGCTGGAAGTAGTCAGTAACAGTGTTAGTTACGGATAACAATGATTACTTGCCACCTTACCAATGCTTTAATAACTTGATGCCCCTAATGATAAAAGCGCCTGTGGTGGTTTAACATGCGCACCGCCGCCCTCATGTGGTGTGTGAGCGCACCTCCCTGTCTTTGGCAGGTGGTTGAAGGATCAGCATTAAATTAGAAATATTACATTCATGTCTCATTCCTGTGTAATTATAGAGCGTGAACCTGGTGGGAATCTGTAAATCTACAGTCTGTGAAGGTGACTTGATACAATTCCTCATCATATCTTGCTCATGATCATCATCATAATTACCATCTTTAGGCTATCAACCCTCCTCCTGAAGACACTAACTGAAACCTATTATGAAATGTAAAGGATCTTCCACATACTGGTTCTGTGTCTTCCCGTACCTTCCATCCTCCAGCTGGGATTGTAAAATTGATATCTGTGGTCACTTAACTTATTTGCTCACTCAGCAACATTCATGGATGGATGATGTGGGACCCTCTGTGTGAGCTATAGAGCAACAGCATGCTGCAAGAGCAGAGAAACTATTGTTCCCATCCATTTCCTACCAACGGTCAGGCTTGTTTCCTTTTAACCACGACCACAATCATTCCCTAACTAGTAGTTTCAGTTGCCTAAAGTTAACCAGACCTGCAGGTGGCAGATAAGAAGACAATATAGGCCTGTATATAGATACAAATATATGTAATTTAACAGTCATATGCATTGTGAAAGACATTGACGAACAATCTCAGAAAATGCTCATATGGGTCATTTTGGAAAGCACTAAGGCCTTGTTTTGTTATTTAAATTAAAGGACTTAGTGGTGCTACTGTATAGGAAAGCTTCAGGAGGAGAATTATCCCTGTCTGATTGAGTAATTGTTTTATTTTCATTAACTATAATTGCTTGTTATACACATTTTGTTATACTTATGTACTTCCAGTACTGTGGCCATGAGGACATTAACAGTAGTAAGCTCTGACTACAACTACCACTGCCAGTATAATTACAGTTTCAGTGCCTCGACCTCGCTGTGCTCCTGTGTTGTCCGAAGACACATCAGCACTGATGGATGTCAGTGTGCTTCATTGTTTTGCGAAAGAGCAAACATGCATAGAATACCTGTATAATAGTAATAGTATAAATATTTGCAATGAAGATCAGGAAAAATACCAGTAAGTTCATCGAGGTGCTTCATGTTCTGTGTGTTCTGGTTGTGATTTGATTATTTCAGTGGAGCCACATTTTCAGACATTTATCCACAGATCATTCTGACTATATTTTTATTATCATTTATTCTATTTTGTCTTAGAAATGTTTAATATGCTTCATAATGACAGGATATTTCTACTGGTCCTATTATTGTCCTAATTAGAAAAATCCTTTTATAAAGTAAGCATCAAACTTTATATTAAAGTTTTAAAATATCAAGATAATATGTTTTATTCACGTTGGACAGTGGCACTATATACTGCTTGTATAGAGCTGGAGGTGTGCCATGGACGTAATATATTCCTGGAATGGGCCTGCCCTGGACAGGTTTCATGCTTGTTTGTACAGTACAAAGCAACAGAGACACTGTTTGTTAGGTTGAAATGTCGCTGTTTTCTGAGGCGTGTTATTGCCGTGGAGAGCTGGGACCATCCGCTTGGCCTCTGAACGCTCAAATGACTCTTAGAGAAAAACAGGGGCCATTATTTCTTACGGCCTACCTCTAATCTTTCTCCTGGTCTAATGAGCTGGCTCTGGCAGGTCATGTGTAGAGCCACTTAACCCAGATAAACAAGCCATGTGAGGATGCCAATCAAGACGAAGAGAGAGACTAGCGCTCCCTGTTGAGATCAGTAATCACAAAATGGCATGACATGTTGATTACTGATGCTCCACTGCTGATGAAGGCATGTTGGAGATAATTACTGATGGTGTGGCACTTTACAGCTCACATCTGTATCTTCTGCTGCTATGGTATATGCATACTTTTCTGCCGTTATGATAAACACCACTAAGATTATGTTTCAGATCAAATAAACAACTGGAGGTTTCATCATTCTAGGCAGTCAGCATCACGGAAATACATTCAGCTACGTTTTTTTTCTGGCAAACACAAAGTGATGACTGAAGGCAATGGATAGTGAACGCATCAGTGCTAAGCCAAGCTGAAGAGGATTTCTGTCTCCTTCCACTCACTTCATCTCCCCTCTGCTTGTGGCTCCTGGACCTGGGATCGATTGGTCAAACATTGCTCCAGACCAGTGGTGAGTGTGTGTGTGTGTGTGTGTGTGTGTGAGTGTGTGTATAAGCAGTGAGACTGACGCCCCCAAACCTGCACAAATTTTTCCATTTGCTATTGTTGTTCCTAATTTGCAGCACAGTCCTGCACCCTTATGTTTTTCTCCTAAGTGCTATGTGAAAACAGACTTACAGTAAAGTGCTGAAAAAGGCCAAAAAGAGTGGGAAAAAAGAATGATCATCTCCAACATGTCAACTTTTCAGGAATTAAGAAAAACAGCTTGATGGCAATGCACTATTCACATGAAGAGCTTTGAGAGTTTTAGAAAGTTTGTGGTTACAGATTGATTTCAACCTGTGAAGGAGCTTGTGATTCATCAACTGATCCCCAAAATTGGAGATATGAGGATAATGCCTAACCAATATTACGACACATTACTCAGTAATGTCAGACTCCACCAACAACAGAACATGCTGCTTACTTTACACGTTAGTACATCAATAATTAACACTCTGAAAGGTTCAGAGGTTCAGAATGAGTAATTTATGTTTGATACCAAAGTACAATACAGCCCTTTATTTATTTATTTATTGTAATCATGTGCAATTTTAAATACAGGACTTCCACTTGTAATAGAGCAATTTTACATTGTGATATACATGCTTTCACTTATGTAAGAGGTGAGCACTTCCACACTCTGTCAAGATAGATATTTTCCAACCCTGGCTGCACTGTGTGAGACTGTCCAGTGATCATCTTCAGAACAACAGTAGATGGCAGCATCATGTTTGACAACGCACCAATTGAGCTCCAGCAGACTGACCTCTTTTAGGGTCAAAACCATTGTTATCAAATGATTGCTGATGATTGAGTGTACCACACTATCACTGGATCAATTAATGGTTTTCTCCTAACTGGTAATTACAGTCTCCATGGAGGCGGTTTGAAACTAAAGATAACTGAATTCAGAGCAGAATTATTAACCATGGTCACTCTACAAAAATCTCTTGTTGTAGACATCAGCATCTCTGAGCACAGTAATGAATCAACCTTTACTGTTTGCAGATTTGTTTTGCTTGGCCTTGCTTGAGTTTTCGTCACCTTTGTCCCATACCAAGGACAGCAGTATCATAATAAGCCTTTTATAACCAAGGGACTCTCCCATAGTTACAGACAACAGCAGTCATAAACCTGGTAGACTAAACTACACATAAACTAACTCTGCAATTTGTAAACTTTACAGATGATGTTGTAAAAAATAAAATTTGTCCATTAAGTAGCAGGTTTTTCAAGCAGACTTCCATGCAGAGTAAAAACCACAGTTTTTTTTTAAATCTGTTTTTATTCCTTTTGTTGTTGTTATGGTTGTTGTATGTGTATTAATTGTTTATATCTTGCTGCAAATACTGTAATAAAGATCTAATGAGGTAGTGAGCTGAAACATACAGTATAAAGCAATACAATTCAATTGCATTAGAAACTACAGCATCCAAAATAATAAACTATAAACAGGCAACTTAATTTAAACAGGTGCCAAATATTCCCAAGGTGTGTACATTTAAAAACATCTCAACAAAATGGTTAAGACAGTTTTTTTCACCATCAACACCCACTTTTTCCTCTTTATAGAGAGCTTTAAGTAAATTTTCTTTCCATAAATAATCAAAATGTTGAATACTAATGTGATTTATGCAAATGAGTATGCACAATATGTATTTCCCTTGATGTAGTTTTGACTGTATTGTGGATGTACTGTAATGATTCCTGACATTGCTGATTGCCACCTGCGTCATGTACCTTTGACCACCCAACAGATCACTGCTTCATCTTCTCTTCAGAGGACAGACCGCACATGTTCTCTTGAGTCATTCTTAACACGAGCCATAGTTAAATAACTCAGCCTTTAGGCTCACCTTTGGCCTGTCAAAGTCCCCTCAGAGACAGGGAGAGGGCGAGGGGGAAGGGGGAGGGAGTGAGGAGGAGAAGGACAGGTTGAAGATACAAGATATATCAGCTAAGCAGTGACAGGTGAGCTCTTTGGACCAGGACACCAAGCAGAGACGAGCTGGTGAGTTTGATTTCAATGATTTCATATGATATGATTATATATCATATAGAGCCTGTCCAAATGAAAGAAATGTCCAGCATTGCATACAGCAACGGTTGGGGTCAGAACCTCCACAAGATGTTACAAGATGAACCTGAAGGAGAGGAATTTTTTACAGACCTTCTTCTAATGTTTGCCATTTTCGAAAATTTCTCAATAGTTTTAAGTATGTTTACATTATCTCAAGTGTATTGTAATTTTGATACTGGATCTACTAACCTCTTAATCTCTGCAGTACCCACTGTTGGGGACATGTACAAATTCACATTTGTGAGTGCAGTTCAAACCCTCCAAAGAACTTTACTTTTCGGCAGTATTACAAGATACCTTGTTTTTTTTAACCTCGAGTTGCAAAATATTCAACGTTTGATAAAATAGCATGAACTGTTCTCTTGTAAAAGATAGAACGTCATTATACACACATCACATGAGAACGCAAAGCTGTTGGAATACAGCATCAATGAAAAACTAATGACTGCACACTCACTCCTAAACATAAATTCCTTTAAGTGTTTGGATCTTATTCAGATGTTTGCTGGGTCATTTTGACCAGTCTATGTTAATAAACTTGTGGTAACTCTTTTACATCACTGACTAAAAATTTTGTCAGTAAAAAGTACTGTTGCAGCGGTGAAACATTTGTCATGATGAACATCTTACATATAACATTACAAACAGAATTTTTCTAAATTTTTAAAGGTCGAAGTGGATTACAATATTTTCTGCCTTTGCTGTTACTCCCTTTTCGTACGTACACATCAGCGCACATAAACACACCTGTCCTTACACACACCTCCTTAACAGTCTATAAGACGTTTACAGAGACATTCAAAGTTCAGGATGTCGTTTAAAGTCAAGTCGTCACCACGTTCAGTTGTGCCTTGCTATTAACCATTAACTGGAGAGCTGACAGGGAAGATTAACTTGGCATCTGAAGCTATCAGCACTTCTATGACTTATTCAGGTTCAGGGTTATTTGCTATTAAATGAATGTTTGTGCTGGAGGGTGACAGTGGTGACAGGAAAAAGGAGGGGGGTTATAAATAAATAAATAAATTCAGTAGCTGCAGCCATCCTTTACTGGAGCATTACATGAACATAATGAAAAACATAGCACTTATTTCTTTCACTTGTGCCATGGTCAAGACTTCTAGGACTCTAGGGTTTTTTTCTATGTACTGTATGTCTGTGTTGATATGAATTTGACAACTTTTAGAGGTAAATGTAATGACTATAAACAGCAAATTGTGTTCCCTACAGTCAAAAATGCCAAAGGATTCATCGCATTTCTTAAAGGACATTAGAAGATAAAACTTGTGATTGTGTGTGCACATTATTTACCCTCTCCTCCATGACAGGACATGGCTGGGTACAAGCCCAAGGTGATTTCTCTAACCAAGAGGCCGGGTCAGACATATGGCTTCTACTTGAGGGTGGAGCATGGAGAGGATGGTCACCTGATCCGCTGCCTGGAAATGGGAGGTCCAGCTGAACTGGCTGGCATGAAAGATGGAGACCGCATCCTACGAGTTAATGGAGCATTCGTTGATGGACTGTCCCATTCAGAGGTAAGCAGGATGTGGACTTATTGCAGTGCATTCATCAAATCAATAATAACTCTTAAGACTGATGGTATTATGCTGTGACCTGCATCTTTCTTGTAACCCTTCAGCAACTGTATGTGTTCCCCTGGGATAGGTGGTGGACCTGGTGAGAAACAGCGGGGCAACCGTCGCCTTCCACATCTTGGATGAAGCTTCCTACAAGCAAGCGAAATCAGAGGGAGTAAACCTGTCTGACCCTCACAACACACCAGTTGCCAATGGTGTGGCCAAACAGACACCAAAACCCAAACTCTGCTACTTGGTCAAGTCCACGTCAGGCTACGGGTTTTCTGTTCGCTCGGTCAAAGGTGAGCTAAGGAGGCAGGGCAGGGGAATCCCAATTTGGGAAAACATAAAAAAGTAAACCTTTAAAAACATATTACTACATTGCTGGATTACCCTAGATTTGCTGTCCTTGAAGCACTAAATTGTTTTGGTATCACTTTCTGACAAGACACCCTTCAAAGGGGTTTAAAGGTTGTAACTAATGGCTTTATTAATGGTTTATAAAGCAGTTATAAGCTATCAAAAAGAAGTTAGTTCTTAAATTCATCAGGAAGACTCCTCCAATGGACTGTTTGTCCTCTGATCTTGTGGAAAACAGCTATGGTAACACTTAATTCTACAGGTCTTTAATTTTATACAAATTCCCTGGAGTTTGTCAGGGAAAATAAAATGTTACCACAGCTGCTTATTACCAACTTATTGACATTTACAGCAGTAGATTTGATGGATCATTGTGAGAACCCATTATTAATAATGTTAACATTTATAACTATAGACATGGCTAATTCGAAAGTGAGAAGCACAACAACAATCCATGTATTTTGGTTCAGTTGCTCTTCAGCGTTTTTACAGAAGGTCAGAGGTCAAACGGTCCATTGACTGTCCATTGTCATTCTGGAAGACATACACCAGCCAAAGGAATTTTTCACACCCTGCCAAACGAAAAGTTGTTCCTATTAATGGCTTGTAACTGATTTATAAATAGTTATTATTTTTAGCAGTCTGATGATGAGAACTGTCTCTGTAATCTCAGCTCATACATTTTTGCTATGTTTATTCAGTATCTTCTGTAACATTCTCTTTAGGTGAGCAGGGTTTGTTCATGACAGACGTGCTATCAGGAAATGTGGCGGATAGGGCAGGGGTCAAAGAAAATGACCGTCTGGTGGAAGTCAACGGGGTGAACGTGGAGTACTACACACATGAACAAGTGGTGGACAGGATCAGGCTGGCAGGCAGTAGCATCATGTTCCTATTGGTTGACAAGGAAACAGACAGGTACTACCAGAACAAGCGTATCAAGATAGAAGCCTCATTAGCTACAGTCAGTCATCTCCCTCACGAGCCATGCATCATTGACATGACCAAAGGATCTAATGGGTATGGTTTCCTGCTCAGAGAGGAGCCAACCCAAACAGGCAAGTTAATCAATTAACTGCTATATTCACTAACATTAAACTGCAGAGATGAGGCTGTGTTTTGACAGTATACTCATTGATGCCATGCAGGACATCTCATCAAGGACATAGACAGAGGCAGTCCAGCAGCAAGAGCAGGTCTGAAGGACAGAGACAGGTTGGTGGCTGTGGACGGTGAGGAAGTGGACAGCTACAGCCATGAGCAGGTGGTGGAGAGAATCAGGCAGAGTGGCAACAAGTGCTGCCTCCTAGTGGTGGACAAAGACACGGACATAATGTATAAGAAGGTGAGGCAGGGTGCCACAGTCAAACTTTAGTTGCTTCAGTGTAGAGCGCAAACAATCTATAATGTTATGTTGTGTCCCACACAGGGGAGAGTGTCTCCTATGCTTTTCTGGGAGGAGAGGAAGGACTCCTTCTTTCCGCCTAGTTACACAGAGGCTCTCAATTTACCTGTTCCTGTCCGACCACTTGCACCTGTTCAGGAGAGAGAAGAGGAGCTCAAGCCTAAACTGTGTAAGATGGAGAAGACTGCAGCTGGCTATGGCTTTCACCTAAACGGCATCCAGGGTGTGTATGGTCAGTACATCAAAGAGGTAAGACTTGCAAGAACATCTGCTTTATAACCATTACCATTTTAAATCAACCTGTTAAAGATCTTGGATGCACTTTGTCTCAGGTGGTGAAGGGTGGAGCGGCTGACAGGGCAGGTCTGGAGGACGACGACATTGTGGTGGAAGTGAACGGTGTGAATGTGGAGCAGAGCAGCCATGAAGAGGCAGTGGCTATGATTCGCAACAGCGGCAACTCTCTGGAGATGCTGGTGGCTAAAAAGTGTGTCTACGACCAACTTAAAGCTAAAGGAGTGGCTATCACACGCCTGCTCCTCGGGGAAGCATCCTATGTTCAAGTCCACTCTGCAGACATTCCAGAGGCCTGTAAGGAGGAGAAACATGAGAGACCAGGAAGACCAGAAACTCCCACTGAACCAGCGAGAGAGAGGGTAAGCAGAGCTTTTGAAAATGTCCACAGTTTTGGACATGCTAGTGGATGGTAATGTTGGTCTGTCAAACCTCTGTCTAGACTGAAATATCTCAATAACTATTGCCATTAAATTTTGTCATGAATGTATTATAGGAACTGGATACTGGACTCATATGGCGCCTAGTCACTCAAATGAAAATTGCTCACTGGCACATGAGCCAACAGCGTTTTCTAGCTTCTCAATTTGCTCATGCGTTGTGTGGACCACTGCACATGTGCAGTAAGTTTCTCCTGCTGGCCCTGCCCACGAGTTTGCTTTTCTAGGCTTGTGTAAAGTTTTATATTTATGAATTTATAAATATAAGACCTTCATGGATAAAAAATGATTAAAAATACAAGGAGTAATACTTGACCTAATTTGCAGTTTGAGGTGTCCTGTCAAGTTTTACAGATGAAAATGCTTTTTGGGCCACAGGATTTTTTTTCGCTGCAATACCGTGAGTGATGACTAGGGAAAACTGGCAGCAAGGCTGAGTGGTGGCACCGTATCCAGCTTTCTTAATACATCCATTCATTTTGTACACACATTCATGGTCTCCAGAGGATGAATCCTAATGAATTTGGTTATCCTCTACCTTTTCCTCTAGTGTGGTACTAGAGGAAAGTTGATGAAGTTGACATGTGTAGTTTTGGGTGAAATATCTCAACTATTGGATGGATTGCCATGAAATTTGGTACAGACATCCATGCCACCCTAAGGATGAATTGTAATAACTTTGGTGGCTTAACTTTTCATGTAGTGTCATCATCACTCATCATAGTGCCAATTAGCAAATGTTAGCATACTAATACACTAAACTAAGATGGTGAATATGTTTAACACTTTATTCCTGCGGAACATCAGCATGCTAGCATTGTCATTGTTCGCATGCTGACATTAGCATTTAGCCCAAAGTACCACTGTGCCAAAGTACAGCCTCACAGAACCGCTAGCATCGCTGTAGACTCTTGTTTACAGATGGCCACGTACTTGCTGCATCTTCACTAAGTGCAAGAATCAAGACATGTCTCATGTCAATCCCCCTTTATCGCCTAAACAAAAAACCAATATCATTAAATGTTCTGTGGCTAATATAATTGTGATTTTATTTTCTCTCTTCTCAGACCTCATCTGTGTCATCATCTTCATCTCAGGACACCATCGATGAGAGACTTTGAGAAGCCCACTTTATGGACACGTTTCCTGAACTAGCCTTTCTCAAACCAATGTTGATCCATCATTCTATTTTTTTAAGAATCAGCTTTATGGGCTTTACACATCCAAATAAGATCACAGAATAGACAAAGGAGAGAACAGAGCAACGACTATAATTCACCTTTAAAACGTCTAGCATCTTTCAATCAGAAGAATAGTTTCATCCACTGTATGAGCACTGAGAACAAAAACATGTTCCTTAATACTTTTGTCTTCCTTTGACGCCAACAATAGATTGTTGATGAACCTGAACAATGAACAGTGATGTCTTTCTCATACCTGAGATTACCAATGTTACTAAGATTAAAACTACAGCCCCAAGAACTAAGACCAACACTAATAATGTTGCCAGTAAATACAGTGGCCTTTTATGGGGTTTCTCTTTATTAACACTGCTGCATTTATTTTATTTAAATTGAACTCTGCTTTGTTGTTCCCAATTTCTGAAATAAATGTAAATTAATGACACATTCCATGAACAGAAATAAATGAACACATACCATCTGAATTATGTTTTTACTGTATAGATATTTGTTTATGTTCCCAATTGAATGAAAATACATCATTTCTTTATATTGTAGAGTCCATATACACCTCAGTGGGAGTGAAGCAGGGATGTGCCGTGAACAGTACAGCTCCAGTGTGTTCAGACAGACTAAAAGAAAAGCACAATTTGGCGAAAAGACTGAAAATTTTAAAGCAAAGAAAACAAAGTGTTTGCATTTTGCAAAGAACATTCAAATTTCTAATATCAACATTTCTTCTGTAAACACTTAAATTCAATATAGTCCACTTTCAAAGCTGTTGCCTGATGTGCTCTAATAGATTCCCATCACTTGCATCCAACAATCAGCCATTCCTGATTCAGGAAGAGGCAGTGCAGATAATTATATCCTTTATTTTAAAAATGAGATACCTGGATATCCCTTAATTACAGATTACAAGTCCCACTGTGAGTAAGAAGTCATGTCCAGGTGGGAAAAGAGTAGAGGATCAGAGGGCCATGTGTTTCTCTGGTGACTGCTTGTGTGCAAGATAGAGGAAGAGGATGCTTGACAGGGCGCTGACCAGGAAGATGACATCAAACCAGCGGTGGTAGAAGTTGAACTGCAGCTCTCCCAGCACCTCTGACACAATGGAGCGATATTCCAGCGGCATACTCATTCGCATCAGCAGTACCGATGACACAAAATACATCCCCTAATATAGTGAAACACAGACAGAGAAATTTCTCATTCAACTATTGTGCTTAGGCTGTACTCTGTGTAATAGGACAAACATAAAGCAAACACACTCACCATAATCTGAGCGAGGACAAGCACGATAACATTGGAAGACTTGCTGCTCGATATCGCGTAGAAGAACTAAAAATGAAGAAGCATCAAATCTTTGGTTAAAAGACATACCATTAAAAAAACCCCTCAGATTTATTTACCTCAGAAACTGTAGCCATTTCAACATGTTTCATGCCACAGTTTTACCTTCGTGAGGGTGATGAGTAGGCCTCGTATGGACGTAACGATTATTATTCCCACCAAGATGAAGGAGATGTGTTGGGACCAAAACTTTACCTGACACAGAGGGAAAGAAAAAAAAAAGAAAGGTCAAGCAAAGTAAGGAAGAAGAAAATTAGAGTAGGGAAAAACGATGACAGCTTTCAATCTGTATTAATCTTTTATTCATTTAAATTCAAATGAGCTGTGAAGACTCAATCAAATATATGTCTATGTGTAAAAAGATTAAAAGTGACCATGACCAGGTTCACTGCAGAAAAAGCAGACAGAAAGATGACAACGGGCAGCTGTATGACATGTGACTCTATTTCTGCAGGTTTGTATGTGTGGGTGTATAGCAAGAGAGAGGGAAAGAAAATAAGGTCTTACATCAAACTGGATGCCCAAGTAGTTCACTGTAATTTCGATCCCCCTCGTCACTGGATCCGTCTTTCCAACCCGATCAAACACAATGTTTATAGTGGCCTATGACAGACAGAATGAGACTTAAAATGAGGCAAAGTCCTTTTTAATCTAAGACAATTAACAACAAAACAAAATGTGATTATGTAACTGAAGAAGCGCCATAGCACTACAGTATTTATGAGTGTTAGAAAAAGACACAATGCCAGAATATGACTGTGAATGTTCTCACCATGAAGATTTTCCAAACACAATAGATGGAAAAGAAGTAGCCGAGGAAGTTGAAGTATTTCCCCTGGAATGTCTTTGAGTACTCAATTCGCTCCTAAAGAAAAAGCAGTGTTTCAAGTGTTAGATAAGAAATAGATAATCATTTATCGTAAATAGGCAAACGGGTAATCAAAATGGGTGTGTGGGAGTGTGTATAGATAAATGTGTGTTTATGTGTGTATCTGTAATAGCAGTCAGAGGCACACTGTAGGCTAGTGGTTTTCAGTGTCAGAGTCCTCCTGGTTTTAATTTAAACCATTAAATCAGGTACTGATATAAATGTCACGGTTGGCTGCAATAGACTATGTAACCTGTGATAACCAAGAGTAGATCTGCTATTAAAAGTTTAGATACACTTCCTGAGATGGATGTGTATTATTTTACAGATATCTGAGTTTAGGTGTACTACTTATCATTTATTACAGTGATGTGAGATGAGTCATTCTTGATAACAAACTCACACAGACCTTTAGCACTAGCACTGAACTCTGCTTACTCAGCACCAAATGGAAGACAGAGTGGCTGACAAGGAAAACTGAACATTTGGCTCTAAAAATCCAAACACTTGTCTCTGGTAATTCTCAAGAAATCTCCTATGGGATGATAAAGTTGCTCTGTGTCTTCTGGGTGTGAACGTTTGAACTGTTTGTTATGATTTCAGCAATATATTTTATAAACCCAAGTATCTTACTGCAGCAGAAAGACATCACTCTGCTCTTGGTTACCTTAGTCAGACAGAAAGTAATTATGGGTCTGCATGTAACGAACCCTATAATGTGTGCTCTTAGGTACCTTTAATCTTTTGACTGGCTAAGGATTCCATCAGCAGCACTCGCCCACCCCTTTTGCCCACTTCAATAATCAACTGAGGGGGAAGGAAGAACTACACAAAAAGAGGCTAAACACAAACAAGCACCCACCCCTGTGCCCAGGTTAACAGGTAATAAAGCTGCAAACTGATAACATTCAGCTATTGATTGAGGATTTGCTTTGGGAGACAGACCTTTGTTGACTGATTCTTAAGAGGGATGGGTGGTCCTTGGTAGTCACCCCAGATTACACTTCCTATGAGCCTTCACATGAATCATGAAAAAATCTGAACCATAAACTGTACAGATAAAGACACAAAGAGCAATGAAAGAATGCCATTTGGATTTAGAAGGTAAAGCCAAATGTGCAGTTACAATAGGGACAACTTAACTAGCCAGAAGGTCAGTGTTGAAAACCTGCCTTTCACTCATTTCTTCAAAAAGAAAATCCTAAGCAGTCAATATAATAAACTAGTTTTTCAACTTGCAGGAATCTTGTGATAGGTGCAAGCAGCCACATTTTCCACATTTGAAAAAGTTTGTTTTTAATCCATTTTGTGTTTCCTCCTTAGTTCAGTGGAACACGGTACGCTTGTGTGTGTGTGTGTGTGTGCAAGTGTATCCACATGTGTTACCTTAGTGGCTTGCAGGTCCACAGTCTCAAGAAAGAGTTGTCGACTCAGCTCCTCTAAAGCATCGACCTCCTGCTGGATCAGAGAGAGGTCTGGACGGAAGAAGTCAAGGCTGACATCTACTACAAATACCGCAGATTATTTGTTCAAAGTTATCTGGTAACAGCTTTTTGCCATCCGTTTAAATATTAGTCTAAAGGATACTTTCGCTGCCTGTTTGTGTGGAGGTAACACTCTTGATCATGCCCCAGAATCCTGTCTGTTTGTTCTGGTCTTCCCCACGTTGGTACATCTGCCTCCGTGTCATTGCAATTCTACACATAAAATACAAGCACATTGTCATTTCACAATAATTTGTTTTAGTAATTTATTATTTTTAATTAACTCACCGTTTCTTCTTGCTGACAATCATGTCCATAGTTTGGAGCAGCCGTCTCTCCAAAGCCAGGATGTCACTTTCTGTTACATTTCTGTGAACACAACAAACTAGAAAGCATGAAGATAATGGCAGCATGTGGCTGAGTGCTGCCATGTAAACAGAGATACACCTGAGTATAGGAATTACTAATGCATTAGCGGGCTGTGTGATTCAGCTTCTAAAGGTTATTTCAGAGAAAACCCACAGCCGAGCTTACCTGAGAAAATAAGACATATACGTGTAGGGACAGTTGACAGCACCAAAGCCAGACAGCAGAGCCATGAGAGTGACTCCGATCACACCAACACGACTGATTAGCTGCTCAATGGACAGGATGCCTGAAGAAAAGACAACAACAGACTGAAAAAAGCAAACAAAAAAGCATCATTTGGTTTTTTTGCTTGCTTTTCAGCACTCTTTGCAAATAAAGGACCCTGGCATTATGAGAAACAAAACACCCATAATGCACAAATGTTTCAAATATTCAATGCAGATCGGCATAAAGTTGCCTAGTGCCAAGTGAGGAGAAGGTTGCACACTCACCGTGTTTTGGACTGAGGATAGGAAATGGGTCCCCCAACTTCCAGAAGAAATACATGAAGGTAAACCACACCATACAGGCAAAAAGGAGCCTCTGTCTCTGCACTGCACACACACATAGGAAACAGCTTTGTGAAATACTGTGTGAAATACCATCTGTCAAACAGCATCAGCTATTTTAGTAACAGTGTCTTATTTTTCAGTAGTCAAAACTGGCTGTACTTACGCAGGCGTATATTGCTGACAACAAAGTAACCAATGTAGAAAGGCACCACGAAGATGAGAACTAGCAGAATCACATACAAATTCAGCTTCCAGTGGAAATACCTGGAACTGTGGCAAAGACATGGAGGTTAAAAGTCTTCATCAGCAATAAGCAGAAATGAAACACAGTTATATTGCACAGAAAATGTACTTACCTACTACTTAAGGCACCCAGAATCTCAAAGATGATGAGCTCAAACATGGTACATGAAAAAGCGAAGGTGACCGAGAAAACCACCTGAACAACGTACTGACGCACCTGTCAACAAATACAAAAACAGACCTTCACCACAGAGTACATCCAGTGATTGATATACAGTAGGCCTACAGCTCAACTAATGATGATAAGATGAATGTGCACTTAGCCATGTAATTTAGTATTAATTATGGGGAAAATATTAATTTCTTTGAAGAAATCTCAATTTAAAGTCAAGTAAATATCAATTATTTGTTCATTATTGAAAACTTTCTCCATATATGTTCATTTGTATTCTTAACTGTAATACATTTTCCCATTTACACACATTTTGCTAAACTAATGTGCACTGATTAAAAGACTCTCCAGGACACCCTAGCAATTAATTGCAACTGTACCATCCAATCACTGCCAATATTTTCCCTCTAATTAGTACTAAATTACATCATTCTTTCCAGGAAATCTCTTGGAAATTATTAGGAAATTATGGACCAGTGAAATAAAGTGTCATGTTTTTCTTACTGGAATTATCACTGTGTCTGAGTGAGTAGTCAACACACTCATGCTAGTGGTTATTTGTAAATGAATGCCTTGTAATAACACTTTACCTCATAGTCTTTGAAAAGTTGCCGCATAAAGAATAACCATCCAAATCCAAAGAACAGCACCTGTGTTGGATTAAATGGAAGTAATTTGGAGTAGGGAAAGAAGGGGAAGATTACATTGTTACATTTTGCAATTAAGAAATGTTCATCACAAATAAATATGTTTTTCCTGTCTTGGTTTCATCAAGCTAACAAGTGCTTAAACAGGTTTGAGTCAAGACTTTGAGGGGTTTTTGTGCGCATGTGTGTTTGTTTCATTAAACACATGATAACATGAATTTCCCAATACTGATATCACTTTTTTGAACCTCTTCAGGCAGTTCTCTTTGCCAACAATCAAATTGGCAAAACAGTTAATTTCACATCCAGAATGCACTAACGCAACCAAAACACTAAATACATGTCTCAGCTTCAGCTCATCCTTTCATAACTAACAAAATGTATCTCCCAAAAAAGTATTTTGGGACTCAAAACACAATGTCCTAAAAGACACTAACAACAGGTAGAACTACAGTATCACTAGTCTTTTGAGAATCTTTGATTTTTCATAAACCAACATCACATTACAAAACAAGGATGCACCTCTGAAATCAGAAATGCTTCAATATAGTGAACAGTATTATTGCCAGTTTTGCATATAGTAAATCCAAAGTGCACAAGATGAAACTAAAGAATAAGTAAGGACAAATAAGTGTACATACACCATGTATAGGATAGCTATTATTACACAGATATACAGTAATATACAGCAATGCCAATCAACCCTGTCTTTTGACACAATTACAGTCAAGTTTAAAGTCCCTCTCCACTCAAAAGTTTGTTTTTCTTCTTGCTCCTACAGTTGAAAGGTAAAGCTTCGCTGTGCAGAATGATGTATGTGCAGAGTTTCACACTAAAAGAATGTTTTCACATTCATTTGCTGAAAGTGGAAAGTTTCTCTGAGCTCAGTGAAAATCCAGTTTTAAGTGGTGGGCCTACGAGCATGATTTATGACATCACAACTAGTTAGGAAGCCAATTATGGTCCAATATTCAACTTACACAAGTGTGATGTAGAAACTTGAAGCTTCCAGTGCACGAACACTGAGAATGGACTTTACAGTGAGGTAGGAGACATCTTGTGTCCAGCAGTTAACTTTTGAAGTGAAAAATATTAGCATATTTATAGATTCTGGATTTTTGATGAGAGAGAAGAAGGAGATGCTATTTTAAAGACTTTTGAGTAGTTTGTATGATGGTATGTAAATCTGAGAAACACTGAATCTTACACAGTGTTGCTGGTGGATGAAAAGTTACCCAGAGCTAAGTCCATAAAGACTTTTCCAACCCTTTGCATTTAGCTAGAAGTCATGTAAAAAACGCACCACAGTTAACTAAACAGCTAGCTAGATACCATTTAAAATAACGCTACTTAACAACACGCTCTGGATATTCTTGTTCAGAGGAAGAAATAACGTTACAGTTTGTCAAAATGTACCAACTCAACAAACCTGTGAGGTGAACATGATGACTGAGTCCACCAGAAACGACATGATGTTGTCTATTAAACAGCCTTTAGTCCGCCAAAATGTAAATGTGCAGTTGTATCAGGGTGAGGGGCAGTTTCAGATCATGCTGACATAAAAAAACAACCAGTCTTGAACACAAAAACCTTTGTTATCCTGATAATTGGCTCATTTTTGAAGCGTTTGTCGCTCAGCTGTCAAGTTTCAACGGCAGACTACGGAGGTATACGTCATCAAGATGAGTCCGACAAAAACACTTCCGCCGCAGGACTGTGACGTTTACAAAAAAAACTCTGAACAGTAATTCAATAACTTCACATATTTCTTGATACTTTTAAAGGTTTAAAAGATATTTGTAATTAATAACAAATCATGAACTTCGGTACTTCGTTGAACTCTGTGAGGATTTGGGGTTGAGGGATTGCTGTAATTATCATGTTTATCTGCAGAGGGAGACAAAACAACACAAGGTCAAGTTGCCTCTGCTACTACTCACTAACAACAATAACTACTGCACTCAGTTCATGAGGCCACTGTATTGAGGGTATCCAATTTATTACAGTTATTACAATTTATTACTATTATTATTACTTATGAATTATTATTAAGTAGCAAGCAGTTCACTGTTTTATCATGTATGTATTTATGTTTTATCAACACATAGTCCCCTAATGAGCTAAAAAGAAAATGTACTTCAAGAATACAGAGATGAGAAGGCAATCAATAGTTGTCCTATCCAATCCTACCTAAAGCCACTCAATCCTGAACTACTGATGATAACAATAATCATAATCATAATAATGTACTTTGTATACATTTTTGCTGCACTACATTTATATATCAGAAGTACATTTTATCTGATCTGGTTTATCTGATGCAACATAGTTACTTTTTTCTCCCAAATTCATTTGGTTGATAGAAATTCATACAAAACCATGGAATAAGTAAAACATTGAGAAAAGAAAAAGAAAAAAAGGGGAGGGGGAGGGGGGATAACTATTTCAATTAAGACAATTTGCATTCATTTGATGGCATATTAAAATACAAACATGTTACTTTGTAGCTATATAAAACGTCACTGCTGTCAGGTTTTTAAAAAAGTGTTTTAAATGCCCTAATTTTTTTTTGTTTTGTTGTTGTCAATCAGTTTCTTACTCTGAGAGATAAACTCCCAGATACAGGTTACACACTATATTTTCCGCTAGTTTTGGTTAAGTAATCCCCACTGAGTGACACTAGAGGACGCTGTGACTCTAATTCAATCCGGTGAGTTGGAGTTTGGAGCTGCAGCCGGCTGGTGTGAGTTGGTGCGTAGAGTAGAAAACACTCGGGTGAGTAAAAAGAGTCTCTCGCTTGTGCTGGAGTGATGTTTCCAAAGGCTGCTGGATCACAGGGACGGGCGAGATGTTGCTGAGGTAGAATATCCTCAAGTGTTGGCTTTTTACCTTTTACATCACGACACAAGCAAAGGTGAGTGTCTCATTTCATGTGTATATTTCATACTGTATGACATAGGGAATAGAAAATATGGCAGATCATTTAGTTCTTATTAACTGCAGAAGATCTCATTTAATCAAAAGAAATATTAGATTTCTCTGTATATCAATTGTTTGTAATTTGATAGAATAGGTTTGTTTGTGTGTTTTATTTTATTACAAGTAACTGTATCAGACTTGGACTCACCTTAGAGTCAGTTTAGTCTTTAATGTGGCAGAGAAAATATTGTCTGTTTGAATGTTTAGCTCAGATAACTTTTGAGAAGCAGTGACAGCTTTTATTTCTGATATTTATACGTACCACTTATTTCATTTATTTATTTATTGCACCCAACTGAATCCCTCTGTTGGCGTTTTAATGTAATTAAAGGTGTTGGACAGTGACCACAGGAGCTGAATTGGCTCTATGATTAGGGATAAAAAATTAGGTTAGCTGGTCAAAATTCTTTCTCTCTGTGTCACTCTTGGATCGTCAGTTGTTTGAAAAATGAGGGAGTCTGAAATCATGTTAAGCTAAGTTTTGACATTTATCCACGTCTCAGTGCCACTCCTTCTTCTCCCTGTTAAATGAGCAATGAAGATGATGATCCAGGCCTCCTGTAGGAAAGGTCTGCAGGTGTGTTTTCTCCTAGTGATGGTAGGAAAACTACAGGGTAAGTATACCATGCTAAAAAAAAAAAAAAACAACAACTTTAATATCACCAAATTATTATTTTTTTCATACATGATTTGATTAATATATTTATGGATGCTTCAGGCAAGGTAACAGCACCAGAGCGTCTGGTAGCTCCAGTGGAGAAGCCTTTCACTCTGACCTGCAGTGTTACGAGGGAACGAGGTGAATCTCTGAAGCAAGTGCTTTGGCTGGATGTCCAGAACCAGACCCTGCTGAGCTACCAGCCAGGAAACAGAGACAGCATAAGCGGACAGCAGCATGTGGAGCTCAACTCCTCCCCGAAGGACACCTCGGCCATCACCATCCGCAGGGTGAGCTTCCGAGACGAAGGCTGCTACACCTGCATCTTTGACATGCATCCCACTGGCTCAAAGCAAGGACAGACATGCCTCACTGTCACCTGTGAGTAAGGCCATTAATGACGACTGCTTTGATTTAATGAATAACCATCCATTTTTACACTGTACTGTATATGTTACAGTTTAGACAAGACCTATGCAGAAAGTCCATATGATCCCTCTGGTGGGTTCATTTAAGCTTCATACAGTTTTAATATATAGTGATGGGAGAGGAAGGTGGACTGCATGTGGAAACGTATGGTTTTTATTCCTGTTATAAGCCTCATTGAACATGGACAGATTGAAATTGCAGCTGGTAAATGTGACAATGAAACAATCACATACTATTAGGGAAACTAGAGAGGGATTAGTAGGACTTTACATGATTACCGAAACACTTAAAAAAGATGGTTTCTGTCCTCAGCTCATCAGTGCTACAAGTGACCAGTAGTAAGTTGTTAGAGGACAAAATCAAGTGCTGTGAGAGAGCTGCTATAGAATTACAGTGACAAAGCTTATAGAAAAGTAATTGTCTTTGTTCTCCTGGCAGTGAGCAAAAAAACAAAGATGTGGCCCTCGGATATATATTCAACCTTGACAGGAGGGAGTTTGATGAAACATTAGTTGTCAGCCTATAGACAGGAAGTGACTCTACTATTGTGACATAGTTATGAGGGTCATGAACGGGTGGGAGAAGCCTCCACTTGCGCTCAGGTTGGGTTATGATCATGTAACACATGAAAAAAAAACACCCCGAGAGACAAACTGAGGAGCTCAGAAGCTCATGGCAGCAGCTCAGAGTAGCGGTTCTGCCCCGAGCTGCTTTGGATATTTGTTCTGGAGGCCTCCTGGATGCCTCCCTGTGAGGAGGGTCAGATCCAGAGTGATTACACATCCAATTTAGCCTGGAAACGCCTTAGGATGCCCCATGAGGATGCGGCTGAGGAGGATTAGATTGTTGCATAGGTTGCAACTCAGCCCCTGTTGGATACGGCATCAATTTCCTTCACATCAACCAGTTTTTCACTTTTAATTATGAGACATTTACCAGAGTAATTGTTTAATATAAAGTAGCTCCTCACAGAAGTGCTCACACAATACTTTTGTGTCTGAATTCAGATTTCATTGTTTCTGCTGCTGTTGGAGTTTCATGGTTTAACTGATTTTGGATGCCTGCCTGTTGCACCCGCCCATTAAAATGAAACAAAAACCAGTTCTCCTTTAGACCTCAGGGACAGTTACTCCTCCCTACAACCTGCGTATTTATCTTTTGGGGGGGATTTACTGGTAAAATATGTGATTGCAGATGTCCCTAACCCCCATCCAACCTCTGAACACAAGTTGATGAGCTTGGTGAGGCTCAGCCAGTCATGTTAATAAAGAGCTGTGGAGCAGAGGGAGAAGGGGGGGCTCATTCTACTAACCAAAAACAGCTGCTGCAGATTCCAGTGACTGGTTTCTGTTTGGGTGCCTCATATTTCTGAATATTTGCATTGTCCGGTTTTTCACCCTCTGTCTCCTTGTTATTTACCTTTTCTTTTCTCCTCATCCATCATTCTTACACTGGACAATGGGTTCATTTTACTCCTAGCACACGTCAGTGTTGACAGCAATAAGACAGCAGTGAGCGGCAAGAGGGCCTCCCTCTCGTGCTCCTACGGTTTGCCTGAGAAGGTGCAGCAGATCACGTGGAGACACACTTCTGCGCAGGGTGCCTCCTCAGAGGTGGCCTCCTTTGCAAAGCGGAGCGACCCCATGATAGAACCACCGTACCAGGGGAGGGTTTGGCTCAGCGCCTCCCTGTCCGACAGTCAGCTCACCATCCAGCCTGTCGCTATCCAGGATGAAGGCTGCTACACCTGCCTGTACAACACACATCCCGACGGGCTGAAGAGCTCCACCGTGTGCCTCTCCACCTATGGTAAACATCTATTTCACACCCAGCCATTATTGCTGATTATTTTATGTTACATGTTTTGAAAAATTATGGCCCACACAGAAATGTAATTAGTGTTAAAATCTTGAACTCCACCCTGGAGGGATCGAGTTATATAAAATATACTGATACTAAAACAAAAGTCAGCAAAGTTATTAGTCTGGGGACCATGAATGTCTCTAAAATTTCATGAAAATCTATCAAATGGCCTTGTTTCACTCTAGACCACAGTGTTGCCATCCCTAGAGTCATGTTGACATTCTTTGTAAATGAATTAGTTTGTTTCCAGTTGTTACCTGCCTTGTTTCATTATACTGTCACTCTTGTGTCTTAAAATAATAGTCAGGTGCCCAAATAACATTAAAAGACATTTTACTTGCTATAACCATTCCTCTCATTCCTCAGTCCTCATTTTGTGTAAAAATATTTGTAAAAGTGTATCTGAAGCTTATTTGAGGCTTCAGATCCAAATTTGTCGAGTCAAGTGGATATCTTCTAAGGTTAAAAACTTTTTAGTACATAATTCCCTCTTTGTGTTTCCCTGTTGAGCAGCAGTGAAAGGATAGTAACAAAAATAGGGAAATTTGCTCTAAAAAGTTCTTACCTTGGAAGACATACACTTGATTTGACTAATTTGGACAACAGAGGCCTCATACAAGCTTCAGACAAACTTATGAATACATTTTTGCACAAGACGAGGATTGTAGATTTTATCCCCCATCACTTACACTGAGAGCACATTAAGAAGGGATCTTTTGATAGCCAGTATGAACAGGAGGAATGATAACAGCAAGAAAAACACATTTCAATCTTCATACAGGCACCTGGTTTTTATTTTGAGACGCACTTCATTAAAAAAAAAGAACCTATCCTTTTCTTTAAAAAACACGAGCCGTTCATAGCCCATAGGGCTGTAGTTAGTGAATACATCTTACAGGTAATGTATGTAAGAGCTAGACGGGCAGCGTTTTGTGGGAAAAATAAAGCGTGACTGCAAGGAGACTCAGCTTTGTGTCCGTAGGAAAGACAGGTATGCCTGGGATTTAGATGGGAATGTTGATCTTTCCTTCCTGAATGTAGCTGCAAATGTTTTCATGATACAGCAAGGCTAAGCTGTCGGCTGATTTGTTAACACACAAAGACAGGCGAGTGTGTCCATGTGAAGAATGGACCATTCGAAAGAATGATGGAGGCAGGGAGTGCGGTCCTGATGCATGACTGTGTCAGTGTTTGCAGCAGACAGTGATTCCCTCTGTGCTTTGTCTCGCTCTCTCTTTTTGCTCATTGGCTTTCCCACTTTTCTCCCGCTGTCTTTCTCTCACAGTTATCTCAACAAACACATGTGCTTTTGTTTGAAATTGAACTGTACAGTACAGTAGGTGTTTCTAGTAGTGAGGCATGATTAGCATTAATGTTTTTTTTTCTTGCTGCTTGTTGCTGCCTACAGTCTTCCACCCCGATCTCACTGTGGATGATGTGATGCCCCTCTTTTACTCCCAGTCTCCCACATACTGCCCATAAACAGTGATAGCTCATACGCATGCATGCACACTATCACATTTATTCTTGCCATTTACTGAAATAAGTGACCATCTGATTGTTTTTTTCTGAAATGATCACACAACACGAAAAAAATTCTGATTTTAGGACATGAGTAAGTCATGAAAGTCCGAGAGAATTTATGCAATTTGAAAACTTGTTTTTCAAGCCTAGAAATGTCAAAGAAAACTGTGAAACATAAATACGTTTTTGGAAAAGTCATAATATTTGTAATGACTCATGAGAAAGTGATGCAAGGTTTAGTATTTTATGCAACTTACATTACAGGGGTACTTTGTTTAACGAGTTGTAATCAAAAATCAGTAACCTGAAAATTGTGCTGTAATACATTTGCTCTGCAGAAGTTAGTCATCATGCTACAAATGAGGCAGTAAGTCCAATTCTGCAAGGGATAAACTGACCACATTAGTTTCAGGCTGTTATGTCATATGAAATGTCAGTGGTGGAAGAAGTATTCAGATCCTTCACTTAAGTATAAGTTGCAGTACAACTGTGTAAAAATACTCCATCGCAAATAAAAGACCCACATTCAGAATTTTACTTGAGTAAAAGTACAGAAGTATTAACAATAAACTATACCTAAAAGTATCAAAAGTACACTTATCTTGCATGAGTTTTACATTATTATTGAGTATAATATTTTACAGGATATACTTTTACTGATATATGTGCATTTTTAATATTTTTTTTATTTTAATCTTGTAGTTGGTCAAGGTGGAGCTAAATTTAACTTCTTTTTATTAGTAATTTAATCTATAAAAATGCCCCAGTAGCCCACTGCTTATGACGGATGCTGTATAACCGCAACATCCTTTGTTACATGTCACCCCTTCTTTTTGTGTTTGTTTCGGTTGTTTCTCTCTCCCTTCGTTTTCTGTCTTCTCTCCACTGTCGCTATTAGAAATACTCAAGCAAGCACCTTTAAATTGCATTTAAGCACAGTACTTGAGTAAATTTAAATAGTTGCAAAATGTTTTCAGGTATTGTTTGCATTTTTGTTTAATTACTTTATGTATGTGCTTTAGATATATGTAAGGGTAACTGTTTAAATTGTTTACTAGAAAGAATGTAAAATCTGTTTAATACCATCATATTTGTGAAGGTAAGCCGTTTACATTACATCACAATAGTACAGAATGATATAACACTAAATAAAGTTACAGCTATTGAAAAACAGTGGAATTTAATTATAGACAACAGCCCAAATTCCTTCAGATTTCACACTAGCTTCATGTTCATTCGCAGGACATTACGGTTTGGATTGTTATCAGAATTTTCATGTTGTGGTTTGTCCCACCCCAAAGTCTGATATAATCCAGACTGATGATGGGTGAAAAGCTGTAGAGAAACCGCTGAAACGACGAGGGCCAAATATCTGTGGCTAAATGTGTTCTTGCCAACAAAAATGTTCTCAGTTCCAGTTCCAGTTCCTTGCTCAGCCAGAGGAACAGAGAATTGAAAACAGCCAGAGATTTACTTATGGATCTTAAGTGTGCAGGAATTCGCATACCTTAGCTGATCCAAAGGCTTGGACATTCTTCCCGGGTATCATCTTAGCAATTGGCCCGAAGACGCTTAGAAGATAACACAAACTAAACTAAAAATCTAAAATTTGGCCAATTTTTTTTAATAATAAACTTATGCCAGTTCTCCCGCAGTGTATTTTCCCATATTTCACTTAGTGTTTAGTCATCCTGTGTTAACATTTTCAGAACTTTCAAGCCTGTGCACTTCACACACACAGTAGAAGGAATCAGTGTGTTGTGATGGCTCTATCTTATCATATCTGTTTATTTCTCCCAGTGCTGCCCAAACCTCAGGTGAGCTACAAGACCACCTCTCCAGGCGTGATCGAAGCCAACTGCACCTCTCTGTCACGACCCCCAGCAGAGATTGTGTGGAACGTGGAGAGGGATAACCGCACCATGGGCCCGCCTGTGACCACACAGCTCCCACAGGGCGACGGGACCACTCTGGTCATCAGCACGCTGACTGTCCAATCAGGGCTGCTGAAAGACGTGTCCGTCAAATGCTTGGTGCATCACAAAGGGCTTGAGTCACCGATTGCTGTATCCATGAACACTAAAAGTGAGTTGGTGTCAAAACTCCACCTTAAAAGTTTTACTAGTGTCTTTATGTCTTTATTTTTTATGTCTTTATGTCTTTGTTTTTTATTTTTTTGTGTCTTTATTTTTCCTTGCATACTCCAAACCTGCTGTAAACCTACTACTTCATCATTACTTGACATGTTTTTTTGCAAAAGAAGCCTATCAGCAAGCCAGACTACGGCTGAGAATAATAAAGAAAGCAGTGGTTGTTCAAATGTGGAGCGAGAAAATCCAAAAAAACATTTACAGGTGTTGGATCACAAAACAAACTGAGAGCAGAGTGATGAGGTACTGGGAGCTAATTAGTATATTGTGCAGATATTTTGTCTGACTTTTGTCTATAAAGGAAAGCCATGATTACAGAATTTCTCCTACTTGAATATCCCTCAAATGTCCCCGTACAACAATTTCTAAAACATATTTTTGTTAAACTAAAACAGAAATCTCTACTGGTTTTAATGCAGCCATACATTTCTCCGCTCTCTGTTTAGGAACAGCTGAGATTGTTACTACAATGATAATAGCTGGTCCACCTTAAATCAGTCCACCTTAAGTGAACTGGTCAGGTTAGGCTAAGCCATTGTTCCTATTTTCGGGGCTAACCCCCTTCACTTTAATCAATCGGTGGCAAGCAGGACACGGGTACTTAGCTTGGGTCTTGAGGAGTTTAGGATTTATTCACTGACAAAAGCCTAAATTGTACACACGCTGCACTGCTATGTTCACAGCTGCTAACTTCATACTCTCCGTCACACACACACACACTCTCTCTCTCTCTACCATCACATCACCTAATGTTACTCTCACATGGGGCAAACATTAGCAGAAAGAATATATTTATTCCAACCAGAGAGGAACGAACGGATTAAGAGTTTACATGGTTATTAGGTGCTAATATATTCCTATTGAACGGATTATCAAAGGTTTACACCACCCCTCTCAACCTGATCCTTTGACCGGGCCGGATCGGGCCAGTTTCTTTATTCCAATATTAGTTGGCTATTTTTCCAATAGGCTATTGTTGCAATTATTAGTTGAATATTAGGGTCCATGTAAACGCAGCTACTGAGCAGTTCGTAAATGGGTTCATATTTGTGTGCTGGTCATGGCTTTAGTTGACAGTTAACATTGGTTTCATGGGTCAGGAGTGCACACACTGCAGAAACCAGACAGTAAGACTATACATTAAATCTCAAATCAAATCAATCATAGTCCATCAAGAGACGCAGTGTCCCGACCAGCACAGGCTTCACAGTACACAGTCACACAAAAAGCAACGCATTTCTCATGACAAGGCTATAACTTATATACTACTGTAAAAAAGACCACTTTACTCAGGTATGGCAGATGATAAAGCTGCTCATCATGTGTTTTTCTCCCTCGCAGTTGGGACGGCCCTCACCATCCTGATCTCAGTCACTACAGTGGCAGCTCTGTTGGTCATGTCCCTCTGCTTCTGCCTTTGGAAGTGTTTCTTGCGCAAAGAAGGTGAGTGTTTGAATCATGCCTATTGTTTTGATGTTTGTCTATGTTTTTTTATACTCCTGCGCACCAGATGGAATATGTCTACACAAACTTTTGGCCATTTAGAAAACTGATGTGTAGAGGACAAATCACTCTCATTCTCAAAAATGTGGAGAATCTATATTAAAGACATAATGAAACATCAGGTAGAGCATTTTAACTTCAGTAAACTGATGTGTGAAATGTGATATTAAGCCATTGTCTAGTAATGAGAAGAGATTTATATAAAATCCTCCAGATGTGATTGGCTGGCTTAAAAGTACACATAAAAGAATATGGAACAATAAGGAGCTGTGGGTTTGATGGAGAAATAATAAACAAATTACACCTGACCCACATTCTTTGGAAATGTAAACAAAGTTTTTCACCATCTGAAATCCAAACACACACCTCCTGCTATCATTCTAGCAGCTACAACCCCCGAGCTAATGGTCTAATGCGGTGTTGTGTGATGGGCAGGTTCGATAGTCACCCCAAATCATTTTTGATTGAATAAATTAATGTATATGCATTTACAGGAGCAGAAAAGAGTTGTTGTTTTTTTTTTCATATGTTGGGTACACAACAAGGCTTTACGGGGCTTTATTGTGAGTTTCAGCCATGGTTTCAGCTCATTGTTTAGCTGTCTGGCTACAAATTTACTGTTTCGGTTCACACTCACCGCCCTCACAGCATTGTTTTCTGCTGCGGCAGGCAGATGTTTTCAGAGAAAAAGCTCTAAAAACCAACTGTACGCTACCTGCTCAGCACCTAATGGCAAACAGACACGACACAGTTAGCAACTGGCTGGTGAACATTTAGCAGCTAAAGAGCCGGATATTTCCTTCAGGAGTTGGTAGAGAGCAAAAACAGAACTAAAAGAGAGTGAATATTGGACTTACATTCATCAGGTGCACAGAAACATAACTCCAAATGAATGATTATGTTGCTCCATAATTGCTGGATGTGTGAATAAGCAACAAGTTCAAATATCAACTTTAAAGGCAATAAAAAACAAGACGTTTGTGATTTTGTAGCATGTTTAAAGAGCTACTACTATATGTATAATGTACCTTTCTTGAAGCTAATTTTATTCTCCTGCCTTATTTTAAAAGGTTTTTCCACCATCATAAATTAAGAAATCATTTGAAGTCAATAATTTAAATTTTGGGGGCTCCCTTTGTAAGTTTTGACAAAACTGCCCAGGTATCTATGGCAAAGTAAAAATGATTAGTGGTCCATTTGGATGTACTGCAACAGACTTAACTATAAAACATGGTTTTGCTATTAAGCAGAGGTCAGAAAGGTAGGTAGGATGCACAGTGCTCATATCTGCTGATTTGGAAAAGGAGACATCAAAGCAGGTTAAAAGCATGAACTAAAGTTAACCCTGCACTAATAAATATTTTATATTAACAATATATCAAATAGATCAAATGACTACGTATAATGTGAAATAAGTAGTGCTGAACTCACTGATTATCAACTGATTCTGCAAAGCCTCCCAGCTCTACAGAGCCTGTTTGTCTTTTTTAGCTGCAGTAGGCAGCTGTTTTCAACAAAGAATCTCTGATGAGTCACTCTACCTGCCCCACACCATATGGCAGCTTGTGAATATAGTGGGGCATTTAGGAGCTAAAAAGACCCAGATATCTTCTCTGGAGTTATACAACTCCAAATGTGTGCTAATTTTGCTCAACAACTGTTTGCTTTTATGTTCACCATAACAATTTTATAAGGTGATTTTGTGTTTTCAGCTTGTTTTGCTGCCCCTAGTGGAAGCATTTTCTTAATGCAACTTCAAGCATAACCATGACATTAGCTAACTTTTTTTTACATCACAAACTAGTTGAAATATACTGCTGCTGTTGCATAATCCAGTCAGGACAATGATATGTTGCAACTATTAAAACACTTTTACAGTTGATTCATGGGGCCCCAAAGTGTCTAATATTAAATAATAATAATTAATTATAATAAATAAATACTTCATTTACACTTCAATAAATGTGTGAAATATATAAATGAACCAATAAATTCTGCAATAACTTGTTGTAATTAAATATTATAACATTTTATTATAATAATATAATTTAATGTCGCTTGCAGTCTGGCTGTGCGTAAGCCAGTCACTCAAATTCAAATTTACTTTATTGGCATGAATGTCACAACAATATTGCCAAAGTATCAAGAGTCAATGAAACAATACATACATATATATGTGTATATATATATATATATATATATATATATATATATATAGTTTTCTTCACAGGTCGTTTTTTTGGGGGGGGGTTTCAATTTATTTACATATTGCTCAACGATTTTTCTCGACCTTTGCAGCATTTCAAGTTAACTAGAAACTCTAGTGACATCTCCTTGAGAAGTTTTTAGGCCAACATCAACATTTTTTAAAGAATTATACAAACAAAAACATAAGTTAAGTTTTTATTTCATGATGCTGACCTGTTTAATCAGCTACTTAGATGACAGTAAACATTTTTGCAGCACTTACCCGCTGCTGGTTAAAAAAAATTAAAAATAAAAAAAACAGTGATGATGTACTGACAACTTGTGAAAAACATTACACCTGTTTTATCTCACATAAATAAAAAATGACATAGAATAAAGAATTACTTCTGTCAATTGTTAGTGAGATTAATGATATTTTTGTTATTTATTTATTTATTTAAAAAGTAATTTGTGCCAAACTCTAAACTAACTTATGATTCTTGTGGAAAGTGCATTTAATTACATTTCTCTCTTCAGACGTGTCTGTTTATCTTTCTTCTTATTGTCTTTTGACTCATTGTCTTCAGGTTTAGTCAGCTGAAGCAATGTGATGTTCTCTCATGGTAACATGTTTGTAGATATTATACAGATAATATGTCTGTTCACTGACATATTATCGGTTCAGGGAGGTGGTCGGGCTGGATTGTTTTGAAAGCAGAAAGGCCTAATCGTGAAATGTAATCCTGATTACTTGTGAAATTAAAATTTCAAATGACTTTACAGCACTGAAAATCTGACTTTGAAAACCAGCTTTCTGAATTCATGTGGTCTGAATCCCCATATTTAAAATTTTCAATAGTCAATTTCAAGTCATGCAATTTCAGAAGCATTTTCCATTATATATGTTTTAGGGTTCATAAACTTAAAGAATTCAGGTACACAATATTCAGACACCATATTCAATTCAGGCTCCTAAATATGCACATGATAGTCACATACTTGATACATTAAAAGCTATATAAAAAAGAGACTGAAAGAGGGAAAGAATTTAAAGAGAAATTATCATGAAATCAAACATAAAACTCTGTTACTAAAAAAATTAATCATTTCAGAATTTATTGGTTCATTACAATTTATTCATATGCTTAATTACTTCATTTACTATCTTCTAGATTTATATATATTGAAGCATGACATCATGCTTGTCATCCACATGAGAACATGAGACTGTGCCAAGCTCATTGTTTTCTACCTGCACTCCTTCTGCACTTTACGTCCATGTCCTGTTTTCTGTCTCACAACGAACCCTCAACAGACAAGACAACTGAGATGGGACCTGCAGTGATGAGGTCTGATGCACACGGTTAATAGTTAGAGCTTTTTAATAAGGTGCAGCAACTAATGTTTTGACTTAAAGCATAGATTTATATAGATGTTTTCCGGAAAGTTTTATATGATGATTATATATATATATATATATATATATATATATATATATATATATATATATATATATATATATATATATATACACACACATGCTGTAGCAATATAGCCTTGGCTAGAGTCCAGACATGCCCAGAACATGTCCAACCTAAACCTGATGTCTCCACTGCCTCTTCTTACTCTGATGAAGACTTTGTGCAGCTAATGTTATTTGCTGCACCTTATTTAAAAGCCTTAACTGTGTATAACCACTGTGACCATCACAATATTGTGTTTTTTAATCCTACAGGTGAAAAATAATATTTTGCCATACCAGTATGAATGTAGCTACTGAATATTCTACATTTCTATATGTGTTTCTTTGCAAAGATGGACATTTAACAAAGTCAGATTTGAAATAAACTTTTCCTCTGTAATGGAAAATGTAAATGTCAGAGAACATTTAAATTTTATAATATATTCTTCCACTTTGTGTCTTTACTTCTCTTGCTCTCTCCATGCATTTCTTTTCAGCTGATTAATCTTTCAGATGAGACCAGAGCCTGAAACGAAGAGGTAGTGGAACCCTGCAGAATTGTTTTCCTGCATCATCATCATCATCATCATCATCACCATCATCATCATCATCATCTTGGTACAAAGGGAAGATGTTCACACCTCTATAGGATGTCCAATACAATCCTACTTATGATCACCAACCGTACAACGACATTCATCTCCGCATCTGTGTCTGACTCTTATATAATCTCCAGGCTGTCCTCACATGAAGTCAATGAAGAAATGTTGAGTGGATGCTTTTTTTTTTCTCTCTCTGGCTCTGTAATTGATTCAGCTGACGGTCGCACATTCCGCAACAAACAGCTAAGTCACTGTATGGCAAATTAAAGTGCAGTGAGTATGCTTTTACAGTATATTATGTCCCTGACATACTCCTGTTTGTTTCTGTCTTTTACCTGGTCTGTAAATAACACAGCTAATTGGCACTATTAGCTTATATGGTTCTACTTCTCAGTCGAAGGCCTCCGTCACTTCTGTGTATTTGTCAAAGCTGGGTGGGGTCTTGGGTAGCCTTCGGTAGATCAATTAAAAGGGCTGCATACTTATGTCTTGTTTGTGTAATACCAACTGCAAACTTTTCTACATGTTTCAGAGTGTGTGTTCTGAGAGAGAGAGAGAGAGTGTGTGTGTGTGTGTGTGTGTGTGTGTGTGTATGCATATTTTTTCAGAGGTTAAATTCCACAGTCAGATAGCTTGAATCAATTCTCTGAGGAAGCAGCGCTGAAACCTCTGTGGTGCCTCTTAAAGGAATGTGTGTCTTATTGCCAGTCTACATCGTTAAGTCCAGTGAGTTCACATGTGTGTGTGTGTGTGTGTGTGTGCGTGTGTGTGTGTGTGTGTGTGCCTGTGTGTGTGTGTGTGAACTCAGGTTCAAAATGACTTGAGAGCTGCAGGTTCAACACCTCGAAGAGCCAGTCTGCTCCTCTAATTGTCCTTGAACAAAAACCTGAAGCCCTGCCTCCTCACTTTTACATTGTCCTCGATCAAAGTGGCACCTAAATGCCTAAAACACAGTATAATGTAAAGATGCTTCTTGAATATATCATGTTTGCATGTGTACAGGGGCATTTAAAAACTGCTTTATGCCAAAATAATCTCTATCAAAGCATATGATTTGAACCTGTCAGTTATTTTCTTTATTTACAGTAGTATCAAACTTCAAGCTCAGTGCTCAATCAGGCACATCACATTTCCTCCCCATTAACATGATTTTAGGTTTAGCCTTCCTCTGAGCACAGAGCTTAGCTTACATTTGATGCTGAAATGTTTCAGAACTTTTTTTTTTTTCAAATAAATGGAAATGTGCCACATCACCCAGCCCTGTACAGAGCAACTGTAGTTCAGTTAAAAATAAAGAAGATATGGAAAGGTACAATTATTACCAACTATGTAAAGCTGATGTAATAAATACAACAAACAGAATAATAAAAATATTTTAAAAAATATATGTTTCTGAATCTTAATCAATTTACAGCTTTTGCAGCATGGCTTTGTACCTCTTATATTGGATTCAGAAAAACATGAAATTCCTTTCTGATGTGCCAAACCTGGCTGCCAGATGCTCATTTTTGAGAGCGTTTTTCATCCTAAGCCAGAATAGTTATGGTGGATCTTGCAGAGCAAAAAAAAAAAAAAAAAAAAAACACACACACACACACACACACATATGTTGTGCATTCACACACAGAGCCTTCAGCACATACTATTTCTATTTTGATATATTCTTGAACTCTGGGATAACATTCAGTATTTATTGGTTCTGTTGGATATGTCTTTGTGTATTTAACTTAGCGCAGGTATATATATGTGGTATAAATGCATATCAGATTACAGTCAGAATAAATATTAGAAAGTTTGCTGAAAGGACGTGTTAATAAAACAAGGCCTGACTTCATCACCACTGCAGAAAAAAACATATTCAACCTACAAATATCAGTTCACTTCACTTTACTTGGTTATTAGAAATAACAGTAGTTGAATAACCATGAACCTGTTTTAATTCCCACACAAAAAAGTCACTCAAAGATTTTTTAAATATGAAACGCATGACTGTCCACATCATAAATCTCAACTGATCCCTAATTATTTTCAATAATCCTGCAGACATCTGTAGTTTTAAAGTCACTTTCTGAGCAAGACTACATGCATTCAGCACTTTTCCACACCTTATCAGAAGGTTTTTAAGCTGCAGTGCTGCACACACTCTCGAGCGACCTCAGGTCTGATTTAATCCCACCTGTCTCAGACTTTTCTGCAGGGTTTGTGTTGTGAGAAAGTATGTGTGTGCACGTTTGTTAGATGTTAAATTCCACAGAAGTCAGTCTATTCCCTAAAGATGCTACTTGCAAACCTTTTCTGTTCCCCTGAAAGGTATGCGTGTCAACAAATTATCCTGTTGAGAGCTGCAGGTTAAAAATCCTAGAGCCACTTTTCTCCTGCAAGTCGTCTTGAACAACACCCTAAACCCCTGCAGCTCTAGATTGGAGTAAATGCCTAAAATATAATGTAAGAGGCTACAAATGTAATCTCCCTTCACTCTGCTTTGTTATTAAAAATAAAACATTTTGGTATTAATTCTCACTGACTTAAGCAAAATACCTCTCATATTTCTTAAATTTGAAAAACATGGCTGTCCATATGATCCATACTCCATTGTAATAATCCTCTGGATAGTTGTATTTTAAGCTTTCAGTAGATAAAATACAGCATTCCTTGTTGTTAGGTTTTAAAGCTGCAGTTTTGCAGACTCAGGCCGCATGCTCTCAGTGTGACCTCAGGCTCGATCTAATCAGGCCCGTCTCAAACACTGCCTTCGCACAAGCCTCCACGCTCTCCATCCTCTGTCATCTGAACCAGGGCTTTGTCCACCAGAGAAAAAACACAATCACTGATGTGTGTGTGTGTGTGTGTGTGTGTGTGTGTGTTAGAGAAAGAGTGAGAGAGACTATTAGACTAGAACTCGTGTGTGGGCTGTAACTACCAGACACCGTTGTTGAGATGAAAAATTTCCACTCAAGAATGACAGAATAGAAGTTCACAGACTCCACCTTCCTCTCCTGAGTATGCATTCCAGCAAGTATACTGTAAGAAATATAAGAACTGGGTCACATTATTCAGTAGCCTTTCTTAACAATTTATATGAAAGGTCCTTTTGTGAGCATCTGTAAATGGATTAGAGCGACAGGGTTTACCACTCAGTCTCAGGGAACACTGTGCTCCACTGGTCATCATCCAAAGCAAAGTGAAAAATCAGCATGTTTGTCAATATGACATACTGTGTGTGTTCAGCATGAGGAGCAGTTATTGGGTTTGGACGGTCAAAGGGTTGGATAAGGTGAGCAAGGTAACGTGGGAACAGCAATCCCTGCTCTTCTTATTTTAGGTTCTTGTCATACTGCTGATTGAGAATGATGTTTTTCAAACAGAAGGTGATCCAGATAAAAATCTGAGAGACTCCGTGAAATCAGTCTGAGGTCCATAATAGTATTTACAGAATTTATTTGACAAGGGGACAACACAACAACAACAACAATCACAGCTGGCCTGGGAAGCTTAATATAATACTTGAAATATAATCTTAAAGACCCTTCGAGATGTGGTATTTATTTTTTATTGGCCTGTTAGTAATCAGTTCCTCAAAATGGAAATGTATGGCTTTGTTCTTGATTAATCCCCACACATGTCAGCAAGATTTTGCCATTTGGATAATGGTTAATTGTGGACAATAACACCTTCGCATTTCATAATTTTGAGGCCTGACAAAGTAAAATTATCAGCACTTAACAGATAGCTAAACAATGCATTTAAACAGCATGTATCTACTGTTTTTAACTGCTCTGAAGAGCAGTTTCAGGATGGCTTGATTTAGATTTACAGTATAAATGAGTATTGTGCTACAATGAATCATGTCTTTATGCTCCATTTGTAGTACTGATTATTTTATTATGTACAAGCTGCTGAACAGCAATGATGGTCTACTATAATATATTACTTTAAAGCTGGTTTTGGCTAAATCTACTTTCTCTTTGTTTCTGTTAAGTGCTTATTTCTATTAACCTTGTGGCCAATCAATACTATTCTTTCTTGTATGTTATGTAACTTGCTGAATGTATGACCGCTGTAACAAGAATATCACTACACAATCTACACTTCCTCAGTACATAAGCTTTATGTGGTTGAGCAGAGACAAGGCTTCTGCTGCCACAAATGATGTGAATATCACAAATGTTTGTATCACAAAGACCCCCTATAACTTCCTGTTTAAACTAGCCCACGCCGGTGTGGTCGACAGGCTAGGTGTTATGTTTCCTCCAGTGTCGGTGCAAAACACTGAGGTCTGTATGGAGGAAATGAACCAAATACAGTTTTAATCAGATAAAACAGTGGTCTAGTGATATATGTTTGTGTATAATTCTTATATTCTTTCATTAAAATATCCAAATAATCCTCTCAACTAAAGGGATACAACAGTACATATTAAAAACACCACATCCATTCACCTTTCAGACCACAAAATATTTCCAGTCACAAGTGAAACAAAAATATATATTTCAGATCAGCCGATAATTATATTCAAATGCTTTTTCGCAAGATCCAGACAATTCCTTTATTACAGTCCTCATACTTTCAGACAGAAGTTTGTTAAATAAGTATTCAGTGAATCTGCACATGACAAATCTACTTATCCACTCCCTTTTTTATACCACTGCCAAACTTTAGGCCAACAAAGTTAAACAAGACAATAAAATCGCTCCAAGTCACGTAAATGAAATTACTATGGGTAGAAAAATAACAAGAAAGTAACAAGAAATGAATGATAAAACCTGAGGGAATAAAAACAAAACTGCTTTTGCTCTAGCCAGGTTAATTTTAAATGACTGCACTGCACATGTAACCACAAGCTTCCTTCTTCTTCCACAGTGTGGTTGATCGCTTAACTTCTCTGCCTGTTCCATGACACCAACACATACTTCTTGTGTCATGGAACAGAGTCATGGCAGAGAAGTTAAGCGATCAACCACATAATGTACATTTTTAAATCCACATTTTTCCACTGTATGATAAATCAAAAATGTTCAGGGCACATTGATGGTGGCATATTGTGGTTTTTTGTCTTTTTCAGTTGAGGTCCCCTGCTCTCTGGCAGGCATCATGGACTGTGTATGGTTGATGGCAGCATACACTGCATTGTCTGATGCTTGACTTTTATCTGCTGTGGGTGCCACAGTAGGCTGGTTCCCATCGGTCATCAGGGAAGGTGGTGTGCCTGCAGTAGTTGAAGAGAAGTGCACGACAGAAATGGAAGAGGTACTCCCCTTGCAGCACTCTGGAAGCGTACGAGTGGACATTTCCTATGACATCAAAACACCAGAACAAGATCAGATAAGCCAATGAAACATTCCCACATGATACCATTATCAGGAATAGTTCAACATTTTGGGATGTACGTTTATTTTCTTTAATGCCGAGAGATAGATGAGAAGATTGATACTACTTTCATGACTATACACGAAATATGTAGCCAGAGCCAGCAGCTAGTTAGCTTAGCTTAGCATAAAGACTGTAAACAGGGGTAATCAGCGGCTCTGCCCAAAGATAACAGAATCTGGATAAAAGCCACTTTAACCCTTTAACACTTTCTATCTTGTTTCCTCTTCATCTAACTCTTGGCAAAAGAGCAGATTAGTGTATCTCCCAAAATGAAAACTATTTCTTTTAAGTTAGCAACACTTCAAGACATACTTGCGCCTTTTTGAGGTTGTAGGTCAGTTTTCCTGTGAGGAAGACAAAAGAGGAATTGTTTAGGTGGTAAGGTCTACAAATTGTGTTACAGTAATCTGGGCTGTGAATACATATTAATGTTCTTACGTTTAAAGCCATGAAAACCCAAGAAAGTTAATGCTGTCAATGTGATGATCAGAAGAGCAAAGCTAACAACGATGAGGAAGTAGGGTAGCCAGGACATGTCCTTATCACCATCACCATCAGCACTTGGTGACTCGTCATCTACAAAAGGAGAACCAGATCAATAGTCCTAGATAGTGTTTAGCCTATTAAAATCTATGTAAAATAATCTAAAAAAAAAAGGGTCTTACCTGCACTATAGTCAACATTTTCAACCCCCTGGTATATGTCTATGTGGAATGATGAAGAGTATATTGAATTAACAGTTAAATAAGACATCTTACAGGTACTTGTGGGCAGTGAAGGAGAAATAAACAGCCTACCTGAAACTGAGACATTGATGGTATGACTTATCAGCGAATAGTTGTTTCCTCTCAAATCACATCTGTACAGGCCATCATCATGAGTGGAAATCCATTTGAAAGTCAAAAAAGATGTCAGTTTCTTAACATCATCGTCGCTCTGTGTTATTTCCACATTCTTCGTATTATTTATCTGTTGACATGTAACTGTGTCGACTTGTTTACACCAGAAGACATTTAGTGATTGTCCACAGTGTTTGACAGTACATCTGACTGTCAGATTTTGTTGTGGGGCAGTTTTCCGTGTCGTGCCTCTCCGGACAACCAGCTTAGTTTCACATGAAGAAGTCGAGTCTGAAATTTAAAAAAAAGAAAAGAAAAAGTATTACACTCAAAACTCAGTAAACTAACACATTCTTAATTGTAATCTTCGTTTTTGTTGAGAGGCTGTTCATCATTTCAGAGATTGATACAATATAACAGAAAACTGTTTCTCAATGTCATAGTTAATGCTGACAAATATATCTAAAATATTAGTTTTTTTCCTGTAATGAAAGAAATTTAATCACATGTTCAGAGTGTAACTATGTTATTTTGAAGTATACATCTTGACTGTTGTGTTAAATATATTATTCTAAATAAAGTTCATTAACAAGACATGAGTGTATATGTAAAAGAGAATTTAAGACTTACCTGAAGGTTTTCCATAGATGGACACAAATGTAAAACAGCAAAATACCAGCAAAAAGCCGTATGAAAATCTACCCATCAGTCTTGACATGTTCATACCCTGAAACTTCAAAGGTAATTTAAAACTGCAGTAACAATATGTGGCTCATTTCACTTTATGACAACTTCACCACTTCCTGACCTCCCACATATGGTCTCAGACCTTCCTGTACATGTGTGCATTACAGCACAGTTTTCGATTTGTTCACAGATAATAATTCAGTGTATGTGTATTTATGTAATTTAATTGTGGAATGACGGTTATGGAAAACATTTATCCCCTGACATATACTGTACTGGTGGAATTTACTACACAGGCCTTTTGTCATTGTGTTTACCAACAACACTCCTACTTTGTCCTAAAGCGGCTCAGGTGGCCTTTAAGTTCAGCAGGAAGTCGTGGCATCCCGGCTTTCCATCAGACAGAGGCTACATGCAGTCTTGTAAACAGCTAACATCGGTTTTCAGTGTGCTCCAGAGGCCATGTGAATGTTCCCATCGTCTTTATGAAATAATGAGAGGCTTGCTTGCTTCCCTTGTCCAATCTGTGCAAACATTTGCAGCTCCCGTAGATGAAGAAACAGCCCAAAATCTGTAAGGACAAACAGCTACTGTGGTGTGAATAAACACAAATCTATTTATAAAAAACTAAATATATGTCTCTTCATATACGTCATAAGAGGTGTGAAAGATGTGTTGCCTTGACACTGCACACAGTAAGAGTGGTTGGTTTTTTTATTATTTGTTTCTTTTCTTTTAATATAACCAGCAGATGGTGTAAGTTGACAATTATGAATATAATTGCCTAGTGGTATGTGAATCGCTGTTACAACAGCACCCTCCAGTGTAAACAAAATAGTACTTTAATCTACTGCATGTGAAATTATGTTTGTGTTTAGATAGAATTCACGTAGAAATGTAGAGTTTTTTGTTTTTTGTATGTTTGTTTTTTAATCTATCCAATCTTAAACATCTTATATTTGATCAACACTTTGAGTACAGTGGATCATCCTCATGGTCAGTTGCTTCTTTGAGACCTTCCCAAACTGATTTTTACCATTGTTCCTATTACAGGAATATGTCTGGATGATCATTATATCTGTAAAGTTTTATTTTTACTTGAGACAGAGATGTGGTTTGTGAAGTTAAATAGACTTTCCACTGAATGCGAAAAAAGGTCAGTAACTTCCTCATATTCCTCATCAAGAAAATTTGCACAATCATGCAAATGAGACAATGCAGCAACAAGAACAAATGTTACGGGTCAGCTCACCAATATACGCTTTACTGACCGCTTGGAGCAATCTATAGCAATGCAAATAGTTTACTTGTTAATGTTTTTCAGACAGCTGCTGCTAAGACTCTTGCCACCCATTAATACAGACAGGATTAATAAAATGTTATTTTACAAGGCTCAAAATTCAAAAATTACATTTGAAAAGCTCAATAGCAATGTATCTTTCCTGAAGCAAAGTCTTGGCAACTCAGAAATATCTACAGACTTCACTGTTAAAAGTTTTCATTTGGACAATTTCTTCAGTACAAATCGCTGTTTGTTGTGTTGTGTTTTGGGTGATTCAGGTGAACTGACCCTTTGATGTATTTGGGATTTTTCTTTGGTGAATGCATACGTGTGTGTATGCAGGCATGCATGCATGAGTAAGCGTGTGGTGTTAGAAACCATGGTGAACCAGAAATCAATATTAGCACACATAGCCCATTGTATGGTTCCCCCCCTTCCTCTCTCGCTCTCGCTCTCTCTCTCTCTCTCTCTATCTCTGTCGTTGTCTCGCTCTTCCAGCTTTCTCTTTATTGTGGCCTGTATGCAGTCACATACAGCAGCAGCGAGATCAGAGAGATCAGTGTCTACTACAGGGTTAGAGTTGCTCTTCAGCAACCGAGCACTGCTACCTGCCACCTGTGTGACATATAGTCTGAACATCCAGAACCTGCCGGCACATCATGGGAAACTGTACTTCAGGGTGAGTAATCATCCATACATGCACATTGTAGAGAGTAAACTTACATGTGGTAATTCAATTATAAAGAAAGCTTCATTAAAACTACTACTTGAGGGTTTTATTAGAAGAACTGAAGACAATCAAATAACAATATAGGAAAGCTGAAAGCACTTTATGTTTTAAATGAAGCGATATTGTATTTTGACTGTTTGGCAAGCAGCTTCTGCATTTTGTCTCAGCGAGGAAACACTGGCTACTGGATAAGATTAGACCGCTTCAGCTAGTGTGTTTGTCAACAACAAGAAAACATGAAGAATTTCACTCAACAGCTTTGCAATTTGTACGACAGTATGTATTTGTTACAACGTGAGCTGAGATCTTGACCTAAAAGAATGTTAAGTTCTAGGTCCTGTGCAATTAGTCGCTGACAGACAGTTGGTCACAGACAGATGTGGTTGTGCGCATATGTAGAGTTTCCTGTTGCAGCATGAGCTGTCATCTGTTAAGCTGTCAAGGAAACACTGCTGTTGGGTAAAACCTACACTTCTGAAAAGCTGTTGCACATCCTATTTATATTATTTTTTATCACAATTTATGATGTGAAAGGCACAATGATAAGATTTTCAGTCTTTTAAACATATTTATTCCACACCCATGGGTTTTATTTCTGTTTGAAAGAACAGATAAATGCTATGTTGATCTGAATGACTGTGTCCTCGATGTGATCTAATATTTTCCATTTGTTTTATTGTCAGGACAAAGAAGAAAAGGAAAGGTAACACTACATTTATAATACTATTTAGTATATAAAAACTATATACAGCACAGTATTTTATGTGTTTACATTTTCTGTTTCAGGGGATTCTGCAGATGATAAAAGCAGCACAGAAAATAAGGTAGTCCTGCCCATGTTACATCAATGTTAAGTTCATTGTTGTTGAGCATAAATCTTCATCGTTATCAGTGCCATGGGTGTGTTGGTGAGCTTTTATGATAGCACCGTCAGAGGTGCTGCCTTGATAGATTTGCATATTATGTGAACATTAGAGTGAGGCCTCTGTTGTAGCTAAATAAAACTGTAGGGCTGTTTCATCTGCAAAAAGTCATACCCACTAACCACATCACAAATGTGATGCTTGCAAAAGCACTGTATGAAAATGTAGAGTAAATGAAATGTAACAGAGGTATTACCAGCTCACTCTGTGTTATCTCATGACAGCCTAATGAGGACGTTACATACGCCTCTATTGACCACAGCAGTATCCAAGGATCAAGAAGAACCAGAGAAACCACTGACGATGAATGTGACTACGCCATAGTTAATATCCCAGCTGAACCTGTATCCGAGTGCTCATCTAAAGAAGAATGTTCAGACGATTATGTACTTATGGGGTGAACAGAAACAAGAGGAAAAGTTCATCTGAGCTACATTGTAAGATGCAGGACTGGTAGACAAGAGAAAGTGTCTAATATATTGTAATGGTGTGCAAGAAATGTCTAGTTGAACTGCCAATCAAAGCTTGATCTTCAATTAGGAAAATCTGACAAAATGAAAAACAGAAACATCCACAAACAACAGCAGCTGGTTGTGGTAATCCAGCCCAGAGCTGTTTCTCTCTGCTTCTGAGATGACCTCAAGCCTGAACACAACTGTGATGTTCCTTCCTGAAGAGGGCAAACTTGCACCGTTATTGACGTCTTTGCAGAAGAAACTCAACCTCAGGAGATTCTGGAGTTTTTAAGCCTGATGTGCCTGGATTCCTGAAATGTCATGACATTAGCAACAATCTGGAAGTAAAGGCAACTCACCCTGGTGTTGTGCCTGAATATTTTTTTCCACTCAAGAGGGTTAATCAGTTCTACAGATCTTCAAGAACAGCAACGTTTCCAAAACAGGAAATGCAGTAGCTTCTGACGTACCACTGCTGGTTACACCATGCCACCATAAAGCTACTGTATGTCAAATTTGTATGTGATTATACCACCTTTTAAATTATTATTACAAAACCTTTTATTGTGGTCAGCGTGTTTGCTCCTCAGAACTATTGCACACCACCCAAACATACTACAAATAGATATTTAAGACCCCACAACCTGAATGATTCAGAATCTTGGGTGTATTCGGTGACCTGAATGACTCAGGGGTCTTTCAGTATTTAATGTGTTGCTTTCAGTTTTCGGGGGGGTGCTGACATGCCTTGCTGTCTGTGACAGTGTATCTGTTAATACTTCCACCAGCAGTCACCAAAGTCAGAAAAGCTCAACTTAGAAATGGAACGTTTTAGCCGTCTAGACTGGCCTAAATTTATGTTGTTTACATGCTCACATACTGTTCACATAATAAATGTGTGCGCAATTTGTGCCACTGCCACATTATCCATTTCATGATGAAGAATGTAATTTTTATATAATTTGTGTCCACAACACATGTTGTAATCAGCATTTTTAGAGTCTGTGCTCATTTTGCAATGTAGTGCTCCTGAGAACTACTGCACACCACTCAATATACTAGATAGATATTTAAGGCTAAAGAATTTATATTTTTTATGTTTTGTATATGTATGCAAGGCCTGTATCTAACTGTGAGATTATTTATATGTTTGGTTAGGTGGTAGAGTAATAGTAGTAGTACTGAGAGTTGCCTTTGTTTCATTGTGGGAATTTTGATCTTTTTTATTGATTAAAAGTCTGACAAGTGCCGCTTTTGTTGATTATTCTGTTGTATTAATCATCTGCATTTCTAAAAAATATTTGAAAGAAGTCATGGTAATAATCTCTTCAATTTAAGGTCAAACTTTTAATAAGGTTCTTTGCTACAAGTGAAAAACTAAGAATCTGTATGTGTAAGTGTGTCGAGTTCTGTGGACAGAAATACATAAAAAACAAAACAGCTTCCCCTTTTTATATGTACAACTAAATAATCAGGGTGAAGGGACGATAAGTCATAGTTGCTGGAGCCTCTGATTTAATAGCAGAATTCAAAGGGAAGTCTGCACCCTGGCTGTGCACTAGGCAATAACACTTTATAATAAGAGTACAAATAATATACTCAGAAAATAAGTCATGATGATTTCAAGCATGAATTGATACAGGATGTATCATTAATTCATGTTGCTCTCCATTAAGACATGATCAAGTTACTATGATTATCACATTATCACAATCACTTCATACATTAATTATACGTTTTTATACCCACAGTTACTGTGAGTATAAGATTAAAGCATGATACAACCCTATCATGTACAATACATCCATCTAGTGTTGCTGGCTTGTAAACATGGCATAAAGAACATTGGCTCATGCAGCAACATATAGATGTTTGCGTCTGACTACCAGTTTGATAAAAGAAAAATGCAGCTTCATAGAGGCTGATCAAATGCATGAGTATAAAATGCTCTTTACTATAACTGGAATTCAGCTAATTTGGTGGCATATCGATGTCAGCATTCATTAATTGACTGTCTATTAAATGTTAACTAATCACATAAAGTGTGCAATTCAGTTATTCATGCATGAAATCATCATAGCTTATGCATTAGCTAGGTGTTACTTAAGTGTGAGTTGTACCCTTATAAAGTATTACTCAATAAGTTAAGCTTATAAGTATCTAAGTATCAGCTTCCCATAACTCAAATATCCATCATTAACTGCTATTGAATATAATGTTACAGTAGTAAATACTGGAGGCACTTAGTCAGTGCTACATTTATGTACTTATTATTAGCTATTATTCAGACAGCTTCACTTGAACATGACATGATCGCTCTGATGTAAGATTATGTTATGATCTACACCACTAGATGGCAGAAAAGTCCCTTTTTCCAGTTTGAATTTCCTATATCACTGATCAGTTTCTTCAGAAATTGGTTTACAGTCATTGTGAGAGTAGTGAACCGAATTTGGAAACTCACCATTTATTTAGATTATCATCCTGTGCTGGCAATCATCAATCATGTGACAAAAGGTGGATGTTAAACCGAGCATCTGTCGCCATTTTGATGAATGTCCACTAAGAATGAACAAGTCACATTGATCTAATCCCAAATGTAACCTTTTTAAATAGTAACTGCAGTGAAAAACAAAACCACGCACTGGTTTTCACACTTGTATCATATCATTGGGTATGACTACACCCTGCACATACCTATGTACTATTTTTAGTGTTCTTATTAATTTTGTGTAACCTACTTAAAACAACATGAGTGTGTGGTTTGTTTTTTACAGTTGAGGTAAGATGTATTTTTAATACATGTAATTACATAATTAGACAAACAATTCAAAATTCTATCATAAAAACATACTGACACGTCCATATGAACATTGAGAGGGTTATATGATTGAACCTATCCTTACGTAATACTTTACATAATATTAACTTCATTGAGATTGATGCAGCTTCTATTTACAGTTCATCAATAAATATGTGTAATCATATATAATTGCAGTACACGTATTTTATCAGCATCATCAAAAATCCATAGGTCTGTAGTCTTGGCACGCTGCCGCTGCGTACAGCTGAAGACGGCATTCATTCCCATTGAGCAGTTCATTGCATGTGTAGTTATTGTTAATGTTCTACGTAAAGGCCCACACAGCGAGTAGTGGGCTGCATGTACTGTGCATGTGGGCCAGTGTGTGACATTAGGTACATCCCCCGTTCCATCAGTCAAGTTTATCAGGACAGAATTCAACTGTGAGGCTCCCTCTCTTGTCGGAAAATCTTTCATCTCACTCTCCTCTCTGGTTACTATTTCACCATTTCTCAGTTTCACAGCCTTCAGTTTCTCACAGAGAGCCATGTGCATTATGTGTGTGTGTGCGCACGTGTGTGTGTGTGTGAGAGTGAGTGTGTGTGCGTGTGAATGTGATGCATGTGCAGGATTTTTATGAGTTATAGATAGAGTTGACACGTTGAACATAGCTGGCGTATGGCTCCACTTCCTCCACATCCTCTGCCGTCTGACAAATGCAGAGAGGTGTCATGAACAAAACCCAACAACGTGCAGTAAAAACACATAGAACTCAAAAATGCTGAGTATGTTACAGAAAGATTACCTACCGGCAGAGGTTTGGATGGTGATGTGTCTGCCTGCTTGCTACACCTGGAAAAGGGAAAGATACACAAACCAGCTAAATTACTTAGCAAAAAAGCTCACAATTAGTTCATCTAATCAGTTATTTATCAAGTGAATATTCTCACCTCAGTATTGTTAGTTTCTTTTGTGCCAAGAATAAGATTCCAGCCAAAACTGCAATGCTTATTACAACCGTGAGGATGTATATCAAAGTAAAATTAGGACCTGCCGCAAGAGAAGAAACAGTAAAGGGTTGTCAGCAATCCACTGGACATTAACACTACACGTGACATCTATTCATGAACTTATTAATACCACTATAACTAAAAAACACCTTGTCAGAAACGTAAACAAATATAAAAAGCTAAACTTTTTTCTTCTGTACTAAAAAACTAAGCTTAAACATTTACCCTTGTGCTCCCCAGACTGACCTTTGAGTTTTGGTACCAAAGTTTTCTCCTCTTCCCAGTATTGATGTCTGATTGTGCAGCTCAGGTTTTTTGTATCCATGTTTTCAGGGAGTTCCAGGCGGCTTTCTACTGTAAAGAATCCATCTGAGCCAAGCCAGGTTTTTGGAGATGATGAATTTTCTAGATGGCTCCAGCTAATGTTGGCAGCAGGTTTTCCTCTTTCAGCTTTGCACACAGCAACCATCTTATTGCCCTTCCACTCGAACCAGGCTGATATATTGGGAGGAGCTGAGCCAGGGAAGACAAAACAGGAGACATTAAACTTGCTGAGTGGTTTTGGTTTGCTGTATTAAAACACAATTTAAATCACACAAAAAACCCTAGCCATGCTTATACAATTGTTTTAATTTTGCTTGCCCAGGCTTACTTTTTCACTATTTCTTACATTCAGTATAAAATAGTTCCAGATATAACAGGGGCGTTGTGTTGTAAACGGCATATTGATGTTGGGTTATTCAAATGTCTCTTTTGAGCAATTTGAGTGTCAAAAATAAAACAATATTATCCTCCATTTTGTTTGCAACAGAAGGCTAAGCAGCAGATATTTCAAAATCTAGGCAAGTAAAACTAATACTATTCTACCCTTTAACAAGTTACCCTTCTCAATTAGATGGTTCTTGCCAGTCATCTGTCCCAGTGAGGAGAAAAATAAAGTCCTACCTATGATATCCACGCTGATATTATGAGTGTCAGCTCCTCCTGTGTAAACTGTCTCGCACTGGTAGATCCCCACATCATCATTTGAGAAGTTTGGGATGTGCAGGTACATAGTTGTGGATGTGTTTCGGAGAGACTTGCCATCATTGCAGGAGTCTTCACTTTGGCCATCATTATTGTGGCCAATTCTGCATGGTCCAGATTTCAATTTTATATTCCACAATACATAAATTATCTTACTCGCCGATTCATTGCTGCATGTCAGGCTAACATTGCTCCCCAGAATGAAAGATGCATTTCTGACAACTGAAAAAAAAGGATAGTTATATTATTTTTGGGTATAACGGTGTAATGACTGTGCTGATTTCATGGTATGGTTTTATTCTGTCATAAAATACAAATTCCACAGGTCCTAATATACACAAAAAACATGAAAAATCAGAAGCAAAAGGATCCAATCCTTCATGGGACACTGACATGCGAAGACAAAAACAGGCATTAAACTCAGGTATGACAGTTTACAAATAAATCATATAGTTTGTCATTGTTCAGTACTGACAGTAAAACTGGAAATATGTTATGAAACTTTGTCCCATGAAGAAAACTTCCTATTATTCCAAAGTGATAAAATGTAATTCAAAATGAAGTCAAACCCACCAGCTGTAAACTTTCAAAATAAAGTTATTTTAAGAACAATGAGGCAAGGCTAACAACACCCAAATGTGTATTTTAAGAGATACTGAACAATTATAATATATTTTTTTCAAATTGGACAAGCATTGGACAACACTCGGTATCCTCTTTATATTTTATACTAATAGTACAAAATAAACAAAAAATAATAACTGAATCTTTCCTCTTCAGGCATAAAGTTTCAAAGCTATTTTTACATGATTTCACTTGATTTAAACTGAAAACAGTTTGAAATGTTTGAAATAAGAATGAATAGAAAGGAAAAGGCGGATAAAAATGCATACTGTCATGTTCAACTTCCAACATTTTACTCATAGTATAAAGTAAACAGAGAGAAAATGGTTAAAATGATTTTACCATAAACTTTAGGAGCAGATGAAGAAGTGTTGTGCATCAAAGTGCTTTGAGGAGATCCTGAGAAAGATGGAAGTGGTTAGTAAAATAATGTGATAATGTGTGTTTTTTTTAGCAAGGAAGCAGCAGTGATTCACCCTGAAGAGTTCAATCATCAGTGTGGTTTATTCTTTATTAGTTATTTAGTTGAGTTAGTTAGTTAGTTCGTTGATTAATTGAGGTGTGAGGCAATGCAATTACACGTGGTCTCACTTGACCAATTTACTGCAGCAAAAAATAAAGAATCACAGACAGCTATGAGGAAAAAGAAACCTGTGCAGTTTCTTTAGCCAGCATTAAAAAAAACTCATGACACTTGTTATTTCAAAGAAATTAATTGGAAAATTCAAGGTTCATTGACTGACGGTGGCGTGTTATGGGGGTCTGAGACCTGTTTACTTCTGACAGGTAAAACGCCGTGTTTGTAGTGGTGTATTAAAACCTCAAATCTCAAATATAATTGTCTTTTCCACCTCTTAGAAGCCCCACAATGGAGAAAAACTGCATCACAGTGTTACCCTGATGTGGAATCATGATTTCCTGTGCATAAGTGGCAGCATGCTCATTCAGAAAATATGGGGCAACATTTTTTTATACATGTTATGGAACATTTTTCTCCCTTGTCAACTTCTGTATTACCCCACCTCCATGCAGGTTCTTTCCACACTGAGTCATACCAAGACAATGTAAGAGAAATCTCAAAGCGGCTGAACACTTGAACTTGCAGTCTCAAGATATCACCAATATGTCCCAGATTACACAGTGATAAAATATATTACTTCGAGTTACCCTGCATGTTAAAAACAATATATTCACACTACATACAATATAAAGTACCACAAATGACACGTTCATGCTGAATTTGCATTTACGTCTGTATTGCTTTGTATCTAAAAGCTATATTTTGTATATCAAAGGTGTATCTTCTTAAGGCTAAAACAATATTTAGTGAAACCACATGCGAAAGAAATAGATCAGTGTTCAAACCTGTGTCCAGACTCCATGTTTCATACACCGAGAGGATGAATACAGCAAAAACCCACATCATCCCCCCCATCTCCAGTTGTCCTGAGGTTCCTTTTTCAACTTGCTGCCACAGTTAGACCAACATCCAGTCAAGTCTCCTCCTAAATCCTCAGTCCTGAGCGCTGTCTACAGTAACATCAGTCTCTATGTTGCATCGTATTGCCTGTGCTCTTGTGTCATTTAGCTAAATTATACAATTTCAGTCAGAGTTAGAGTAAAGCAGGTTCTTAACTCCATCCAGACAAACTGTGCATAGGCTACTTGACACTCCCCCATGTTACAGACTTATAAAGGATGTGTGACTAACAAATCCCTCCCTCCTTCTTTCTCTTCCTCCTCTCCAAACCGCTTTCCACCGAAACATCTGCCTTTTTTTTCTCTGACACAGAGCTGACATCTGATAAATTCAGATGCCAGTTTCCTTTCTTGCAAGTCACATGATCATCCACACAGCATAGAGGCAAACAGTGCAGACTGAAAGGCAGGAAACAGTTCTCAAAAGTGTCAACCCTTTATTGACATACAATACAGAGAATTCAAACTCGAAAACATAACAGGAAAATACAGCGGGTCAACCACAAACCCGCATAAAAATGACACTTATGAACATAAACCACCATGATCTGAACAGATACATTACGAACACTAACAAAACATAACGTTTGCATCCCGGAACAGTTATAAAACAGCAAACTTAACAAACTACTTAGTCCAGCACTAGGCATGTTGGGAAATGAGGGCCGTCACTACAGTATGTAGAAACACTCCAAGAAAGGTAAAGCAGGTATAAACTGTGTAAACAATAAAGTTATGCTTTCGGCAGGACGATATCGTGCCTAAACCAAACCTAAACTGCTGAAAGATAAATATGTTGTGACAGTGCTATAGGGTTAGGTTTAAGAACAAAAACGATCTTTCTTCAAGCTTCACAAGATGAAGCCTCTTCCCTGTTTTGATTCTGACTGAGGAAGTTGTGGAAATTGTATCTTTTTCTGCTGCTTGGATGCAAGCAGCAACAGACTGGGTCCAAAGGGACAAAGGAAGGTACAACCACATTACATTATATATATACATTACATTATGTCCAGTCCTTCCACTCACCTGATTTCATGCTTGTGTTATCTTATGTGATTCGTTTTTCTGTTTTATCTGGAGTCAGCCAAGCAAAAGTACACCCCTCGCACTTATCTTATCTAACCTAAATAATGGAATGGGGATGCCAAATCAGCCTCCCATCAATCCCTCCACATAACTGCCTTATTTTAATGCTAATAAAATAACTACAGTATTGACCACTTTGTATGGAGGGTTTGAAAGTCCAAAACTAAATAATACATAAATGCTAATAAATACATAAATAATTATGCTTAAATAAACAAATAAATATATAATTATATAATTTAATTCTTAATTGTCACCATAAATAAATAAATCACAAATTAAATGAGACCTTAAATATATAAATGTTAAATTTGTGTATTTATATGTATCTATATCTATCTATCTATCTATCTATCTATCTATGCATTTGTATATTCATTTATTCATTCATATCACATTTATTTATCTATTTATAATTTTATTTATTTACTTATATATACTTTTGTTTATCCATAGTGTAAGTTGCTGCAGCGAAATAAAGACAACTTCATCCATCAAAAGTCAGGGGCGGACTCTGCCCTTCAGTTGGTTGTTGAACTTGAATCTACTGCTTTTGCCTAATTCAAGATGGTAGCACCCAGTGCAGATCGTAATGGAATCTTGTGTGCCACAGTGGTAGATATGTTGACTGTAACTGAACAGACGGAGCCAAATGCCAATTCCTATGCATTTTTTAGATCAGACTGAGGACTTCGCTGAATGAATTGGAATGATATTGGCCCTGACTGACACAGAAATTAATGAAGCTGTATTCATGATCCCAGATCCTGCTGGGTCTGTAACACTGTTCATTCTCCAACACTATGGATAAATAAAAGTATATGTAAATAAATAAATAAAATCATAAATAGATAAATAAATGCATGAATAAATGAATAAGTAAATAAATTAATATATGAATGAATAAATGAATATACAAATGTGTAAATATGTAAATGAATAAATAAATAAATACATTTAACATTTAATTTCTGAGTTATTTATGTATGGTGACAATTATGAATTAAATTACATAATTATTTATTTACTAATTTATTTAAGCATTTAATTATAATTATTTATGTATTTATATATTTAGTTTCAGCCCTTAAAACTCTCCATAACTGTGAGGAAAAGACTGCAACAGGCACTTTTCACAGAAGACGTTTTGACATTTTGATCAAATTAATCACGCATGAATTCAGTTAAGTTCAGTTTGAGGGGGCTGGTATTGTGCATGCCAGCTCACTGTCACACTGTCATGACTTACTTGGGGACTTGATCTTGAACAGACCCACCGATAGTGTTATTAGTAACACCTGTCCTTTTCTTACTATGACAAGTCAACATTTCCACTGTGAAAAAAGTCTATGGTACAGATGTTGAAAATATATCAGATTTTACTCTTGAACTGACTCAATTACCTACTAGGCTACTGATTCATGAGCAGGCTTTCAAATGTTGGTGAGGCACAATGTGAGGGAAATTATGGTTAAAAATGTTTAGTGACAGTCATAGAAACCATGTCTGAACTGTATGTTCCTGTCTTAAAGAGAAACAGAGAACATCTGTTCATGCTTTCATGTTCTGGTTATATATTTTAATTACAGCCATTATGACTAGATATTATAATTATCTATTTAATTTTGTTTTTCTATTTAATTTCATTTTTCTCTTTGTTTACTTGTTGTAGCCATTCACCTATCTCTGTAGATATTCTGATTTAACACAATTACATTGTATGTGCGTATGTAAGTATGAGTGTGTGTATTATCATGTATTACATTTCTGTGTGGATGTATGTGGGTGTGTATAGGTGTATCTAGATTTGCCGCCAGGGAGAGCATTTGGCCATATTACATGACCCCCAGATACATGAGTGTACATGCATGTATGTCTGTAAATGCTATATGTTGTATATGTTATGTCACAATTTTTAAAAAAAAAAAGAAGAAAGTGTGATAATACTGTATTGAGAAATTGTTATTTTCCTCACTGAAGTCAGGTGAAAGAGGTGAATTACCATGACAACTTGGGGGCTCATCTGGGATACCAATCTCATTCCTTCCTTCATCTATTTCCAAACACGTTAAATCTGCATGCAGCTGATCAGGGGACTACAAGTCATCCAAGATCTAGAAAGTCTACCTCCCCCGAGGAAGGCTCATAAATGACTCCCGGGGCGAGAAGAGATTGCCTGCGAGGATTATAGATAACATTTTGAATGACACAGCATCTGAAATTAAATGAGGATACAGTAGTGAAGACCACACAAGACGTGTGAGAGGTAAAGACTTTCCATTAGGGGTTATGACCTGTTGAGTGATTAAGAACTCGAACTGAAATCAAAGGTTGAGGTTAAAGATTAAAGTAAAGAAGTTCCTAAGTTATCAGGAAATGCAAAAATGAGTGATAAACATGGTCCAGAGACTTGTTGGCGGTTCCAGTTGTTTATTAAACACTCTGGGTTCCATGAAAACAGCAGTTTCGGTTTGAGTCGAATTGAGAAATTACAAAAACTTGAAGAATATGACTGTAAAAAAGGAAAAAAGAAAGCGAGGGTGGATTGGAAAGCATTTTTTCTGTGGAAAAATTAGGCATAATATAGAGACAGACAACAAAAACAAGAAAAACAGCATAAAACAAAAATAAAAAAGGGGGAGGAATGGTGTTCAGTAATCAATGTCCCCATTGTCAACGCCAGAATCCAGGTACACTTCTAGACTAGTCACCACAACCAGTGACAAGCCAACCAGACACCCGTCCGGGCCTGTGTGACGGGGTTCGAGATGACCTGGACTAGATACCCATACGAGAGTCTTCAGCCAGTTCTTCAGCCCTCATCACCACCTCCTTCATATTTTATGGGAACAAACCAAGAATTATCATCATTATTATTATTTGAACTTTCCCCATCTCACTCATCACATCGTGCATGCCACATGTATGTGATGAGGAAGCAAGCTGTGTTCACTTAACCTCCAAATTAAATGACAAAATACGTTGTTGGTCCATGCACTGCAGAAGGACACTTCAATGTAAAAACCTATCCTAAATACAAATGAAAAGTCAGTCCCATCTGGCAATACTATATACACCACTATCTTAATACAGTCTAACAAAACCTTTTTTCTTGAAACTTATAATGTCCACTTTTTGTTCAAACAGTTTACTGAGGTGTTGATTTAACTTTATAGACATTTTGAAGAGTGTGGATTGTGGTGCTGTTCAATTGTGTTGTAATGTCGCGCTGTGCTGTTATTCAATCGTGTCTCTAATATTTAGTCTACCCTCACTGTAGACATGTGGGTGTACAAAAAGATTTTTTTTAAAAACACTCTCAGTATGACAGTACAATTCAAATCTAATATCACTGTAAAGTTGAATCAAGGCATCTCTAAAAGAGACCACATTGCTTTTAAGAAGGTTTTAACTGATAAGCCAGTCAATAATTGTTTAGGCATTATAGATTTCGGAGAAGTCTTTCATGCTGAGTAAGAGTATTTTGACACAAGTGTTGTTTTTTTTGTGGTCTATATCTGCTGGTGAAAGAACATCTCGCTGTCTAGGGGTTAAAGATGCAGAGTTGCTTACATGAGCTGTTGCTGATGTGTTCATGTGGGGGCAGGCGTTATTACTGACTCAATTTGCAGATCAGAGATTAACTGACAAGAACACACTTGGTAAGCTATCTTGTGTATGTGGTTATGATCTGCAAGCTCTATTTGGAGTTTGTGGTTTGCGAGTACATCGTGCAATGAGACATCTTGATATTAACTGTTCCATATAAGATAAGATTGGGCGGATGAATGAGAAAAACTCAGCTTTTCCTTCACAGTGTTGCACTCTCACTCTGCCTATGTATGCCACAGAAAGAAAAACTGTGAAAACAATGCAGACACACATTAATAGAAGGAAGTATTATCTGCAGTAATCTAGGCAATAAGTGACAAGGCATTGTAACTATTGTCCAAGCTGTTGCTGTGAAAGCAAAGAGATCCACTTATAATCTCTTCTCTTTTTTCTGAGATCTAATATTAGACAGTGTTTATTTAACATATAGGCAGCAGAAGTTCAGCTGACTGTGAGTTGGCACACTTGGCATAAAGGAACTAGGTTTTCCACAACATTGCAAAAACTTCCAGCTGTGAAGTAATGCTACTTTGGTCAGTTGTGTTCCTCATACGCAAAAAATGTTTTAAAAAAAGTTGATAAAGCAGAGTTTAGGGAAGAGAAAGAAAATATTTGCTATGACACATTTGTGAGTGTGTGTGTGTCTGTCTTTGCACTGTTTCCCTTTGATAACACTGACTTCCTGTTGATGTCAAAATCAACCTTTTTGACAACCCTAAAATATGTTCTGAAGGGTATAGAGTATGCCATGTAAAAGTAAATGATAGGCAAAAAATGTTTGTATCTGTGGAGTAATAATTTTAAGCTTTCCTCAGGTAAAAAGTGAAGATTTGTGGGAATAAATTAAATAAATGTTAGAGTATAAGTAGAATATAAGGAGAAGAAATCAAGTGCTCTGCCACTTCATTAAACTCCAAAATCTTTTCAGCCTACATACTTCAGAATTTGTATGTAGTTGATGAATTTGGGGTACTAAAAAGATGTTTTCCTACTGTAAGATGAACATTGTGGCTACACAGATATACATATGTATATACTTCATTTATATACTGTCCATATATACTTTATTAGGATTACCTGTGCAATCGAATACAATCCAATACAACAGCTCTGCCATAAATTCTACTTTTACAAAGCTTGTTTGTTTACATTTTCAGTTTTTGCCGACATTGTCAGAAAGGTGACAATTCTACTTTAAGTTTATTTAGAGGTTGTAGTGGATGGTGGTGGTGTACTGGAATGCGTTCCTAGTATTTTGGCTCTGTCATGTATGTTAATGGGGTGGACAAAATATTAGGAACACTTTTAGGAACAACATAATACACCCCAGCACAGGTACAGTAAGCTGCATAAAAGTAGAATTTATAATTTATATTAGAGCTGTTGTATTGGATTTCATTAAATTGAATATTTTCCTAATAAAGTGCTAATGTAGTACATATACATACATACACACACACACATATATATATATATATATATATATACACATATACACACCTTGACTCAGAGCATGCGACAGGGTCATGGGTGCCCAAGGCTCATTTGATGCACATGGGAAGTGAAGGCTAGCCTATCTGCTCTGATCCCTCAGAAGGGCTAAAGTAGTACAAATTACCGAAAAAGTTAATGCTGGCTTTGATAGACGGGTGTCAGAACACACAGTGCATCGCAGCTTGCTGTGTATGGGGCTACATAGCTGCAGATCGGTCAGAGTGCCCATGCCGACCACTGTCCGCTGACTAAAGCATCTACAATGGGCTCATGAGCGTGAGAACTGAACCATGGAGCAATGGAAGAAGGTGACCTGGTCTGATGAATCACATTTTCTGTTAAATCATGTGGACAGTGCGTGTGCATCGTTTACCTGGGGATTTACCTGATGCTCTGAGCAATGTTCTGCTGGGAAACCTTGGGTGCTGGCATTCATGTGAATGTTACTTTGACATGTACCACCTACCTAAACATTGTTGCAGACCAAGTACATCCCTTCACGGCAACTGTATTCCCCGCAAAAAATGATCAGTGATGGTTTCAGGAACATGACAAAGAGTTCAAGGTGTTGCCTTGGCCTCCCAAATTCCCCAGATCTCAATCCGATCTAGCATCTGTGTGAAGTGACTTAAAGGATCTGCTGCTAACATCTTGGTGCCAGATGCCAGAGGACACCTTCAGAGGTCTTTTGGAGTCCATGAATCGACAGGGTCAGAGCTGTTTGGTGGCTATGCAATACATATATGCAATACATGCTATGCAATACATATATATATATATATATATATATATATATATATATATATATATATATATATATATATATATATATATATATATATGCACACACAAACACACACACACACACACATGTATATATACAGCGTGCGAACTATGCCATGGCTCAGGGGAGCTCACTTCTTTTTGATTGGGGGGGGGGGGGGGGATTTTGGGTAAATTTGCAAGTAAGCTTCATCGGTTTCCTTTTGACATATCTGTATGCTGACTACAAAACAGGAATGAGTGCAGAGTAATGCGTATACTAAGTGGGACTGAGAAAATTTGTTTTTTTTCCAGTCTTTGAGTTAAAGTGAGTTAAGTTTGTGACATTGCGCCAACATGTTTCAATGGTGATGCCAAGAATAGCATGCATGCTGGTATGTTTAGGAGAGCGAATTAGTGATGAATCACCCTCATGCGTGAATCATACATTAGCAATAGCCCCATTTTATGCATGATCCATGATGATGAAGACACATAAAAATAAAAATGCATGGCTAAAATAGCATGTTGTCAATATTTTGGAAAACCCCCCAAAATTTCTCAAATCATGTTTTCAGAGGAGCTCATGTCTTATTAAGAGGAGCCAAGCCCCCCCTGGCTTCCCTTCTCCTATGTAATACAATAATATTATTTGTTATTATACGTCTGTAATGTTACGATATTTTATGTTCTGACCATTTAGGTTTAATTATCTCGTCTTCGTTTTTGACAAATTCTCTTTATATATTGGTTTTCCATTAGTTTGGTACGGTGAAAGGCTTTAGATACTACGATTCCCATGAGCCTCTGCCACCATTACTGTGGACGTTTCCTCGTTGCAGTTGGGTATAAATTAACGTTAAGTTACCGAAGTGCACTATAGTTGATAAGATTAATATGACTGTGACTATAGGTGTATTAAAGACACTCAGAAGCTCAAAGTGACCTGATTTAAACAGCTGGATTAATGCAGTTTTCACAAATTTTCACTAATTTGTCGTCTCTGCTCGCTGCTACCAGTGCAAGTATCTAAACATGAGGTAGCGGTGTGTGGTGATTGGACGGTTCTTACCGAAATGCTCCTTGGGAATCGTAGTGAACTTCTTTCCTTGCATTTTTAGGCTTATCTCTTTGACTTTTATGAAAGAACCACATATTTTGTAAAGCAGTTGAACATCACTTATGGAGATGGATGTTCCTTCAAGACTAAGGTGCTCCAGCTGCCAGAATATGATGAGAAAAAGAAGGAAGTAGACGCGCGCAATAAGTCCTCCCCCTTCCAAACAGTCTCCATGGTTACGTATATACATACCACACACGTCATCGATATTGCTGTCTGCGAGAGAAATTAGTCGGAAAAACACTTTGTTTAGTTTAATCAAGAAAATGAGTGTATCTGTCACTCGCACAATTCCTAAGAAAAATGATGCTAATAAAGTTGCCAGACGGCAGCGAGTTTATGACTACTTGTATGGTGAGTAAACAAACGCTACGTTAACGTTAGCTGTCCAGAGCTAACTGTTAACATTTTAAAACTGGCAAGCTCAATTGGTTGACATTAATGAAACTGTTTTGCCACAGATCCAATTCACACACTGTCATCGGAGGTAGACCATGCCAAGTCTAGTCTCAAGGCCTATGCGTCTAAGGACCGAGTAGTAAGCTTATTACTTTATTTATGCTTCACCTAAATATTGGTTGTGTTGCTAACGTTTTAAGATCTGTCATCATCACCTAAGGTTAAGCCCTAACTGCTGTAACGGAAATCAAAAGTTACATAACGTTAAGTCGAAGTAAACTTTTACCAGCAACTGTGTAAGTTAACTCTTAAACACTAGATATTATGTTGGGTTAAACTGTATTAAATAGGAAACATGGTTATGTTAGTTACACAGCTGTCTATATCTCTTTGTTAAAACTGTAACAATAAAGTAAAATATAAAAGTAAAAAAAAAAACATTGTTTTCATGTGTTTAAAGTTTAAACTTTTCTTGTTCCTTTAGCTGGATGTTTGAGCTTCACCGTGCAGAATGATGTATGTGCAGAGTTTCACACTAGAAGGCTGTTTTTACTTTCATCTGCTGAAAGTGGAAAGTTTCTCTGCTCACTGAAAATCTGATTTTAAGGCCTACGAGCATGATTTGTGACCTCACAAATAGTTTGGAAGCCAATCCTGGTCCAATACTCAATTTACACAAATGTGATGTGGAAACTTGAAGCCTCCAGTACACAAACACTGAGAATGGACTTTACAGTGAAGTAGGAGACATCTTGTGTCCAGCAGAAAAACTTTATAAATCAAAACTATTTGCATATTTATCTAAATTTAATTAATTCATTTCAAGGATTTTAGAAAGATAATTGAACTTTATCAGACACAAATTATCATTCAAAGTAGTGTATTTTATATACAGTAAATCTTAAAACATGTCTGGAGGGGATCTTTAAGAATCTAAAAACTATTTACCAGCCATTTTATTTCTGAAATAGAGTTGACCCATTATTAAGCTGGCAAATACCTTTTATTAGATAAATCCATAGCAGGTGCAAGTAATTTTGTACCCTGTTAATTAAATCTATTTCACAGGAAATAATTCCATGGCCACATGACCCATAACCAATATTCTTTGTTACTTGCTAATGTTTATACATGAAAACAAAGAAACTGACTCAATGTAAAGTGCACTCGCTGACACTGTTTCTCTCTGCCTTACTCAGAGAAAAGTGCCAGTGTTTGGGTCCATGTTCAGCAACCTGCCCCACCACCCACGGTATACTCTTCAGCTGGACCTTGTAGACCCAGTCCCGGCCTCTATTGATCGTTGCTGGCGAGGCCACATAGAACAGCGCAAAGAGGCACTGCAGCAGCTGGCTGGGTAACACGAACAGAACAGACACACGTTTAATGAACAACAGCAGTTACTGTGTTGTATTAATTCAAGGTTAACACTATTGCTCACTATAAACATAAACTATGTTCCTCGGCATATCAGTTTGCGGCTGTGAGTCTTTATTATCTTCTTGACAGGGTTATTCCAAATACTCAGCCGTGGCTGAAAAGGGAGGAGTGTCATGTGACCGGAGCTGACCGCTGGAAATACTTTAAACGGTTTGATGTCCTAGCCTGCACTCTGAATCTGTGATGTAATACAGACATGCTAATTTCACTGTGGAGCAGTTACTGCACCTCTGTGTGATATGATGAGAGTTTACAAAAGATAACTACTATGCTGCCCAGGTTCCTACATCAAATATTGACATAGTCGCTGACGTGATGTTCCATTCTGTTTCTTTTAGCCCCCTAATTCCATTTGCACAGCAGATTCCCCCGGATGTGATTTTTGCTTTTCCCAAGTAAGTTCAACAGGTTCCTTGTGTTATTTTATTTTTTGCATTATTTTCCACTTTTATTGTGCCTTTTTGCACATCCTATTGTTTTTTTCTCGTCAGGGAAGACTTTGAATCCACTGGTGGAAAGAATGCTGAGCAACTGCCCACCCACTTCACTGTGGGGGTCCAGACAGACTACAGGGAGAGTGAAACACAAACAGACCCGTACAGCCCTGAGTATGTGGTACAGCCTGGGACGACTCCCTCAGAGCTCCTGACACTGGCAGCTTTGACTTGGGGTACAAAATCCACTGTTGAGATTTTCACCAGTTATAGATTATAATGGATGATTACCTTATTAAAACCACAAATCTCAAGTTTTACTACCAGTCCTATCAGCTGAATACTCTACTAGTTCATTTAGTCTTATAATTAGCTTAGCAGTGCCTGTCCTCATTCCCCTCAGGTCGGGGTCTGCCTGCAGGCCTAGCAGAAGTGGAAATGATAGAGCGGGCACGTGCCAAACAGGTTTGGGAGGCCACCCTTCCTCCGCTGGATGACCTGAGTCAGTTGGACAAAAGGAGGCGTATGATGGAGGAGATGGAGGCCAAAGAGTGGGCTTTCAGAGAAGGAGAAATCCAGAAGTGAGTAGTGCTGCACCTTAATTGCTATTATTTAACTTAATAGCTACTTATGTGTCTGCCACAGTGTGTTTTTTAATACTGCCACTGTGGACACCAAAGGAAAGGTTAAAATTCTACACATGCTGGCTTTAAAGCAGCTTTAATCAGTATTTTCATATTTACATTGGATGAAACTGTTTAATGTGAAAGGTGTCAGTTGTAATGAACCAGCTCAGCTCATTGTTTTGGTTTTCCGGCGGCAAATTTACTGTTCACTCACACCACTCTTATCACTGTCATTTATGCTTTAAAAAAAAAGCTCTGATGAACTAGCTGTATGCCACCCGCCCACCACCAAAAGACAGACATAGATAACGACTAGCTGGTGAACATAGTGGAGCATTTAGATATTTTCCTCACACGCTGGTGGAGAACAAAACAGAGCTAAAAGGAGAGTGAATATTGGACTTACATTGGTAGATGTTTAAATAGGCAACAGGCTAACATGTTCACCATATCAACTCAAAAGAATATGTAGGTGTTGTGTTTATAGCTTGGTTCTGCTGCCCCCAACTGGCCAGAAAATATGCTTTGGGAGCTTTAAGCAGAGTAAGTACATACTGACACATGGGTTTGAACAAAGTTCCTCCACTGTAAAGGCAGTTTCTCTAATCAAAATGCCGCAACTGTACTACTTGGGTCTAATATACGTATAGTATAACCAAGGAGGATATGTAGGGCATACCCAGTTCTTGGCTTATTAATGCATAACCTGCTCTTCTGCTATGGCCTGTGCTCTCGTTGCTGTGGGTGGTGGGCAGGTTGCAAGAGACTCGTCTTGCTGTGCTGACAGACCTGCTGAGGCAGAGAGACGAGGCCCAGAAAGAAGTCACAAACAAGAGACTGAACCAGATATATTCTAAGCTCCAAAAAGACAAGGAGACCAAGCTACACAAGATCCACAATGACTACGTGAGGTGTAAGACAACCGCTGCCTCTGCTCTAACATAATGGTCTGTAATAAATGTGTTATTGAAAGCTTTGTTTCACTCCTTCCCATTTTTATTTTCTATTCCATTGTTTTTCTGTAGCACTGAGAAAACTGGAAGCTAAAAGGAGAAATGAGATGGGGAAGATAGAGCGACTTGGCGTTGTCAAAGACTATACATACTACTCTTCTCAGAAATATGCTCCTCGGACCCGCACGGATACTTTCAGCAACAGGAACACACTCAATAATGAGTTAAAAAGCCACTACTTGGACACATACGAAGGTCTGAATCTACATGCTCTTACACAGATTAAGTGGGTGATTTCCATAATAGCACCTCAGAGACAACAATGTCTCCGTCAGCTTTAAGTTTTTATGCTCCCAGCTGATTGAACAGTCTTACGATCTGAGAGCAGTGTTGATATCTACTTATAATGTGAACTTCAAACCCACATCTTTAGCCTGGCTTTTGATTAGAATGTTTTATGGCCATTATTTAGTTTATTTAACCATTTATTTTATTGTATTCATGTTACAACATGTTTTTTATTTCAGTCAGTCATCTGTAAAGCACTTTGAATTGCACTGACCTGTATGAAAGGTGCCATACTAATAAAATTTGATTGTTTAATTAAATTTTTTTTTTTGGTAACCTTTGACTTTTTTGTTAATCACAGGCTTGCTAGAGCTAGAGGCAGGACTCTCTGCCTCAGTCCGCAAGCCATGGGTGAAAAGCAACAAACCCAAAGTCAACACCATCAAGGATGTAGAGAAGCCCGCTGAGAGAAGAGAGATAGAACTGATGAAGAAATACAGGGTAAAGCAGAAAGAATATGTTCATAAAGCATGCCGCTTAAATTCTAGATACACATGGATTACAACTTTTGGCTCCATAGGCCCTGAGAAAGGAGAATGAGCAACTGACAAAGAAGTCCTCGCGTTTCCTTGTCAAGAAGGAGAAGCCTGTTCCTCGTCCTGCTACTCCCAAAGTGGAGGAGCCACCGGAGGTCAGCTAATGTCTCTGCCTAAATGACACAAACCATGTTCATCCTAAATGTTATCAGGGGTGCTATTTGTTAATTAATTTACATGTCCTTCATTAGGGGGATGAGGAGATCGAGCTTGCATCCATCCATTTGCAGAAACTACTGAGAGGAAGAAGTTTTCAATACGAGGTCTGTTCATGTTTGCATGTGTGTGTTTATTTAAAAAAGAAAAAGAAATTTGCATTTGTACCAGGTCAGCTGCTTAAGCGGCAGCTCCACCGCTGTCAGTGTGTGACTGTGTCTATGAATGAGAGGCTAAAATTGTAAAGCACATTGTCCAGTAAGGTAGAAAAGTGCTATATAAGTGCAGTACATTTACCATTTTAGAGTGTTTACCACAACTGTTATGGAGTCACAGTCACCTAATGCTTGATTATCTTGCCTCACTTGTAAGTCGCTTTGGATAAAAGCATCTGTCAAATGACTAAATGTAAATGTCTTTACCTGTATGTCTGTGACTTTTTTATGCCTGGAGTGCTTATAGAAATGTTGTGTTTAAAGTTGTTTGGAGATCTCTATTCTTTTTCTGTTTGTGTTGTAATACAGGTGTTTAACGACAAGGAGAACCATCTGGAGCTCATCCAGGAACTGAGGACCATTCACGCCCTGCAGAGGGAGGAGCAGGAGCTACAGAAAACTAACAAAAATCTTGTAATGACCCTGAAAAAACAGAGAGACAAACATAGACAGAAGGTGAAACACGCACAGACACACATTCACATACAAAATTTTCCTCCAACTCCAAACAGTGTCATTATCCATTATCTCTCCCCTCCCAGACCTCTCAAGAGGAGGCCTCTCAGGCCAGAAAGGTAGATGGAGAGCTTGAGCACCTGTTCGACACCTTGTCCAAGGAGCTGATTCGTCTCCAGGAAGAGCGCAGGATCCACGCCTTTACGCTACTGGCTGAGAGAGGCCGTCGCCTCCGTGAGGCTGAGGAGAGTGGAAGGAGACAGGTGGAGGAGCGCAGACGCAGAGAAGAAGATGATATCTTCAAACAAGTATGTCCATGCGCCACATTTTAACGAAAAGTGTACGAAGGAGATTGTTATAAGAATAGTATTTGTGTCTGCATGTGGTGTACTTGTTTTAATGCCCAGCATGTATGTGTGTGTCCTTAACACTGTGTCACAGGTGGTGCAGGTACACCAGGAAACTGTGGATTTGTATTTGGAGGACATCATCCTGGGGACCTTGGAGAGGACAGCTGACCAGCAGGCCAGAGAGGAGATCCGCAGGATGGCGAAGGAGGTCAATGACATCGCTTACGCCATGGAGGAAAGGTAATGGACACCTCACACCTCAGCATGGCTACTTATGCTTTGTATTCAGAAATTCAAACCCATGGTCAATAAACAAAATTCATTTGTATGCGTATGTGTGTGTGTGTGTGTAGTCGGAACAATCTTCAGTCGGAGGAGATTGTGTCAGAGTTAGTGTACAGTTTCCTCATCCCAGAAGTTGAGAAGATCAGTGTCAGGCAAAGAGGTTTGGGAGATTTTTCTGCTTCCACTGTATTTACACATGATTATCTTATAAAATACAACTGCACTATCTTTACTGTTTACTAATTTCAAGTGTTATAAGAAGACAGTATTTGCAACAACAATAAAAAACATATGAAAAGGCAAAAAATGTCCCTTTCTCAATAAAAACAAAAAAAAGACAGATGAATGTTAAAGTTTAACGTTGTGATTTCTCTTTCTCCCAGTGCACCAGAGGCAGCACAGACACTTGCGGGCAGCTCATAGTATCATTCAGGGGACAGCAGAGCCACCTAGGAACCTTCCTAGTATACCGGGGGCCTCTCAGTCGACCTGTCCCTCTGAAAGAGCCTCCAACAAAATCCTGGAGGAGACGATCAGCCAAGTGGAGCAAGAGCAGGGAAAGGAAGCAGAGTAGCACCAAACTTCTCAAACTTAGAAAAGAGAGGGCTAGAAATATTTCAAACTGTACTGAGGTGCAATTCTGATGTCTGAATTTGTTGTTCACTCGTATTATTAAAGTATAAGTTTCACCATCACTGTGAGTTTTGGGGTGAATTATAGCCCTCTGATCATTATGTTTTATTTAGAATACACTGCATGTTTTCTGTTCACTGTGAAGCACTTCTGCATCTTGATTTGACAGATCTGACTTCATGAATATCTGAGGATGTTTCAGGGAGGCTTTTTATTGAGAGACGGAATGAAAATTGAATGTTAATTGTATTTAAACACCATATCATTGTTTCAGACATCAGACTAAGCCCTTATCCCTGTTAGGAGAAATGTGCATTTGCTGCTGGCTAGAGTACTCCAACATATAGAAACTAGGATAATGTGGCATGTAAACATCTAGTCCAGCTTTCTGACCATTCTATACCATATCAGTAAAACAAGAACGTGATGGTAAATGATGTCATAATGATCAGCACACTGAAATAAAGTAAAGTCTGATTTTGGTAATGCAATATAAATCATAAATTACATTTTTGCTCTTGTTTCCCAATACCAGTGATCAGATGGAGAAGCTAGTGGTAACCAGCAGAGTTCAGGCAGCCAGAAACAAAACTGTGATCTCTCAACTGTTTAGGTTACTCAGTCAGTATAGAAATGAGGGCTGAGATTGAGTGGCAGAATTCAAGACACACCTGCACCCAGACGATGAGAAACCTGGTGTTATGGTCATTTATTATCCTGCCTGATTGAAAGTCCCCCTCTAGTAAAAAAAAAATAAAAAAATGTTTTTCTTGTTTTTTCACTTGGAGCTTCACCTTGCAGAATGATGTATGTGCAGAGTTTGACACTAGAAGGCTGTTTTCACTTTCATCTGCTGAAAGTGAAAAGTTTCTCTGTTCTCACCTTAAATCTGAGTTTAAGTGCTAAATTGTCAATCAAAATGCAATCTGGCCACAAAAATGCAGAAACTACAGTTTACAGTTTGCAGTTGTCGCACATGCAGACAGAAGTGAGTTTAAAACTTCCAGAATGTCTTTTTTTTTCAGGGACAATTCACCTCATTGTGACCTCAGTTTACCCTACGTCACGTTTGAAGTATTGACGTCACAACAGGTGCTAAAGTGACATACTCTAATCGACGTGGGCGGTGCTGGACGTCTAACCCCGCCTTCCCGCGGGCTGCAGCCGGGGAGTACCTGTAACAACAGTAAACGACACGTTCAGCAGGAAGAGCAAGTGCTAAATTCGTCCTCACCTGTTGAATGTTCAAAAAATCCAGTGGGGGAAAAATCCAGTAGGATTAAACGAAATCTACAAACTACAGACAGCTGTTTGGACATCTGGAATCCCCCCAAATCAGTGAGTTGAATGATCTGGATCAGAGTTTGAATAAAACCTGACCTTTCACCAGCAGGCGGAGAGGAAGGAACAGTAGGACACGTGTTCTCAGGTAAATTGACAGTCAGTCAGAAATGTTTTTAATTATTTTAAAAAGGCTGTTACAAAAGTGTTGCTGCCTGCATGTCAAGGCATGACGGCAGAGCATATACATCCATGCGACAGAGGGGTGAACATGTTTTCACCAGGGTGCAAACACTGTCACACTGCACAGTTTAAAGACACACACACACACACACACACACACACACACACACACACACACACACACACACACACACACACACACAACACCTCACATTACATGAAATACACTGTCATGTAAAAACATGTCAACAGTGGCGTGCGGTGTACACGATTAATGATAAAGACCTGATTCATGTATTTATTGACATTGGAAATACACGTTTGTTTTTTTAGAAAAAAAAATCTCAGTTCAGTTTTACTTAACAAGACTTTGTTTGAGACAATATAGACTAATAACTAATTGTTTGATCTATTTATTTGTCATATTTCAATACCTATATCACTAAATCAAAATGTAATTGAAGTAATATTCAGTTTGAACAGTGTTAATGTGTGGATAATACAAACCACTAAAAACAATGCAACAGCGTCAAGCAGCTTCATAATTCAGTGTTGTTGGAAAGAATAACTGTTCCTGTAGTCTTTTGAAAACTATCTAGCATTCACTGTCCTGCAGTGTTGCAATTTCCTGACACTTCAGAGCACCTGATGTTATTCAATACTCAGTACTAGAATTAAAGACTTTTAATAGACTTAAATTACTCCACTCAGCCTTTTTTTCATACATAGTTAGGCGTCACTGCTCTTTTATTCAAAATGCAGGCTAATAGATGAAACTGATTCAGCTGCAGTATTGTTGTTTTATTGCATTTGAATGCAAAAGCATCAGTACTGCAGATCATATGTCTTGTGTAAATTGATTGTGATTTTTTTTTTAAATTAAACAAACAAGACTGGTAGGTTTGATCTCACACTCTTGTTTGTGCTTGTGTGAAATCCATACGAGTGTAAGTGATGCTAGAATTATCGAATAATCCCTCAGGTGAGAATGAGTACTGTCCGAGAGGCGTTTATGAGGCAAAATGAAGAGGACGACGAAGAGGAAGAGGAAGAAAAGGTGACAGAGGATGAAGAGCTCAGAGCCTGCGGTGTGTGTGGAGATCTGGCCAAAGGTTACCACTTTAACGCCTTGACGTGCGAAGGCTGCAAGGGCTTCTTCAGGTGGGGGCATTTCACTCATCCTCCCTCTCACACACACGCTGCAGTTTCTCACTTTCTTTTTTCTGGTTGTTGTGACATAAATGGCCATAACCACTGTGAACATGTGTGATATAGAAGGAAGTTGACAAAATGCTTCTTACTTTACTTAATTACACACTAGCCTCTTAGACTTGAAAACAAGGAACTGAAACACTCATCTTCAAGGCAGATTTACAGTTTTTTCAGTCTTAAGCAGATTTTCGGGAACACAAAAAAGCAGAGTGCATTATCATCACTTTAAATATACAGTATACTGTGCCGCATAGCAATTTGTACTGCAAGAGACCTTCACTTTCTCCAAACACTCAATCATATCATCACACGTTTCTCACTGACTGTATGAACTATTCCAGTATGTCTGCTATTCAATAACTTTGACCTTATAATTCTTACTCGCCTTTTTCTGATTCAACAAACCGTTGACCGCTTGCTGAGTAACAGTAATGTAAAATACATTAAATGAAAGATGCTATAGCATTTGTATGCTAAGGTGTCAATTCCACAAAGTAATGAACAGTTTTGACACTTATCTGCTGCAGTGGCCTCACAAGTGTTGTAACTTACCATGTGACCACATCTTACCAAACCACCACATACAGTATACGTGTTCCCTGCATTGTCCAACTGTTGTGTAACTGTTACGTATTCTTGACCATAACTCAGTTTCCTTCTTATAATATAAACATATTTGAGAAATGATTGCTTATGTGTTGCGAATTGAGAATCAAAAGGCCCATTTTTGAGAATAGTGCTGCGTTCTCAAAGTTTTTCATACCACAGATAAAATCACATCATGGTGTATAAAAAGAAAATGTAATAAAAGTGGAAAAGCTCAAGGAAAATAAAAAGGAAGAATATATTTTCTCCATCAAATCCTGAAGTCCAGGTTCCTGCAGTCCTTTACTGTCGAAGACATTTAAATTAAAATTAATTAATATATTTGTATGTCACTTGCCATTTATAGCAGGACATAGATTTTCATTCACAGCACACCTATTGTGATATTCTCCCTGGTCACACTTTTTGGATAAAAAGCTTTTCGTGAGAAATCCAACCTTGTCATGACCGTTGATATCATCAGACGTCATGTCCATGAGCTTAGTCAGTGTGACCGGACATGAGATTTCTGGATATGACACTATAAAAGTTGTGTAACTATTGCACCGTCAGAGAATTTCCCACTTTCCCACACCTCCTATCTCTCTGCTTCCATTTTTTTGACAAGCACCCAATGTCCCATTATATGCATCTTCATCAATTATGAAGATATCATTGATTATGGAATCAACATTTTGTAACTTTTGCATATTCCAACACAGCTGTAACAGATTCATTGTGATAAATCTTGAGAAAGGTGTGAGCAGAAGAATTTCCGATGAAATCTGTACTCGGAGTTCTGCCAATTATGTCTTTGATAGTTGTGTGAAAAGTAAGGAACTAACTGAGTGAAAAGAACCAGAGATTATTAAAAGTTAAGAAAATGCATTTGACCTTTTGATGATTGCATCACTGCATATCAAATCTGTCTGCATTGTGACAACACTAGATTACTGGAAATATGAAACTTGAAATTTGTTTGAATGATTAAGTCCATGTCAGGGAATAATACGGAAAGCAGCAGATTTCTATTGCCAGGTCTGACTCATTGCATCATTAGCTCAGTGGAAGTGGACTTGTACTTTCACATTTAAATTCTGTGTGAAAGCCACAAGATATGTGGGACAGTTAGGTGTAAATGTGAGAGTTTCCTATAGTCATTTGTGATTAATAGTTCTCATTCAAGAAGTTGTGGCAAAGTATTTGAGAAATCTGTAAGACCCAGAATAGACTCTACATTAACAATGTGAATAAGATCAAAAGTACACAAATAAAAGTCTCATTTGAAGAAATGCTCATCTACTGAAATATGTTGAGTCTTTTAAGCCAACGATAATTTCCCACAATGTGGGAAACAAACTTCCTAACTTACTGAGTCAAAGCTGAATTAATCAATTTTTGGCCACTAGGATGGAGAAAAACATCAAAACAAGCTGCAGACACAGTCTGGATGTAAAAGTTGTTATGATGAACGTGTCTGCAAACAGTTTCATACTTCTCCTACTTCTACTTGTTTTAGCTCAAGTTTGGTCTACATCAACCCATAGTTCAAAAAAATCAGCTAAAAGAAGCCAAAAATCTCACTAGAGCCGTAGAGTTTGGTGTTAATAATAATAATTAGTGATAATATAGTTTATAGTTTATAGTCTTAGTCAACAGCATCGTTGCAAGGGCATGTACAGCTGAGTTGAATCCCTTAATAAAGTCTCTGAAACTATTTATACATACCAAAGTATTGAGCTTCAGCATCTGTTGTGAATTATTCCATGAAGATTAGTAATATATCTGAAATCAGACCTTCCAGTGTCAGTATTGACCATTGGAACCCGTAGCTGAAGGTCTTCTGAATAGCAAATCTCTTTAGACGATCTTTATAAGTAAACAGAAGCAAGTGATTCTCTCTTCTTACATAGAGAGATGGCCAGCCCTCATTCTGATAAGAGTGCTGTGGTGTGGTTTATAGAGTGATAAGTGGTATCTAGAGATGTTGTTTTGGATATTGTTAAAAGAAAGCTGTGTTTTTTTGGATAAAGCTCAGTTTTTGAGCTGCATAGCACCATAAACCTGAGATCTGTTAGGAAGGTCATTATGAAACCATCTGCAAGCTGTAGAGTCAAATCCAATGGTTCAAAGCCTTTTCGGAAGAACAGCATGATCGATTGTGGAGTTTTGTCCTCCAGCGCAGGATAAAACAGAGCTAAAAGAGCCAAACATTTTTTTGAGGAGTTGTTGGAGGACCTCCACCAACCCCTGTCTGGTACTGGGCAGGTAGTAATGTACAATGAGTTTATCAGAGCTTTTTTTTTTTTTACTGAAAACAGCTGCCTGCTGCTGGAAATGAGGTTGATGAGAGTGGTGAGACTAAACTAATACATTTGCTGGCTGTAAAATAATGAATTAAAAGAGGCTAAAAAGCTCTGCAGAACTGAGAACAGAGTTGGGTTTGTCACTAAGAGCAACACTGTCACATTTATTCATTTATATAGCTTTTTGTAATTAGGGATCTATATCACAATGAAACCCAGGGCATTTTTTTACCCATAGGGACAATAAAGTACATTATTTGTTTCAGTAATTGATTATTGCAGCTTTAAAGATTATTCTATAATTGTTGTCATTCTAAAGTAATTATTATACATTATGTACGTATTATTATCTATTGGCATTAAATTAAAAATAAAAAAAGTAATACCCTGAAAGATGCTGGGGATTTGACAACAAACAAACAAACTTGTACCAAATTTGGGCTGAGCTATACTGTATGTTATGTACAAAATGTCACTGTAATTTGAACTGTAAGCTTCAGACACTTGCTCAGTTTCATTGATTATAGTTTTACTTTGGGCCATACATGCACTGGCAAAAGTATGTTTTATCATTCAATTTTTGCCACCAGATTTCTCTTTTACTCACTGGGATACACTGAAGCTACCTCTGACCACATTACACACAGTATTTGAAATTTGAAAATTGATCCCAGTATGATGTCATCATCTGGTTTGTTTCATTCCATATTCTCAGTTTTACATGTATTACTTTGATGAATTATTTCCTGTCTGATACATTTATGGTTCAAAGTAATGCTCTAATTTAATGTGTCTTTTCATGCATGTGATTTCTAACTTCAGATTGATGTTTGTAAGCTGTTACTAAGTGTATTTTTAAATAAATTCAGACGTGCCATAAAGAGGCCGACGCAGCCCCACTGTCCTTTCCTGAATAAATGCATTATAACCAAAAACAACCGCCGCTCATGTCAAGCCTGCCGCTTCCGAAAATGCCAGGCCATTGGCATGCGCAAAGAAAGTAAGTAACATCCAGACACAACAAATGATCCCTCATCTTTTAAAGACAAATCATTGTTTGTGATTTTATAATGTGTATTTTGTTCATTCAACTATTAGATGCTACTTCAGTAACTACACGAAAATTTGTTACATAAGACATTTACAATTGTATTAAAGACGACAATCTTCCTGATCTTGTGCGTTAGGTAAATTAAAAAGTGCAGTTCTAAAACTGAGCATGTACTTCAGATTTTTTTAAGGATTGCCTAAGAAAGAAACACTTATTTATTTTATATTATGACATGTGTTTCAACATGTAATGTAAAGAGCACTGCAGGAGTGATTTAATATATGAGAAGATATGAGTAAAACCTAATTTGGCAGGGTCCATTTCCATATTTCTCTGGTGACATACAGTACATGCAGCAGGTATTTTTTTGTGTCCTTTTAGTGGTCATGTCTGAGAAGGAGGTATTGGAGAGGAGGATCCGAATCAAGAAGAAAAAAATGCATGGTGCACAATTACAGCTTTCGTCCCAACAGGAAGAAACCATTCAGGAGCTGCTCTGTAGCCACCACAGCACATTTGACTCAACATTTTCCCGCTTCAGTGGCTTCAGGGTGTGTAAACAAATGTAAGAATGTTTGAGGGACTGTCATTGCCATTGTCTTGTTGTCTGACTGATATTTTTTTTTTTTTCAGCCTATGGATAGAAATATAATTCCGGTGTGTAAATACAACCAGTCTACAAGCGAGACCTCTAACCCACTGACCAACTGCCCTACAAACACTTGCACTACATTTAATGAATCTGCCACAGACCCCAGAATATCCTCGTATGCTGGCTCCCTCTCCTTCTCTTCCTCCTCCTCCAGTCTCTTTGGTTTCTTTGACAACCACGAGAACCAAGAGGCGGAAGAGGTCAGAAAAAGCAGCGTTTTTACTGCTCTTCCACATTTGACTGACCTCGCCTCTTACATGATCCAGGACATCATCAGTTTCTCCAAAAGCCTTCAGATCTTCAGGTAAATTTGTGCCTCAGTGTATCTTTCAAATAGGTTTTTTATGACTCATGTCTGTTGGGCAGCATGTATTAACTTTAAAGTGTGTGTCATGTCTCTTTCAGGTCTTTAACCATGGCAGACCAAATCGCTCTGTTAAAGGGAGCCACGTTTGAAATCATGCAGATTCGTTTTAACATGGTGTTTAATGTAAAAACAAGCATCTGGGAATGTGGCCATATGACATACTGCATAGACGACGCTGTACGAGGTGAGACCACTTACACAACAAACCGACAAAGCATTCTTTTATATATTTTGAGGGGAAGCTTGGCTGCATCTACTGTACACTGTGAAATGAACAGATGAGTACATACAAACCATAAATTCAAATTTGCACGGATACAAACTTGCACTACACAAGGTTCTGTGCTATTTTTTATCTACTAATCTCTGTGGAAGATGTAACATTTTGTGCTTACGTGAATGTAAGAACTTACTTCATATTGAAACCTGAATTAATTAATTGTGTACAATAAGGTGTAAACACATTGTTGACATATCATCACCTTTATAAAGTTGATATGGTGAACATGGTAGCAAACAGTTGTTATGAGGTGACATTAGCATTCATTTGGAGACATATTTCTGGTCACCTGATGAATTTAAGTCCAATATTAACTCTCCTTCTAGCCCTGTTTTAAAGGAAATACCTGCCTCTTTGGCTGCTAAATGCTCCACTAAGTTCACCAGCCAGTTGCTAACTTTGTCTGTGTGCCATTTGGTGATGTGCATTTTGATGAGCATTGAGATTGAACCAAAAAAGTAAAGCTGTTGGCTGTGAAACCAAAACAATAAGCTGAAAGACACTAAAATCCTCCCAAGGGCTGCGGGTGATTGCAGAGTCAGCTGAACTTTTCTGTGGGTTCGTCACTACGAGCAGCAACTTTTACATTACACATAGTCATTTGATCCAATGTTGATATAAAATATTGATTAATGCAGATTTAAGGAGGTGGAACCATATGGTGCATAATTATAATCACGTCAAATTAGTTAATTAATACAAACTACATTCAATAATGGTTGTAGCTTGGATTGGAAAAATTTAAGCTAGCACAGGTTGTAAAATACACAAGTGTTGTATGGATGGTACAGGTATGATCTGATGCTGATTAAAGAGTCTGCAGCCAAGAAGTATGTACTGTATGCGGGGAATCTAGGTTATGGTTGGACATTGTGTGAAAATATACAAAACCAAAGCAGACTCAGACATGTCACGCACCTCTGATCCCAGAGAAAAAAAGCAACACCTGCCAATTTGAGCTGATATTTAAATTCTAGCTTGATCGTTGCCAAAAAAATGTCTTGACCTGACTGAGGAGTCAATGAGGAGGTGTTAATTAAGTTTATCATTTCACTCATGTTAGTTTCTATTAGCCTTGTACCTGCTGTATATATGAAGCTGCAAAGTACTAACACAGTCTATGAATGTAGGTATAATGCTCTCAGCACGATTAAATAGTAGATACTGTACTTTTTACTCGTGAGCACTCTCGTCTGTAATAACGTGTGTGTGCACCTCTTATCTCACCTGCTCATATGTGTAACATGACTCTCAGAGGAACACTTGCAGAATGTTGTCAAACAGGTGTTTGTCTGCTCCTTTTCTAAAGATTGAACAAAATGCAGCTGACATCCGATCATTGTCTTCTAGCTCTGTGCTCATTGCATTCAGCTGGCAGACAGTTTACAGTAGAATTAGGTGATACTGGGTTAACACAACAGAGATTATTTTTGTGATTGGCCTTGTGAAAGTTTCATATTGAGTCACTGTTAAGATGGTTTCCATCAACACTTTTGCCACAGGTCTAGCTCAGTGTGCAAGGCATATGAAACCGCATGTAACCATAGCAACAATGCTTATTCTTCATGCACTATTGCCAATTATCTCAGTGGTCAAATTAATCTAATCATTGGTTAAACTGACGACAAACAAACTACAAATTAAAAAAAAAAAAAACAGGTGATGATGTAAAGATAGTGTCTCACTTTTTTTTTTTTGGTAAATAGATGGTGTAAAGATGACGAGCATGAGGTGTTCAGGTGTTCCGCCATATACATCAAACACTGGCAGAGGAAATGGCACTCAGCTACACAGCTTACAACTTACCATTTCTTATCCATAAAATCTTATCTTTCTGTGACAAAGCTTTCACACTGAGATGTCATGATTGGATGTCACAGCATGAGAGCTTAAAAAAAGTAAATATATATAATATGTAGATATGTTTTTTTCTTCTTTGAAAAATGAAATACTCATGACCAAAACATTGTGTCTCTAATAAACTCTAAACTCACATTATTAGATAACAATGAATTATCTAATGCATTAGTCTAATGTTTTAGCATGTGATTTTTAATACCTTTTTAAATATTGATATTAAGGAATTATCAATATGTTGTAATAATGATCCTGATCATCTTTTTGTCCATGTTGCCAAGTCCTTATTTACTGTTAATATTTATAAAATCTTTAAAGGATTAAATATCTTAAAAGTCTCAAAGAAAAACCAGAAAAAAGAAAACAAAATTACCTGTAATGGATGTCATGGTAAATTTAGCATAATTTACATTTCCACAGCATTATCTTCTTCACGACCACACAGTCAAGCCAGAAATGCTGTTCTCACTCACAGATTAATTGCAGTGGATTCCACTTTGCGTAAATGAAACATTTCCTCATTTCCTGAAGATGTTTTACTATAACTCCCTAACTCCCTGAAGTGCTGGAAGGCTTTTAGTATAAAGTAAAGTACAAGTATGTTAAAATCGTACCCAAGTACAGCACTTGAGTAAATGTAATAAGTTAATTTCCTTGCATACACTTGTGTCACTGTTTATTATTGTTTTCCTAGTCCTCTCATCTCTGCCCCGTCCTTGACTTCTGCTCTTGTGTGTCTTGTAGCAGGTTTCCAGCCGCTACTGCTGGAGCCTCTTTTGAAATTTCACCATACACTGCGCAAACTGGGCCTGCAGGAGGAAGAATATGTTCTCATGCAAGCCATGTCCCTCTTTTCTCCAGGTAGCATAAGATTTTCATCAGTACGACATTGTGAACCCTGTAAATACTTACACTTGAGAAACAGGATGCATTTGCATGCATATCAAATATGTAAGCATGTATTTTCAAGTTGCTTTGGATTAGTAGAGATTTGTTTTTATTTAACCTATCAGATCGCCCAGGTGTGCAGCAACACAGCATGATTGATGAGGTACATGAAAACCTGGCGCTCACACTAAAAACCTGGATCGACTGCAAGAGAACAGGCTCAGGAAAACAGTGAGTGAAATACCAAGTGCCACTCAATCCATTGAGTCTGAGACCTTTCACCGCCAATCGGCTTGAACCTTCTTTGTTTGTGCCTCCAGCTTGCTCTATCCCAAAGTGATGGCCTGTCTCACAGAGATGAGGACGATGACCGAGGAGTACAGCAAACAGGTTCTGCAGATCCAGGACATCCAGCCTGACGATATCTCTCCTCTCATAATGGAGGTGTTCAGTAAAAACCCTGTGTAATGACTTCTAATACATACATCTACTGCACATGGACACTCTGGGACCACCTCTGTCATTTAATAATGAAGACTCCAAACTGAAACCCAGCTGAATGTATGTCATGCCCTACTCATATGTCAACTAGCATAAGTTCTGTGCACACTATCTATAAATCAAAGAAACCATCAAAGGGGCCGCATTAAGTTTCTTGCTGGTTACAGTAATCAATCATTTGTTATCTGTTTTGGTTACAGTAAGTGTGTATTGTGTTTTCAGAATGAATGTTGACTTAAAGATGGGAGGTTTTAATATTTTAATATTGCACTCAGTATTGTGAGAGGCAGTGAAGTATGTATGGAAACAGCCGTATCTGCGTAGATATTTATATTTGTTACCTCAGTTTGTGTTCAGTTTTATGTGCCAGTGTCATGGTGTACAAAAAAAAATGCTCTACATCTATTGTAAATGAAACTGAAAAAGGTGCTCTTCAGATTGAAGTGTGTGGTGGTGCCATGTGTTATTAACAGCATAATAAGATAAACACTGCCCCACTGTGGTCATACTAACACAAAGGAAACAGTGAATTAAGGGCTGATCAGTTGGTGCCGTTGCAAAGTTCTGGTTTGGTATGTATAAGAATGCTTCTTAACTTTCACTCGTGAGTCACAGAATTTCTTAGTAAAAAGTGGAACTTTTGTGGAAGCTTTGTATAATGGAGCTAAAAGTAACTTTAAGTCTAAGTGTGAATCTTAAGCACATACTGCAGCGACTCCTAAGTGTAAAATAACGACAAATATCTCTACCCACAATACCCTCCCTGAAGATATGAATCAGCCAATAGCTGCATCACAGCTTCATGCACACCCTGTCATGGTTACAACTACCCATCATTCATAGCGTGTTGAAGCATGCAAGAGGAAAGGTTATATGAGATAATATTATAATAATATATATAAAAAAGATAACATATAAATCAGTGGAGGTGCTATAAAATGTTTGTATGTCAGTTAAGACATATTTAAGTAGAATTTGACCTAAAAATTAAACATTTATATAAAATTGTACTTTAGAATCCTTTTAATTGGTAATTTCTATGTTTTGTCATTCAAATTGTCTTACAAATGCACCAGAATTGTGGAATTTCAAAGCTCAGCTAATATAATGACTATTGCACTTTTTAATCATGCTACCCTTGCTTCATGGATGGAAATGTCAGTCTGTTGGTCCACCATCAGTCCAGACTGAAATATCTCAGAAGTTATTGGTTTACCATGAAATTGTGAACAGACATCAGGATGAATCCTAACTTTAGTGAAGCTTTGACTTTCCCCCGTAGTACCATCAGCAAGTTGACATTTTTGGCTTTTATCTCAACAACTTTTGGATGGATTTCCATTAAATTTGGCAAACACATCATGTCTCCCTCAGGATGAATTGTAATAACTTTGGTGAGCCCTTAACTTTTCTTCATCGGGTTTTGGCAAATTTGAATTTGTCCACAACTTTGGATTATGACAAAATAGAATATCATTAGCAAATCTAATTACATTACTTTTCATGTTAAACTATGTTGGTGAACTGTGAACATGATAAACATATCTGCTTAAATCGACGTGTTAGTATGCTAATGTTAGCAGCTCAAAGCACTAATACATCTGTGATAAGCAAAGCATGACTATTCTAACTTGGTCCTGTAATACATATATTAAAAAATCTTCTTCATATTGAAAAAGTAGTGTGACTTTGTAGGTTTCATCAATTTATCATAATTTTCCAAAATATGGGAGTGTGTCACTGCTGCCTCTGCAATTAGGAGCATGAGACCAAGTCTTCACACTTATTCTCAACTCTAAGAGAAAAATTACATCATTCTTAAAATTTTGACAGTTAAAATTTTACTCTCAGGGGCTACATACATACCAACCCCTAACATCAATTTTAAAGAGACAACAGCACACTCATTTAAAGAAGACAAAACAAACAATGAGCTTGATCATTTCCAGGCTATCCTACTCTTTATTTAATGCAAATTACAGTACCAGGGAACTATTCCTCAGAGCACGCAGAGGGAATATTTACAGAGGCGCACATTTAGCATACCTTCACAGAACAAAAGAAAAACAAATGAAATAAAAATTTCAGTCACAAACGGAGGCATTCAAGTAGTAGTACTGTTATACTGGATGTTTTTGTAGTATTTTCTATGATTTTTCTTTTCTTTAACCCCAGTTGGCACATTATACTAGTGTTTATGCAAGTATAATGCACTAGTATAATACACTAGCATGTGTACTTGCTTGTCTTCTTTTTTGGTAACCTTTGTGGTGTTTTTATTGAACTGGAGTTAGGGGGTAGGGTGAAGTGGTCAAACTCTCTAGTGGAGGGTTGCAACACGTTCATGAATGCAAAATTACAGCAAGCAGGAGACAGGAGAAAGGCTACATGACTCGACCCCTTAGGTGCTACTGAATTCCCCCCAAAATATGCAGACAAGGAGGAGAATGAACAAGAGGACAGAGAAGCAACGACATATCCAGAGAAGGGGAGGAGGGGGGGGGGGGGACATGAATACATTATTGCCTCTGAGGATGGCTCATCATAACTACATCATAGTTTGGCTTTGGTAACAGAACCAACACTGTGAGTAATACAGAAACTGTACTGTATTTTATATATACAGTATATTTTAGGCCTTTTTTTAAACCACCGCTGCCACCACCACCATCCACAACAGCCCCCCCCCCCCCCCCCCCCTCCCCACCCCAACCACACTTCATGCCCCGGAGTCCGTGCCAGGACCGTGGTACACATGTTTGTGCGTCTCTATGTGTCCAAGATAAAACCTTTTAACATCTATTAAAATAAACACTTTTCTACTGTATCTTCAGTAAAGGAAAAATATCCTTACAATGAATGTCTGTATATTACATAGAAGTGTGCAATGAAGAAGGGGAAAGAGGTGCAAGCAGAGGGGACTGAAAAGTGTGTATCAGTGTGCATGTGATTGTGTTGTAGGATAGCAGGACATTCAACAGCACCAAAGGGAGAGTCACAATATCAGGGAGGGGAGGGGGGGGGGGGAGTGATGGCGGGGGCCGGGTGAGGGGGGAAACAAGGCGAAGGTGTATGAAAGCAAAGGCACTCCAAACTATAGTTACACTATACATAACTAGTTCTTGTTACAATAATACAGCTGTCATCTACTGTACTGTACAGGTAAGATTGAACATATGGCTGGATAAAGCTGATCATCATCTACAATATCCATAAACAACATCAGTTTTGCCCTGATTCTGTTTTGTTTTTTTTTTTAATATCTTTTTCATTACTTTCCCTACCCTTTGTCATCTTTGTTTTTGCTCATAAACAGTACATGGGTCTGCATATATACATACCTTGAACACAACATGGAAAAAAAATAATCAACATAACAACATAAAAAAACAACATACAAGTCATACAAGTCAGAATTTTGGTGAGGAGCATTTATACTGTATATACAAATTCAGCTTTTTTTTTTTTCCTTCTCTTTTTTTTTTTTTTTTTTTTTTGTTTTCTCATTTTGTAGTGAGTATTCTCTGTAAATAAGACGGTTCGACGGACTGTACCAAATGGCTCTATGTGCGGCAGGTGGAGAAAGAGAGAGAACGCTAGGCTAACACTTCAGTCAGTGGTCACAACACATGAGACAGTCAGCGGCGTGTCAGGAGACCCCCGAGAACCACAGCTGATACTTCTCAAGAAGTGGAGGAGAGGTGAGTGTTAAGAAACATCTTGAATTCTTCACAGAGACAGAGAGAGAGAGAGAGAGGAGGGGGGGGTTGTTTGTCTAGACACTGCACTGTCACAGAAAACACTGTTACAGACAGAGTCGGTACAAAGACGGGGAATAGAGCACTGCCCTAAATCCATCTACAGCTTTAATACAGACAACACAGGAGAGCAGGGAAGTGACTGCTGGAATCTTAACACACTCCAGCTAAACCAGAAAAAAACAAAAACACCACCTTATCTAGATCTATTGTCTTTAGGCAGCAGCAAATATTGCCACTGCTCTGCCAGATATGAGCTCACCATAAATGATTTCTGAACCATTGTAGTTAATATACATATATCTATATATACTTTTTATACATAAGGAAAAGTAATATATAAACTGTGTATGTATGCATGTTTGTTTTGTATTGTATGTATATATTATACAAGCACACAGGACCAGATACATGTCACATCCATCGCACATGGCAATCCAAGAACATCTGCCCGGGAGTACAAAACAAAAATTTAAAATAAGGTCGAGTAAAACAGCTTGCTAACCATTTAAAAACAACCCCAGGCAAAAAAAAAAAAAAAAAAAAAGAACCCGTCCAAACATTACCCCGCACATACATCCAGGATCATCATGCATCCATGTGTCTGAGGATGTGTGTGTGTGTGTTTGTGTGTGCGTGTGTTTGTTTATGAGTGTGTATGTGTGTATACGCGTGCGTGAGCCTCATGCCTTGTCTGCGGAGGTGAGAAGTGAGAGGGCGGGGGTGGGAGTGACCCCCGGGTGATCCTAACCATACTCAGGCCATGCACTACAGGAGGAAACAAAGGGGGGGAGGGGAGGAGGGGGAGTCGGTCAGGTGACACAGGGGTCAGAGGTCAAAGGATGAGGATGCAGAAAAATTGGACAATGTAGGGGAGGACGAGGGAAAGGGGGGGGGGGGGGGGGGGACAGCGTAGGACTTTTTTTCTACAGATTGTCCTCTTACAAACATTAGCAGGCTAGCATTGTGTATACATGTACAGTGTACTTTTATCTTTAGTACAGTCGACAAACACCTCTGGCTCTGCGCTTTGCTTCCCCGTTGAAAGGGCACGGAGAGACGTCTTTGACGGAGGATGGAGTAGAGTTCAAACAGCTGGATGAGGGGCCAGTCGGGGTCAAAGGAAGTGGATTAGGGGTACTTGGTTTGTGGTCGAGGCATGGGGCTGTTGGCTAGCTGTTGAACCCGGACTGCGTCAGCATCGCTCCGCTGTTGTCAGGGAGGAGAGCAGGGCAGAGCAGAGCTGAGCGGAGCTCACCCCCTGGCCGGGGCAATGGAGAGGCCGTGGGCTGGGGCTGAGACCGGGGCGGGGCGGGTGCTCTGCAGGCTCAGGAGGTGGAGTTGGAGGCCGAGGCAGAGGCGGTGGTGGTGCTGGAAACTCGTTCTGTGCTGCTACCATCTATGGACAAGAAGAGGAACTTGTCATTTGCAGTAAAACGATTACCTGAACTTAATAAGGAAAAAGGTAAAGAAAGAAAGACACAGAACAGTGAGAGCTAAATGTAAAAGACTGTGTGTCCTTCTGTAAACTCCCCTTACAGCCACCTCAAAGCTGCTGGGAAAATTCAGGCAGAGAATGTGACCAACAGTTAAAGGTTGCATGTAGCAGCTGGGCAGGTGTGAACATATGACATTGACCCAGTTGCAATCATGTGGGAAAGGTAAGCAGCTGCCTCTAGTCAAAGCAACAGCATGTTTAGGGTCTAGGGGCTAACAGCAGACCACAACCAGTGTTGTAAACCAATAAATATTGAGCTGCAAGTGTCTGGTGGAGGAGGTGTGGTTCTTACCTGTGGTGGCAGAGGCGTTGGTTGGGGTAGAGGCAGAGGCCTGGCTGCGGGCGTGGGCAGGGATGAGTATGGAGACCAAAGATGGATTACTGGATAACTCTGAAAGAGAAAGTTGCCAGGTCATGTTTTTACAAACCTGTAACTTCACACATAGATGATATACTATATGTGCTACTAAGAGGCAGGAATAATTTTGACAGTGAAGGAAATAAATTGGCACCATAATTTTATATAAATGGGTAAACTGAGTCATTATTCAAACTACAGATCACCAATCTTCTAAATGTGTTATTTTAATAAATGTTTTTTGGCAATGCAAAGCGTGTTATTTGCCTCTGACTACATCTGCATGGATCTGTTCTGAGCACGTACGCACCTTGGGTGGTGAAATTGAAGAGTGAGGGCTTCTCCCTCCCGTTGGGCAGTTTGACGTTGGGGTCGCGCAGCTCGTCGAAGAAGGAGTGTGCGCAGGCCTCTAGAGGGGTGAGGCGTGCTGTGGGCGTGTACTCCAGCAGGCGAGAGCACAGGGCGATGGCCTCAGGGGGCGTGCGCGGCCGGAACACCTGAACACCAATTAAGACAGACAGTCAGACTTCAACCGGGATCACATGAGGTCTATTCATGAGTGCCATCAAATACAATTAAACAGTCACTGTTGTTAACACAAACACAAGACAAGCATGTCTGCTAGAAGATGAAGAGATGATTTTTAATGTATCATATGAAACTGGTACTGGGATGTATAAATGAATGCATGATTTACTGAGCAGCTCTGACTGAATGCAGTTACAAAAAGCGACCACAGCAGGGCGCCTGAGAGGCAGCGTGAGGACCTGCTGCTGCCTGCTGATTGGACGACTCTGTTATCCAATGGAAGAGCTGTGGGTGGGACGGCTGAGGGGAAGTCAGGAAGAGAGTTTCCCACTTTTGCTGTATCCCATTTGATTTAAAAAAAAAAACATGCACCAAGATGAGAGCATGAAGCGGAGAACCATGTGACAGTTTGGATGATATGTCAGTGTCACACTGACAGCTGAAGCAGGGCCGAGTAAGAACTGACTGAGCAGGGTGGACACTTTGGTCATATTTGTGGTTCAAGACACTGCTGTGAGATGACACAGATTCATCACAACCAACCCTAAAAACATGTTTTATTAAGAGTCAGTCCAAAACATCTGCCAAATGGGGGCCAGGGCATGTATTCTCATATTCTCCTCTATATTTGTCATTACATATATTTCATTCCCATAGGCCTACATCCAAAACAACATTACTACTTTTGTTTCTTTCCTCAATACAACCTCCGATGAGAAATATTATTAATGTCTCCGCCCAGTTGCAGTATAATCAAACGCACCTGCAGAGCGGTTGCCCCCACGCTAAACTGATACAACAGCCTACATGAGTCTCTAATTTTACCTGTAAGACTCGTGTTGTAATGCTGTTGTTCATTATTTGTGATGTGAGAACGTCAGTTGTGTTATTTAGGTCAATTAGAGACAAGAATCTGTACAAATTTACAGCCTTTAATGCCGTCAGCCTGCGTCACTGTGTGTAATGACGTGGCTAAAAAAAAAAAAAAAGGCAGTGATTCCACTGACAAAATGTGACTCGGGCTTATCGACTGACGCGTTGACTCAGCGACTTTTAGGGCGCAGCCATGATACTGTTGTGGGGTGAACAGCAACAGTGCTACAAATTGTCAAGAACTAAGGAGGGGAAACATGTATTTGCTTGATGGACATTTTCAGTTTAAACAATAGGATGTGAAAAGGTTTTACAGCATTTTGTCAGCCATAAAATCATTAAGTGATGGATTTTTCCACCTAACACCAACAATGTAAATGTGACAGGTGCTGAATTTGTATTCTCAAGGATATTCAAACAGGAACAAGGCGTTGACACCAGTATAAAGCAGCCATACTGCCTTGTTAAATGCTTTACATGCGGTAGAAAAAGGAAAATTACTAAATAGGAGTTATGTGATGAAAGTTCAGCCTATTGCCTGAAAACTGCTTGTGCTTTATTTGTATCAGTCCTTCGTAAAGTCTAAAAAGCTCAGAGTAGGTTTGCAGCTATTAAACTTTCATGCAGCTCTGTTTGGTGATGGGGTTGGTGAGGCTGGATGGGTTGGGGGTTGGGGGATGGGGCTGGATGGCTGTGGAGTGGCATGCAGGCATAATGACAAGCATGGGGAGATGCTGTAGCGGTGGATCTTAAAGAGAAGTAAAAGGGCTCCTGTACCTGTTGACTCACCTTAGTCCAAGGATGTGCCTTGATCTGGGGAAATTTGAACTCGGTGTAGTTGGGGTTCATCTCGCGGATCTGCTCTCGGGTCGGGGTGCCGAGAACCTAGAAGATCATTTAGGTAGAAAGAACAGGACAAAGAGGTCGCAACGTTACATCATCAACTTGGAATTCTACTCACTTCCTGAAAAATAAAACAGACTCCTCTGTACATCTAGTGGGCCACTCCTGTCGGTCGTTACCTTGATAATTTCAACCAACTGATCCACTCCACTGTCACCAGGGAAGATCGGTTGTCCTAGCAACAGCTCTGCTAGCACGCAGCCGGCTGACCACACGTCTAAAAAAGACAAAGAAAGTCAAACATGAGCAAAAGAGGAGCGAAAGCCGACATGACTGTAATCTACTGCTGGTTAACATTTTGTTCCGGTCTACAAATGCAGAAAATAATACAGAACTTCTAATAACAATTTGTCAATGTGAGTCTATCATTTGGTTAATTTAAGTTGTTTTTTTTAAGTGGCTCAATGGTTAAGCGTTGACTGTGACAGATGGAGTCATCCTACCTATGCTTGAGGTGTAGTCAGTGGCACCAAAGATGAGCTCAGGGGCCCGATAGTAGCGAGAGCAGATGTAGGACACATTAGGCTCTCCGCGGACCAGCTGCTTAGCACTGCGCATAAAATCAAAAGCACATAATCAGAATCACCGTTCGACATCAGCACAGTTTGTTGCCAAATGTCGCGACCGAAATAAGGAAAATATGAACTTAAAGAGTAAACGTGTCCCTGCTTTTAGGACCGGGCTCGCATCTCACCTGCCGAAGTCGCAGAGCTTGAGCACAGCGGTCTCTGGATCCAGCAGCAGATTCTGGGGCTTGATGTCCCGATGGCAGATCCCAAACGAATGGATGTAGGCCAGACTCCTGAACAGCTGGTACATGTACAACTACACACAGAAAAAAAAAAAAGAGACAGACACACACACAAGCTCAGTTTTTATTACAGAGTTTAAGTCTGGAAAGATCCACTCGAGAAACCATTTCAGTCTTGTCAAGTAGCAGTATCGGTTTATCAGCGAATGTTTAGAAGGTGGCGTCACACACACACTGCTTCTTCAAACTCTTGAACTTTGTGTTAAGAAGTATGAAAACACGGTGGAGATAAAATGAAACATGTTTCTGCGACTGCGTTGGCTCTTTCTCACTTGAGATATCTTCAGAGGCTGATTTTGGTGGATAACGCACGCATCTACATGTCTAACAAATGTTTACGTTAAGCTATCATTTACATTTTATTATCCTGTGTGATGACAAGAGGAGCTTTATTTGTGATAACAGGGTGTTAAAAAGGTGGGACTGATTTATTGTGGGTGTTTTGAGACAGAAATATAATTTAGACTGAGCAGACACGGCAGCGTGCAATTACTTTCTTCAATGACTCTCACAAAGTTGATAGAACAGTGAAAAGATCAGTCCACCCCTTTGCCTTTTGCATACAGTGATGCCAGAAGGATCAGTAAAGAAACTCAAATTCATAAAAAAAAAAACAGGGTACCCAAAAGTAAATACGCCTCTTGTGTCAGCAGAGGTTAACTGTGTGTCAGGTCTTAAAAAATAAATGATCTCTCTCCTTTACTTTATCCCAAAATATACACGGTACATGCAGGTGTTTTCACTGGTGTTTCCAAGCTATCTGGGAAGATAAACTCACTGAAACTCTTGTATGTAATCTTGGACAAACTAAGAGGGGGAGATCATTTATTTTGTGTCTAAAATGTGAAACCACCCATAAGTGAGCCACATTCCAAACTACGCTGGTGTTTTTTTTTGAATTTGTTTACATCCCACACCTTGAAATTCACTGGGATCCATTAAAGGAAAAAGCACAATCATCACAATACCGGTGATGAATGTTACAGACTAATCCGCCGGCTCATTTATCAGTTGTGCTGTCTGAGGACAGCGCTGTTACTGTGGTGGCAGACTGAGTAAAGCTGAATGTATTTTTTTTTTTACTGACAGTGACGCAGAAATATTTGTGTTAATCATGATAGTTCACCTCTGACGGCAATGTGGAAACTATTCAGTCTCAAACCACTTACGGCAAAGGTTTTGGAAAAAAAAACAAACATTTTTGTTCGACCTTCACAGTCTGGGAGGTTAAAGTACTGTGTAACCTTAGCAGAGCCAACATTATAAATCAACAAAAAAAGAGAAAAACAACAAACAAACTTTCAATCCATTCTTGCAGTGCAATCAAATGAAAGGACTCATCTAATAAAAAATCAGGAAACATTATGCACAGTATTTCCAGCTAAGGTAGCAAAAATCAGCAGCTCAAAGCAACATGTGGATTGTCTGGTGTAAGAATTCAATATGTATTTTTATGTAATTAAATAAAATAAAGAGATATTTCCTATTTTGTAGAACCAAAAACTTTAAAGCTGTTTCATGGAACTCTACTGAGAATAGATGTTATCTGGGAGTTTTGTTAAATATCATGATGGTTCAACTCTGCTGAAACACTAACATGGAGTATGAACGCTGTGACAGACACACAGACTTACATACCTTGACATAAACCATGGGCAGAGTCTGTTTGGCTCGGCTGTAGTGTCTGGCCACTCTGTAGACCGTCTCGGGAACGTAGTCCAGAACCAAATTCAGATACACTTCATCTTTCTGTTAGAGAGAAGCACAAAAGGGGAAAATAGAGGTCACACATGAACACATACGGACAAATTCTCTAACGATAAATATCTTACATTCATTAGCTACAAATGCACACATCTATGTGCGTGTCCGCCGCACATTAGGTCAATTGTTTTAGAGAAACCTCTCTTCCCAACCCTTCCCCTTCCCTCACTTATTCTGTGGTTTCTGCTGTGTGTTTTCCCTGATGAATCAAGCCATTTGGGAGCTGATCTAAATGATGTTTTTTTTCACAGTTGAACTGGGGATTCATTGTGTAGGGTTCTCCCCCTGAGGGCAGGAAACACACAAGAATGTGTCATGACGTCCTGGACTCCAACAGTGGCCGCAGACAGTGATATCACTTCCTCGTTTCCTGGTTGGATGAAGCCAGCACACTGACCCTGAAGGGATGCTGTATCTGAGGCTTCTCCACCCAATTATTCTAGGACTTCCTTTTTCCTTTGATTTCTGACCGGAGGTAGCCAGCGCTGAGTCATTGGGTGTTTCTCGTGAAAATCATAACCGCTAGCTCGTACTTACGTGTTACAGTTTTTAAATGTTTTTTAGATATAAGGCACCTCTATGATTCAGAGAGGAGCCCACTCACATACATGCTTTCACAGTTAGTCTGCCTGTCCCTGATGGTTGTTGGTTGGAACAGGTTTGGGCCGCTTTAGGGTTGGGCGATGCAACACAGTTATCAGCTACAGATTGAATCTGTTTGGCTTTTTTAAACCAGCAGATAACATGCCTATGTATTTTTGCCTCATAAGTATTTAGGGCTGAAAATGTAGTACAAATAATATACCTTCAAAAGAACATAGACAGATAGGTTTATTTCATTAACAAATATTTTAAATATTTTATACACTGTCACAAAATTCATCCATGAAACAGAATAAAATATTGACTTGTCGAGTAGATTGTATCTGACATCAAACACCATCTTGTTTTTTCCAGTTGACTGAACAAATCTTTATCCTTTGATGGGATAACTCGACATTTATTTTACCAGGTAATCCAGAGATGGCCATGAAATCACTTCATTTATTTATTGCAGTTGATGATTATTTAATGTACAACTTCCAACTGTAAAACAAAATGGGGCCCGAGGAGCGGAAGTTCGTCGGCGCTCCAAACTGCCTTTTTTTTCCCCAGTGTCCAAGTAGTGGAGAGTTGTGTAAACCTTCATCTCTGGTGTACACATATCCTTATTAACTCACCCGCCATCAACATATGCTTTACGACGTTCATTATCAGGAGTTTCTCCTAACTCAGGAGCTACTTTCAGCCTTAGGATGTTTTGTGAATACGGCCCCTGGTGTTTTTGCACCAGAGCTGGTTATCTGCAGGTCTGCGTAGCACAATGAGTGAGCCGGGGCCCTTGAGGAACTCCCAGACAGACTGTGTGGTACACTTGTGTCAGCTCAATGCCCTGCTTTGTTCTGACTGCTCTCTCCGTCTCACACTCAGACGAATAGACACATATACGGTGATAGAGTGTAGGAGAAGGACGGCGGTACTGGGGAGTGCAGACGGGTGCAGACGGTGACGATGAGCATCATTTCCTGAACAGCTCTCAGCCACAGGTAGCCTCACTTGAACGCTCATCTGTCACAGCTCTCTTTCTGTGCGTCTCTCTCTCTCCTTCTGGCTCTGTGTGTGTGTGTGTGTGTGTGTGTGTGTGTGTGTGTGTGTGTGTGTGTGTGTGTGTGTGTGTTTGCATGCGCGCATCCCCTTCCTTCTACAACTCCCATTGATAACATTTGTGACGACTACAGAGCTTGCTCTCCGCCTCCTGCTAGCAGCACCATAGCTATATTTAGCCTAGCAACAGCCGTGACTCACTTCCTGCCTCACTACAAAGCCACTTCCTTGGCTTGTTCCAAGATGGTTAGCCAGGCGGGGGATCTGATTGGTTCACTCCCGGCTAAATAATTCAGCCTCTAATTTGATGAGAAAAACGCTTGCACCTGAACAACTGGCTCAGTCATCTTTCACCAACAATCACTGTGCTACATTGTGAAAAAAAAAAGAAGGGGCTTGTACAGTATGTGACATACAGCGTGCAAGACTGTTTACATCACGTTACATACGTCAGCACTTGATATAATGAATATGTAAATCCAAATGATTAGAGAAAAAGAACACAACAGCCAGAGTTAATGAATCTGTGAAATCAAGGACGGAAGACAGGAGACTGTTTAAAGATTATTGAGATACAGCTTAAGTACAAATGCAGCCCCCCCCATTGGCAATTAATCAGATTACCACTTAGTCATTTCCACCTAGAGAATCATGGGTAATCCAGCCTGAATGTGAGAGATCTCTGGATAAAACACACGACTATTAAAAAGTGTCAAATCTGCTCAAAAGCTGACAAACGAGCTTATTCTTTTAAACCAACTAGTGCTTTAACAGACAAAAAACCTTTAATCTTTTCATTACTCAAAGACTATGAAATATTAAAATAGTAAAAAAAAAATGTCCATCACAGTCTCCCAAAGCCCAAGGTAATCACCAACAACCCACAATCCAAAGATATTTAGCTTACAAAGATATAAAACCGAGAAAAGCAGCAAACTCTCTGCAACAGTAAGGAACTATATTAACAATATGACCTTATCGTGTGGCTCTGTGTTGTAGAGGGGTCTTCTGTCAAAATCTAGTCTCAGGGGCTTTATTATTTGACTGTTTTTATATTGTGCTCTCATGTTGCTTGTTCCTTAACAAAGTTGTATTTAATCAGATTACAGAAAGCCTGTGGACAGGTGGTATTATTCCAGCGTAGGGGGATCGGTTGGTTTCTGGGTCTCTGGGAAAAAAAACCAAGCTGCCATCTGTAGTCTGCTGTCGGCTCTGGACTGTGGCCGTAACTAAAGATTATTTTCATTATTGATTAGTTTGATGTATAAAATCGTGTCGATCACTGTTTCCCAAAGCCAAAAGGTGCAACCTAAAATGTCATGTTTTGACCAACAGTCCATGACCCAGAGATGTTCAGTTTACCGTCACAGGAGACGCAAGAAACCAGGAAATATTCACATTTAAGAAGCTCGAACCAGATGGTTTTTGTATTTTTTCTTACAAAATGACTCAAAACAATGAATGGATTGTCAAAATAGTTGGATTAGATTACTTTTCTGTTGATTCGACCGATCAATTTAAATGGATCAAATGTTGCAGCTCTACTCTGGACTATAGCTACAACCAACGATTATTTTCATTATCAATTAATCTGCTGATTATTTTCTCGATTAATCAATTAAATTGTCATTTCTGAGGCCACGGTGACGTCTTCAATGTGCCCGCTTTGTCTGACTAACAGTCTAAAACCAAAGATATTAAATGTTGTGTCATATATGACGAAGCAAAAAAACGAAAATCATCACATTTGAGAAGCTGGAAGCAGACGTCCTTCTTGAAAACTTACTGAAACGATTAACTGATTATCAAAATAGTTGCTGATTAATTTTCTGTCGTTCGACTAATCACTGCAGCTCTACTCTGGATCTAATGGGAACTCGGCGTCATGTAGAGCTCAGCAGGGGCTCACTAATAGGTTCATGCAGCCATGTCGCCGCTAGTTTATACATTTTGCAAGTGAACTGAATTGTTCATTACAGACCTAAGAGAAACTCTTTTTGAGGCCTGTAGCTTCATGACAGTTATTCATGACGTTATATATGTTTGTATGTCAGAGAATCAAGCTGAGTTATTGAAAGCAGCTGTGTGTGTGTGATGTGTGTGTTGTGTATGTGCACAGATGAAATTCTGAGGGAGGGCGACTCCGTGTCAGCTGAACGTCTGACCTGCGTTTTCTTTTCGACAACATATTTTGAAGAAGTAGAAGTCAGACCGCTATTTGCCTACCTGCCTACGCTGTTTTTGACCATCGGCCTTCTGTTTGAACAGCATTATACAAACGGTTAAAGGGCAAAAAAGGCACACAGTGTGTATCGAGCACGCCACATGCCAGCAGTTACATAAGACTACCTGTGCACATGCTGAAGGCTACAGCACCACTAGTTCCTAGCCTGGCTCACAACTGCACCCAGCACGGACCCCCTTAACATCAGGACAACACCTACACGCACCCGACCTCATCTCAACTCTGTCCGTCCGCCACTCCCCCTCTCTTTTAGTACACATCTGTCATCTGTTCATCAATTTTACCCATCCTGTTCACATGACATCACCTTTTACCTACTTCACCAGCCCTCACTCTACGGGTAGTAAATCCCCATACCAGCAACACGGTGCCAGTCTCCATAATTAGACTGGAGTGATACGTTGAAGGGAGGAAGAGGAGGAGGGAGAGGAAATAAGATACATGAGAGGGGACACAGGATGAGGAGGAGGAGGAGGAGGAGGAGGGCGCGGGGGGAGAGGGGAGGGGGAGGGGGGGGGGGGGGGTTTAAAGAGTGTAAATAAAAAAAAAAATTAAAAAGCTGTGAATTAGTCAGATTAAATGTTGCGATTCCAAAAGTCAAAGTTGAAAGGTGTAAGTCATTCATGTGACATGTCAGCGCTGTCGGTGTGTTGGTATACCGAGAATTGGCTGTGATTCCCGGAGGCCAGTGAGCACATGGCATGAGGCGAAGGGTGGGTACCGGGTGGAGCTTACGAGCACGGAGGGGAGGTCCTGAAGTAGTCTATAATTAACAGACACCCTCCGGTCTACCCACCTCTCACTTACCCCCTCCTCTAAAACAGCTTCCCTTGGCTTCGGTAGACGTGCGGCAGAGAAGCATTCCTAACTGCAGTGTCACGGTTATAGTCGCGTGTGCCAGGTCCATGTGTGTCTATATTTGACACATGGATCTCTGCCTGGTTTGTCAGCTAGCTGAATGACATAGTCCAGCCTCGTAGTCTCCGGGGCACCACTGATGGTCGATGGAGACAGACAGCGAGGCTGGGGCCGCGGAGAGGGACTTCCCTGACACGATGTAGCGTGTCGTACTAATGTATTTATTACAGTGGAACGAGCCAGGAGGCAGACATATGATGGGAGATGGAGCAGCTGACGGGCGCAGACTGTCCAGCGTAGGGAGAGTATAAACTAAAAGAGGCAGAGCAGTCATGGCAAAATGCTTACATTCATGACTTTATTAGATAGTCTGATGACCATTAATAATCACCATGACTCTGAACATGAGAGAAAGCAAAACTATTTTATTACACTGATTGAGGCTAACTGGAAGCTTGAGGAGATCTAAAAGATGAAAACTAGATACTAGAAAGAAGTCATCAAGCTTCTTAGAGAATAAGTCATACACCTTTTCCACGAAATCAAGAAGAATTTTGCGTCTATTTGAACATTAGAAACATTAATATGCCGAAAAACAGATTCATTTTTTTTTAGATTTGACAGTATGTAAAATCCACTTTTTTATTTTAAAGGGGGACATATCATGCTTTTTGTTATTTTCTGGTATTTTTATACTGTTATTAAGTCAGATCTTGTTGACGCCACGTTACTGTCGCAAACTCATTGTGCCCCAAATCAGGATTTGAGATAATTGGAAGTGGTGACAGCGAAAGAATGTTGGACATTCATTTCTTCACAAAAACATGACGACACAATTATGTATTGTGTGGCCTGTTTCCTGTTGCCATTTCATCCTGTTGCCATTAAAAGGCACATATAACTCTTATCATCTCTTCAGTGTCACTATAATAAAAGGCATCAAATGCCCCCACCAGGCTTTATCACTTCAAATCATTTTTCAATATTTCCTTGCCTCCTGTTGAGTTGTGAGTAGGGTTTTCACAATAAAATGAGATTGAATTCAGTGGAGCACGAGTCAAAACTAAAATACTTGGCAGATGAAGTGGCTGAGGAACTTGGAAGATGGTAAAACTGCCACTATATGGGGAATTGAACACAATTATGCAGCCTACATGGACACATAGATGATGGATAAGAAGCACATTCAAGCCACTGACCTTGTCTCCACTGGAGTAGAAGAAGTAGCGCAGGCGGACTATGTTGCAATGGTCCAACTTCCTCATGATCTGCAGCTCACGATTCTGTAGAAGACAAAAACATGAAAAACATTGAAGTTACAGACATCTGCCACGCTAATAACACAAATAGTTGGTTTGTGGACCTTCAGGTGACCATGAAATCTTTTCATAGGACAAAACCGCACGACAAGGGACAGTTTCTTTCCGACTAGAAGTTGACAGCGTTACATGTCACATGCCACTCATCGTCTTGCCAAACAATCATCTCGTTGACGCCACGTCACTGTCACAAGCTCAAATGTGGCCAGAATCAGGATTTGAGAGAATTAGAAGTGGTAACAGCGAAGGAATGCTAGAAAAAAAGATTCATTTCTTCACAAAAACATGACGACACGATTCTGTATTGTGTCTCCTGTTGCCATTAAAAAAGTGCCAATAACTAATAAAACTAATAAAAAACAGCCCCTGTAAAGCAAAACACAGACAGACAAGCTGAAACAGTTCTTAGAAAGAGACGTGTGTGTGTGTGTGTGTGATGAACCACAGACCTTCACAGGGCTGCTAAAACAATGTAAGCACTGAATCCTTCCATCTATATTCATATACAGTGTGTCCATGCAGAAAATGGCTGTGCATATGGACTTCAACATTCTCCAGGGTTGGCAGGAAATCAAGCATTACATAAAGCCTCCATTATAGTTCAGATTTTCTCCCTGTTTCCATTTCTCCCTCGCTCGCCCTCTTCATCTTTATTGTGTTGACTTGATCTAAAGTGGTCAGATAACATTTGGAGAATCTGGTGAATGGTCCGAACCAAGGGGACAAAAGTAAAAATCTGAATGTGCCTGATTAGTGGAGTAATTATGTAACAATCAGACTTTTGATGTAGGAGTCACGTGCAGCTTGAAAAGTAGAAATGTGTGAATTTTGTACTATTCATTGATATGAATAAACAGCTGTGAGTAATGATATCATTGAAATACATTTTTATTAATTATTACAGTCAGGTTTCAGTTTCTTCAAAACTCAATGGAGTGCAGAATGGAAAGTATGAATAATAACCAGAATGTAATCAGCTTGTTTCCTACGCTTTTGTTCAGCCGTATATTCCAATTGACAAAGTGACAAACCAGGAGACTAATCAGATTCCTGAGTTAACTGACTGAATACCAAGCTATAGCTGTCATGAGGGTCATGAGGCTCTCGCAGGATGTGAAATGAACTGGCTGACCATGAAGAAGACAATAACTTGGTGCACTGTCTGACCCGCATCTTGAGTAAACACGGGACCTTGTTGCAAAGCTTCACGAGAACAGTACGACTGATTGATAAGCCGACGAGGAGCTGGCTGAATGACCAACTAACCCACTGACTTCAGAGTCACATGATAATTTGTGGAATGTGAGAAAAAAAAAAATGTAATCCTGATGTACAAATGTGTTGCTTGTTGTGTGTGCTTGTGTTTTTTGTAGTAGTTGTAGTTTCTGCTTATGCGGTATTGAATATTTGAAGCTTTTACAATCCTTCCAGTGTCTGAACAAATAAAATAGACTGAAAGTAGAAAATATGAATCCCACTTTTTTTTTCTATTTCAGCAGTTTTGGTATCTGTAATCAAGCTGACTGAGAAGCTACATTACAGCCCATCTGAATGACTGAAATCTATTCACTGTTTGGTCTGTAAAATATCAAGAAATGATGACAAAATGCACTTCACAAGTCTTAGTGAGTCTAACTGATTGTCCCAAATTCACCAAAACCAGCAAATATTCACATTAAAGAAGCTTTTTTTTGCTTGAAAAAATACTTGATACTCCTGATTAAGTCTCTATCCATGCATTTATCAATGAAGCTACTTATTGCTTTAGCTGTATAAGCTGCATAGTGAACTGATTCACTGTTTGAATGTGGTTGACAAAAAAAAAAAAAAACCCTGATAAATGGAGTTTGCTTCATTATGTGGGTCAGGACCAATATCTGGCTGGCAGAGGGAGATATGCTGCTGTCCCTGTATGCTTCTCTGCCTCTTTATGAGGATTTAAATCCCCTTTCATTCATTTTTAACGCAGCAGAGAGAGCTGTCGGTCCACTAAACTCTGCAGCAGCAGAGCATCGTGTAGCTCAATAGCCTGGTATAGACAATCCTCCCAGCCTAATTCACTTATAGGCAGACGCAAATGGTTCCCACAGTCCTCATGCTGCTTTTTCACCCTTTACACTACCACCACACACACACATACACACACACACAACCCCCACCTCATAAAGTGACATCATAGCTTGCGGGTCACAGACCATCGTGCACTACAGGCAACGCCCTCGTCTTCTTGCAGTGCCTTAGTGGGAGTGTTTTAGGGTGTGTCTATGTGTATCTGTGTGTGTTTTATTATGTGTGAGAGAGATGGTACCATATGGAGGAGGAGCAGACGGGCTGTTCAGTACAGCCCTGCCCAGCTCCAGTTATACTGCAGTCATTCCTGCTGACCTGTCATCCTCCAGTGTGTCAGCAGCCCAGCCAGCAGAGACGGAGACGGAGAGAGAGAGCGACAGATGGAGAGGGAGAGGAGGAGAAAGAGAGAGAGAGAGAGAGGAAGAATGCCTCAAATGCAACACCTGAGCGCTTCATGCTGATGTTTATCATCAGACAAAACCACATCCAGTTTCCAAAAAAGATTAAGAGCATAGTGCAGTCGCACATCACCCACACAAACAGACACAAACGTGCACACGCGTACACGCAAACGTATTTGGCGCCGGTGACAAAGCGAGTCTGTCTTACTGTGTTGCTCGAGTAGCAGAAGATAGATGAAACTGAATGTAGCCAAAGGATCAAACTTAAAGCATAAGACTGGTGTTATTCTATATTTTTCTTATTCTCAATGAATCCCACAAAATCACAGAGACTCAGTACTTTCTGACATCCCTACCCTGACTGTGGACAGCAGGGAAGCAACTAACGATTATAATTATTAATGAATCATTTCCAAGAATCAAAGGTGACATCTTCAAATGTCTTGTATTGTCCGACCAACGGTCCAAAACCCCAAAATATTCAGTTTACCATCATTAATGACAAAGAAAAGCATCAATGCGTCACATTTGAGAAGCTGAAATCAGATGATTTCTTGCATTTTCGTTGCTTAAAAAAGTAACAAGAATTTGAGTAGCAAAATAGTTGCTGATGTATATTTTGTTTATCAACTAATCGTTGCAATACCAGTCGCTGCTAGTGAAGATACTAGGAAGGGGCAACAAATACATTGTTTCATTTAGGGCTGCAACTAATTACTATTGATAAATCTGTCAATTATTATCTTGACTGATTAGTTAGTTGTTTGTTTGTTTTGTTTAATTAGTTGTTTGGGCCATAAAATGTCGATCATTGTTTCCCAAAGCTCAAGGTGACGTCCTCAAATGTCTTCTTTTGTCCCAACCAACAGTCCACAACCCAAAGAGTTCAGTTTATTGTCATAGAAGACTAAAGAAACCATAAAATATTCACATCTGAGAAACTGGAATGACACTTCAATCAGATCTCACTTTTTTCCCTATAAAACGATGAATCGATTATCAAAACGGTTGACGATTAATTTAACAGTTGGCAACTTTATCATTTAAACGACTAATTGTTTCAGAACTTTTCTTTATAAAAGGCCAAGTAATTTCTAAAAACAGCTGGGCACTGTAATTTTTTAGCAAGTGTTACTCAAATAAGAGTAAATTGTGGATTTGTTGGGAACTATTTTCAGCTGTGGATTGATACACATTTGGTTTGCTAATGAGCATTTACGCAGCAGGATAGTCTGTGTAGAAAATACTCAAAATAAACCGGAGTGCTCTTGTTCATAAATCATGATAATGGAGGAACATGTCATCCGGTGCAACAGTGAAGCTCATTGATGTGTTTTTAAAAGCTTTTAGACAACAATGGAGCTCTGCGGCTCAGAGGAAGAAGCTAATCAGGCTTTGGCAAAATGGACAATACTTGTTAAAGGGATCTAGGGCTGTGAGATAAAACGATAACATTTATCTTGATGTAATTTTCCTAGATAAAAATATAATAAATGTTCAATAAATGTTCAATATAATTAAACTGCCGGGGGAGAGAGTATGAGCTAAGCTGGTCGGCTCGCACGAGCAACCCGAGAGCTGGCTAACTTCAGCAGCTAACGAGGGTTTCCATGTTGCGAAGCAGATCTTTCTAATTCACTGAGCCTTGTGCCTCCAACACAATAAATAAACTTGTACCATTATCACTAAGGGAGGCAGAGGAATAGCTGAACATAAGACACGCCGAGAAAGAGAGAGCAGGAGAGTGAGAGGGAGAGAGAGAAGCCATCGCTAGCTGCTAAGCTAAAATAACTAGCACGTCTGAATAGTGTGAACAACTGTGGGATTAGCAAGAAAGTTGCTAAAAAAGGAGAGAGCTAAGAGTGCTTGAGCAGAACTAGTGTATGTTTAAATATACAGTGGGTAAATAACCACTTTAATAAAGAATATCTCTTAATTAACTGGGTTGATAGAACAACAAAAAACGCTACCAGTAACACAGAAACTGTAACTTTGCAGTACTGTATCACATTGCAGCACTATATTTTTCTATTAAGATATTTATTTTGTTGAGGAGAGAGGACTGAAAGAGGATTTTACATGATTTTACTCATGCCTATTTTGATGTTGAAAAAAATATTTTATCATAATTAATTTGACTGTTCTACCCCAGATTTGTGAAATGTTTGTGGAAGTGTTTGGTCATGTTCTGATGAGGAAGAGTTTAAAACCACAATTAACCGTCTGGTTTCTTCAACCTTCACTCAGGAGCAAAAAATCAGCCTTTAAACTGGAGAAAAGTACTTGACATTAATCATGATAATTATCAATACTGACTGATATATTTTTATCGTGATAACATTTTTTGGACATATCGCCCACCCTTAGCAGGATCAGTTCATTGTTAGACTTGTAATATGAAAAATATAGAACATCACCTGACGTATCCTCTCACAATGTTGCGTTAGTCCCACTACCACCAGATAGGCTCTCGCTCTGTGTGTTGGTTCTAATGTGAGCATCCATTTTCCAATCGGCTGATATGTGATCCCTCAGATGGGAGTGGAGAAGGACCTATCCCATAATGCACCAGGAGCAGCCTGTAAGCCCACCAGGATTGTCTCACACATTTATCAGCTACACCGTAACACGAAGCCTGCTCACATGATTACCCTGTTGGACTTGTGTGTGTGTGTGTGTGTGTGTGTGTGTGTGTGTGTGTGTGTGGTAGTGAGAGAAAAAAAGCATCCCCACATGTTGAACTAGCATGTTTCTGCTCATTCAGAGGCATAGAGAAACAGCTTTAGTTGAGGAGGAGAAGCAATAAAAAAAAGGAGAAAATAGAAGTCAAGCGTCTGGGTATGTGTTTTGGCGCGTGCTTGGCAGTCATGTGAGGAGACTTAACGCTCATTCGCCTAATTTTTCAGGACAAGCTGTTCACAAGGAAGGGCACGCCAAGCAAGTAGAAGATAGAAAATAGGTAAGAAACGGAGGACGGCTGAGTTGGAGGGCCTGCTTTAAAGAGGAAGCTAAACATCAAAAGAAGAAAACAATGCGTGTTTGTGATGTTCGTCTGGCCGCTGAGCTGTTTACAGATGCAACCTGCGAGTATTGCATCTGTCATGCTAACCACAGGCTAACCACAAAGAGTGTGATATGACTTCATCGTGGCCAGCTCACGTAGTCACAAATACTGTGTGTGTGTGTGTATGTTGTGACAGATGGTCTGGCAAAAAAAAAAAAGAAATTGAAAAACCGCCCGCTGATGTATGCTTCCGCCAACCAGTCAAGTTGCAGTTTACATCCATGTCTGTCCAGACTCATAACATTTGTAATGAAGACTTTGAAGAAATTTAATAAAGGTATTAAGTGTATTTGCTTTGTATGTGTTCACATGTTTGGCCGATAAAGTTGATTCTGATAAAACACAAAGTTGTAGCCATGACAGTAGACAAAGCTTCAGATATGGATGTTGCTGCAAAGAAGCTACAAATACTGAAACGTGGATGCTTCACGCACAGAAGATCTGTACAATCACCACAGTTTCAACCCAAGATTAGTGTCACCAATTCAGTATCTGACCAAATGTGAAATATTTTCACAATCTCTCCTTCTGTTCCTGAGTTACGGCGTTGAATAACAGCCAGAACAGTGTTGCAGAACATTATGATGTCACAGTGAAGTTGACCTTTGACCTTTTGGATATAAAATGTCATCACTTCATCATTTCATCCTATTAGACATTTGTGTGAAACTTTGTCATAATAAGTTTCACAATGAGTTTGACCTTTGACCACCAGATTCTAATCAGTTCATCCTTGAGTCCAAGTGGATGTTTGTGCCAAATTTGAAGAAATTCCCTCAAGAAGTTCCTGAGACATCGCATTTACACGAATGGGATGGACAGACGGATGGACGGACAACCCGAAAACATAATGACTCTGGACACGGCTGTAGTCAGCATGGAAGCGTAATTTAAAAACAAAAAAAAAAAAAACAGCTCCTGCACCATTAAGTGACATCATTTATCTCGTCTTTCTCAGATAGAAGACTAGCACCTGCTGAAAAACGGCTGAACCTCAAACAGGTTAAACCTAGGACATTGACTGCTGAAGTATTTGGCTGAACCGGTTGGCTCAGCACTACAGTCCTGGGGGGAAAACACTGCAGGCAAACATATCTGACTACATTTTTTTCCAAACTTGTGGGAGACAACAGGGGATGCCTACACTAAGACACGCTGACTGTCCTCAGAGAAACAAAGTTGACATAAAATAATGAGCAAGAGACGATGACTATCCTTGTGAAATATGGAATATCTCTGTCGACTGCATTTAAACTAATATAGCCTAATCCATTAATAGATTTAGCACACAGTAGAGCTGCAACAATTAGTCAATTATTCGATTAGTTGCCAAACTATTAAATTAATCGCAAACTATTTTCTTAAATCAATCATTTTGAGTCATTTTTTAAGAAGAAATATCCAAATCCTCTTGTTTCAGCTTCTCAAATGTGAATATTTTCTGGTTTCTGAAGTCCTCCATGATAGCAAACTCATTATCTTTGGGTGTTGGACTGTTTGTCAGGAACAAAACATTTGAGGTTGCACCTTGGGCTGCAGGAAACAATGATACACGTTTTTCACAGTTTTTGGACATTTTATGGACCAAACAATTAAACGAATAATCAAGAAAATAAGCAGCAGATTAATCATTAGAATAATCTTTAGTTGCAGCCCTGGATGGGCCTTTATACAAATACACTAAACTCAACAGAAAAATACATAAAAAACAGCAGTGATGAAGAGATTACTCTCAAAACACAGAGATCTCTTGCACAGTTTCATACTAGCACATTTGTTCTGTGTATACACTAAATATACATTTATACTATATAATGTGTCTCTGTGGTGTTACCATTAACTGTTGTGTCTTTTCTTTTTCTTTCTTTTAATCTTTAACATATTTTGTATTTTTCATGCATGTAAATGAATACATGTCAATTATGTCTCATGTTTGCAAACCAGCTTGCTTTAAAGTGCCTCTTGGGGGACACATTCAGTATTAGAAAATTGAACTGAAATTGATTATCACAGAAAAATAAAGGCTGTGCAGTGAGTGAAATGTGTGCACACATACTAATTTAGACCCTGCTCCAGAAGGCCATTTAAGGGGCGTATTTCCAATTTCTATTCTCCTCCATTATAATTACAAGATGTTTAAATTAAATTAAAATCCAGTATAGAATACAGTCATCGTGTGCAGGGTTTTTTTTTTCAGCTCACATGTGGAAAACATTATAGCCGCACATTGTGTTGCATCATCCGTACAGTGCACTTTATGCTGTGCAGGCACAGGCATGTGGGATACAGACTGAGAACTAAATAGAGTGGATGTATAGAGGGGGATCATTTAACCCCAGGCATAACAGTCACAAAAAAAAAAAAAATCTGTGCTTGCATTTGTTTTCAATAGCAGTTGGATGCCTGAAAGCACCCTTTCACACTGTTAAGCACTGTTAAGTAAAAGCAGATTTGGTAATTATCAAAAGGAAAAATCTACTCCATTCAGTCAGTCTCCATAAAAGTTTTTTATAATTGGATAGAAAGTGAGATATTAACTGAATCCATTAAGAACTGTCTTGTAATATTTGGCCAAGAACAGCCTACGATGGCTAAAATAAATTAAATACATCCACACAAACGTCTAATTAAAAATAAATCTCCCGCATGATATCAATGTCCGAAATATCAGGAATAATTTTGTGACTCGTCCCGACGATTGTTATATTGCGCACCCTTAACTCTGAGCTCTGAAGCCTGTGAGACTTAATGAGAATCTAAACAGCTGTCCTGCAGGCTTGGCAGTCTCAGGTCTTTTATCTGCGAGCTGCAAGCTAGCAGCAGGGACACCGGGCCTCCCCGACCAAGCGAAGGGAGTAACAGACAATGTCACCACAGCCGAGGAACAACAAGCCATCAGTCAAATCTATTCAAAGCACAGGAGGAGGAATCCAGCAGAGCTTTGCTTGGAAGGAAATATGACATTTCCCTGGTGGCAGCTGAACTAAACTTGACAGATGACTGAGTATTAACGGGTTCCAAGTTTGTTTGTGTGAGACAAGATCCTCCCACCAACGCTAGCGCAAACACACTTACAGCAGGAAAACACACACACACACACACACACTGAAGCAGAGATGTGTTGAGCTGCAAAACATGAGTTTTTCCCTTTGTGTTCTGCCTTTTTTTTTGTTTTTTTTGGCAGCTTCTCTGATCTCACTGTGCTTGTGAAAGATAACTCCATTCACGTTTGTCATTCGCAGTTACTCTGTCACATTCATGAACGCAACAAAATCTCTACTTTGGTTACGTTGTTAGAATAAAAGACGACAGGGAGAAGGAGAGTGACAGTGAATGTTTGGTCGTGCAGCTTTTCTATGTCCTTTTGTCTCTTGTTTTTGTTGAGAAAGTTGACTGAAAGATGCTTTGTGTGTGACAGTTTTACCTTAAACCTCTTGTCTTGCAGGACCTTCTTGATGGCCACCAGCTCTCCGGAGTCACACAGCTTGGCCTGGTAGACGACGCCGAACGAGCCGTTGCCGATGACCTTAGTGTCCGTGTAGCTGACCTCCTGTGGCCGGTCGGGGCCTTGGCCTGGAGTGGCCACGACTGTCGTTACCTTGCTGCCATCTTTATCCCCTGAAGAGAGAAACGGACAAAGAGACGCAGATGCTCAGGACAAAAGTACTGATAATGCCAAAATATGAAATATGATACAGTGGATCACAAATGTCAAATAATAGTGAAAAATGCTCATCACAATTTCCAAGGGATTCCAAGGGGACGTTTTCAAATCGCTTGTGGTGTCCAACCAAGAGTACAAAAGCCAAAGTTTACATAAATCAGAGCACAGCTCACATTTTGACTTGTCGCAGTAGGAAAAGCACAGGTGTTACTAATAACTAACTATGGCTCTGTTATATTCAAGTGTCCCAGTAAGCCTGTGTGACAGCGTGCATAATACCAGTACCTGAAACCCAGTGACTGACAGGTTGTAGGTTTGAATCCCTGCTGACAAATATCTTAGGTGACTATAGCCAGTTTAACCCCCGTTTGTTCCAGCAGCTCTTCTTAACAGCGCCATCCAGTTCTCTTCTAATATGGACGACTACTCGGCCTGTGAAAACGGTTGTATAATATTTTCTGCTGCTCTAGAGGAAGCTTCCTAAAGTCTGAGAAAATAACCCTGATTATGTCATCATGTCAAATTTATAACAGAGAGCCTGCGTTACAAACTGGAGGCATGGAGTTCGAGAGAGGAAGGCATTTACCAGGCATAGAGGATCTAATGAAAGTTGGATTACAGGAACGGTAGGATGCAGTGTTTTTGGAGCTCGACCAATACGAAGGACTAAAAGCTTCTGCTGCACAAGTCCCTGAGCTTTATGGAAGAGCGATACTAAATCGCTGGAGTAGCCCTTTAAAACATGAGACATGTCGAATGTTAATTTGAGCTTAAGACCACCTCTACAAAAAAAATAACAAATTCATTTAAATATCAAGAGGGAACGATCCAAATTACATGCAAATAGTCTTCCTCTTTAAAGTGACTTAACTGCTATTGACAGCTAGTGAATAGACACTTAATTTTTTATTTTTCGCATTGTCTGTTTGAAGCTATATATCATTATTCTCATACCAGGCTGTATGAGTGCTTTTATCCAAATCAATGCATCAAATGGATTAACAAAGGCTGAACTTTCTGGGACTGACTGGACAAACTCACCAACCATAATGTGCAGACAGACAAATGCAATACTTAAGATTATCATCAGTGAAAAGTCATAAGCTAATAAGACTGTGTGTCTTTGCGATGCTAATGCACTATAGATCTGAATCTGCTTTCACACGCACCCTCTCCCCTTTATGTCGTCCTCTCCAGTCAGTCAGTCAGTCAGGAGCTGGCTACGCTCCCCTGAGATCACTTCTCTTCCGCCCACACGCACCTGCTATCCTCTTTGTCAAGGGCCAAAGTTCACATCAGCTGGCAGTTCAAAAAAACAACAACGAGGCAATAGTGTGTGTGTGTGTGTGTGTGTCGCGTGCCACGAATGTGCGCCTCCTCCCTTCATATCTCCGATATCTGACCTGCTCTCAAATTAACCCCAAAATGACACACTACCTAACGTGACAAATCCTACCACAGCACCTGCTCCTCCCTTTTAAAATCTTCTTCCATATGAGTTAAAAGACTCACTCAAAATATCTTTGTTAAATTGAACTAATTTCAGTCAAGTTGCTGATACAGTCAGCGGTAAAACACATTTGTCAACAGCTCACAGTGGGTACAAAATAACGCTGATGGGTGGATTAGTGCTGCTTAATAACTGTGGCTGCTCCAGATTATGGTGTTATTTAATAGAAACTTCATGCAGCATGTTGTGGTAGCAGGCCACCTCCACACAGAGGACACCGGCGGGGCCACAGCGTCCTGTTCACAAGAGGTGGAAGTGACCACTTCATGCTGACTTCTGGAAACATGCCACCCTGTGACTGGTTTGCGTGATTAGGTTAATTAACCCCCCATCATGAATCGTTTTGAACACTAAAAAGTCAACGTTTTGACTCAACTGGTTAAAGAGGTTTACTGGTTTTATCCATTTTCATACTAATTGGCTGGCTGGCCTTATTCCCCAGCAGGGTTATTGATTTCGACGCAAATAGTGCCCACACAGAGACACGCACGTTCACACACATGAGCAGAAGAGCAATTACTACCTCTCCAGGGTCCAACCCAGACATGAATTAATCATTTTATCTATGTGTGTGTGTGTGTGTGTGTTCCTGTTCACGTGTATTTTCGCACGGTGGTCTTTGCCACTGTGTGTCCAGTGAGTGGTGCAATTACTGAAGATTTGCTTACAATCAAAGGGTAGGGAACAGAGAGGGTGGGTGGGTCTGATAAAACTCGAAACTGTTGCTTTAAGTCTACAAAGAGAAGCTGAAGATGGATTCCGTAACAACAGAAATAGACTCCAAGCGAGTGTGTGTGTGTGAAAAAAAGAGAGAGAGAGAGAGAGAGAGCGAGAGAGCGCAATATGACTCTGCCTACATATTCCAGCAGGGCCATTTCTATGACGCCTCCGCACTTCCTCAAACCGTGAGAACTGTCTGTGCGCACACACACACAGACAAAAACAGAGTGAGATCTCACACTGGTGGAAATAAGGAATGCCCAGGCAATCAGAATGCAATTGAAATGGCATTTTTTGCACTGCACTACAGTGACTTACTGGAAGCCTATTTGACACATAACCTTGTGCGTACTAATGTGGCATAGCCTAAGAACTATTTTCATCAACCATCGATCATCACAGAGATTATTTCCATTAGATTTACATCTTCTACTGACGGAAAACTGTTGCGATCGCAACCGATGACTCGTGAAGGATTATCTATATACATATACATATTCACTTGTGATATGAGGCTTTTCCCATATAAACAACTATGAGAAATTTTAAAAAATGTTCCTCAGCGTCTCCATGGCTACTCTGTCAAAACACTACAAGCCACAAGAGTATAACTAGCGTGACAAATCACAGTGCATGATTTCATGAATGTTTGCGGTATTATTCAGCAACAAAGTGACACAGAAGTGACCGCTGCTGGAACTGTTAGCCAGAGGCGTCGATAGTCAATTGAGGTCACCAGACTAGTTCAGGCCACAACTGAATATGGTTAACATGTGTAACACAAGGAAACAACACTACTGTCGAGCAGTGACGGGACCCATGCTCAAAGCTCCCAGATCTGTTTCCTGATACCTAGGTGTGTAAGCATGTGTTACTATAAAATCTGTCTAAATAAGAACTAATAAAGATGAACACATCATCTGACTAAATAAAACAAAAAAAACAAAATTGTGATTTAAAGCAGCACTGATTGTTGGACAAGCTGTAAACACAACACGGTCATATGATCACCTTATAGAGCTGATATGCCAAACATGTTAGCAAACTATTGTCTTGTTGTTGTGTCCTTGTATCTTTCTGATCTACATCAACTGTTAAAGGAGGGTTCAGCGGGTTTATCAGATTTTTTTTGCAGAAAGCAGCTGTATGCTATGGCTGGCAAACAAGGTTGCAATTTGTTGCAAGGAAGAAAACCAAAACAATGAGCTGAAAGACACTAAAATGCTCCATATGAGAAAGGGAGACTGCAGTATGTGGTGATAATTCTTTGTGGGTTTGTCACTACAAGTGACCCTTTTCTCATCACACATAGTCAATTGATCTGTTGTTGAAATAAAAATATTGATTAGTGCAGCTTTAAAATCAAGCGATACACAGTATGACAAATCATGAGTAAACAAAACTCAGAATCTGACCAAGGTATTCACTGCCACGCAATTTAGTGTGTGTGTGTGTAAGATATAACAGTGAGTATGGAAACAATAGATGCACCTCCTGCCCCAAAATCTATGACAGACTCCACAGATACCAGACAAGGTGCTGTGTTTTGTTTGACTAACACACCAGCATGTACAGTGTGGTCCAAAAGCCTGAGGCTACTAGTCAAGATTCTGTTTTACATTTGTTGTTTTGAATGTAATACTTTTACATCAGAAATGATAATATCAGCTTAACAATTTGAGTGAAAAGTTGAATCTTTGAAAAATGTGCATGAATTTCAGAATATCTTTGTATTTTGTATGTCCCCCCTTTTGCTTTAAAGATATGAGGCTTTTTCCCCTATCTTTATCAATGATTTATTGACTTCACATTCAGATTTTGTAATTCTGTCCCTCAAACCCTGCCCTCGCACTCAAATAGCCCCCGCTTGCTGTTAGATTTGCTCTGCTCAAACTGTACGCTTGCACTCAGATATATTGTTGCTTCCTGTTCCAGCTTGAGCTCTTCTCCTCGCACTCAAGCTGCTTCTCGTGAAACGTCTGTTCTCAGACTTCTGCCCTGCTCTCAGATATTTTTTGTGCAACAACCCCGTCAAAATCCCCCAACCAACAGAATGCCAGGTGTAGTGTTGACCAATGAAATGATCTCTGCCTCCTTGTGGGCGACTTCACTATACTTAGAGCGTCCCGTATGGCCAGTTACTCTTTAACCGGGTTCATCCACTCCCGCCCTCCAGGGCTTTATTAAATGTATTTTCCTTGCTTTCTTTACGACTTGTGGAATAAAAAGGACAGTTAATATATATACCAGTTCCCATACTTTTTACTGTAATAGCTACATACAATAGTAGCCATATAGCACACCGGCCTTCATGACTCAAGAGCGGGACTCTAGAAGATCACCAGTCAAGGACCTCAGGAAAGTTTATTATTTTAATGGTGCTATTACTTCAAATTGAATTGATAAAGTCATATTTATGGCACAAGAATCCATCCATGATAATATTCTTGGCTTTGAAGCATTGTAAATTACGTGAACACTGTTGCTAGGCAACTAACAACAAAATGGACGCTACTGTTTTGTAGCGTCCATTTTTCCTCTGTATGTTAGTGTTTTATTCCAATTTATTCCAATCTCAATTAATGCTTCAGCGTGATTAGTGGAGACTGAGATACACATTTAGTTATTCATAACTTCTCCTGGTTTGACTGCCCTGCTAGTCAGCAGGTCAGCAGTCAATAATATCTGTGACACAATTTAAGGATTTTCTCAACTTAATCAGTAACAGACCCCTTGTTGTTCAACTGCAAAGCTAGTGCTTAATGTCTGCAATGTAACTCGTAAACATGTCAATGATTTAATTGTAGATAAACAGATGTGATACCTGCAAGTGGGGACGTGTTAACCGTAATTACAATATGTGAAACCTTTCTGATAGGGCAGACCTTGACACAGCATCATTTGAAGAGAAGGATATACATACAATACACAACCTCACCAACTGCGTTTTTAAAATGTAGTAGCTCATTGAAGTTACTTTTGTTTTCTTCTGGCTTAATGTGTTAGCTATTAGTACTTTTCCCATTCCTAAAGAAGGGAATGTAGATAAGAAAAAAGAACGTACAACACTTGAAAGCCAAGCATATAATCATGGATGTATTCTTGTGCCATAAATATGACTTTATCAATTCAATTTGAAGGTAGTAATAGCACAATTAAAATAATTAACCTTGACTTTGGTGATCCGCTAAACTCTTGCTCATGAGTCATGAAGGTTACGTCATTTTCTGTCAATCGTCTGACAGGAGGCTGGTGTGCTGTACGGCTACTATTATATGTAGCTATTATAGTAAAAAGTACAGGCACTGGTATATATATTTTAACTATCCTTTTATTCTAAAAGTTGTAAAGAAAGCAAGAGAAGTTCATTTAACAAAGAAAAAAAATTCAGAGAACATCGGGGGGCATCGGAAGCAATATTTTTGAAAGGGGAGCGTTGAGGTGTTCTTGTGTGTGTCTGTTTTTTAATGCCGGTTTAGTCCTACATTCAAATGCACATTTACATAATTTCATCAGTAGACCTCCTCAGGGGTTTCCTATGTTTTTTCAGAGCGCTGTCAAGTTTTTTTCCTCCATTTTACGCGTGTAACTACATACAAATTTGTGTTTTGGGCTCTGAGTGCTTTGAAAATGTGGGTGACCTATGCTCAACACTGTACCTGAACGCCTCCTGTGTAGACACATGTGGAAACTGCTGAGTCTCTACTGTGGTTTACTGTCATTTATGGTCGCGCTAGCTTCTCTGTCTTTAGTTTAGCTTAGTTTGTAATGTCTTATTAAAATTTGTTAAAATCCTGTAAACTTGAAACAGCCTGTCCTCTCAACCAGCAGCAGAAGGAGGAGGAGGAGGAGGACAGGACGAAGATACTGAATGATGTCTGTGTTATTCATTCTTTCTAAACTTCACTCAGTATTTTAATATCAGGAATATACTCTTATTTCTTTCCTCTGGAGTTTCGTTCATTCCACCAATACAGTCAACAAAGCAACATGACACATCGCTTAAACTACCATCTCTGCTATTATCAGATCATTTTAACACCTGCTGACATAAACATGATGAAAACTGTTGGTTAGGTTACCTTTAGATGCTGAAAATAATGTGAATCAAGCTGATGAGTGAAGGTGAAATGAATCAGCAGCTTCAACCAGGAAACCAACCAGAAGAAGAACAAACATGTAACTCACAGCAGGAGGTTTGTAAGGTCTGTTGATTCACAAACATTCTCAGCTCTCTGTATTCATCTTTAACCTGAAGTGTTCTTAAAGGAAGTCTGATCACATAACAGAAGCTCTGAACTTTAGAACGAAAGTCAAATATTAACAGACAGTATAAACCTTTATCAGCTGGATCGTGTGTGCCTTTTATTCCAACAAGGAAATAAAAAGTGCCGAGATGGCATTAATGCAGTCTGTTGTACGTCTGTGATCTGTGCAAAACGTGACAATTACATTGTGGATAAGATAAGGATAAAATTCCAACCATACCTGTCCCTACAGCTGGCTGGTGGCTACATCCTGACTATGGCAGGATGAGAAAATTGCATTTCAAATCCATCCACTATAAGCCTGTTTTACCAAAGTTTTGTGATTGTTATATTTTATGACACACAGTGCGTTTTTTAATAAATATTGTAATGATAATAGTCCAAAATTGTGTGAAAATGCATAGTTTTTGACCTTTGACCTGGTTGCTTTATTTGACCCTGCAGATAAGATTATTTAATCAACAACAACAATCATATCATATCAGCAAAATAACACAGAACAATGACATGATTTTTTAAATGATATATAACACAGAATAATAATTAATATTAATATTCAGGGGAGACAATTAGCCTACATTTTAATTGATGGGGGGTGGTAAAGGACCTGGATAATGGATAGGGGGGTGCTGGCCCAAAAAAGGTTGAGAACCACTGGTCTAAGAAGTAAAGCAAAAACGCCCACAAGGAGGCAGGGATCATTTCATTGGTCAACACTACACCTAGCATTCTATTGGTAGAGGGATTTTGACAGGATTATTGCACAAAAAAATCTGAGAGCAGAGTAGAGGTCTGAGAGCAGACATTTCACGAGCGCACAGAAGCAGCCTGAGTACGAGGAGAAAGTCTGAAGCTGGAGCAGGAAATCTGTGCAAGGAACAATATATCTGAGTGCAAGCATAAGCAGAGTAGAAGCAGAGCAAATCTAAGAGCAAGCAGGGGCTATTTGAGAGCGAGGGCAGGATTTGGGGGAAAGAATTGCAAAATCTGAATGTGAAATCAATAAATCATGCTCTCTAATTGAAAGACCACACTCTTGAATAAAGACAGGGGGGGAAAAAAAGTCCCATAGAATGACAGCATGCACTCGAGCTGGCATGGACTCCACAAGATGGTGTAAAACCTGATGACCCCTGTTATCCCAGCAGGATTTGACAATGTTCCAAAGAACTTCTTGTGATTTCACAGAATGCTTGGCTTTCTCAGTCTTCAAGTGCCCCCATAAATGTTCAGTGGGGTTGAGGTCAGCTGACTGTGGAGGAAAGTCCATGACAGTCAGGATTCATTGGTCTTCAAGTAGATCTAGCAAAGCTTTGAGGTGTGTTTGGAGCCTTTATCCTGCTGCAGTATGAATCCTTCTCCACAAAGATGCAAACCATGTCTCTCCAGAATGGCGTGGTACTTCTCCTTGGTCAGGGTGGAGTCAATTCAGTGCAGGTGTCCAACTCCAGAGTAGGCAAAACACCCCTAAACTTGAATATTCCCGCCACCATGTTTCACTGTCGGTTTGATACACTGGGGTATCATTGTCTCTCCTGATTGTCTCCTAACATACACTCTTCTGTTACTGCCATAAATCTCTAACTTGGATTCATCAGTAAATAGGACTTTTTTCCAGTCATCCACTGTGAAATGCTGGTATTTCTCAGCCCACCCCAAGCGTTTGGCCGACCATCCATCCACAGGGAACATTTTTTTTTCCCATTTGAAAGTAATGTATATGTACTTGAAAAGTCAGAAATAAGAGTCAAAATAAAGAAATAAATTGCTCAAGTCAAGTGATTACTCAGGCTTTAGAGGTACTGAAGTGGTAAAATTTTGCTGTGATCATCTGTCAGATACTGTCAGGTTGTAGTAGTGACATTATCCATGTTTTTATAACAAGATGAGGGATAATTTTCACTGCAGTCGTATCACTATGAATGAACCTGCCAAAGTGTTCTTTCCGCTCAGAAATTTGGCAAACAAATTCATGCAATCACATTCATACATACAATATAGTGCATTTATTAACTGTTTGACTATTACTGACTATTACTATTTTTATGCTGGGTGTATTAATGGGTCAAAATACAAGGCTTGCAGAATGTAAAACAGGTTTAAGTAGTAGTGATATTTGTGAGGAATGTATTAAGAGAAGTGAAGGTACACACGACTGAAAAGTCTTCCACCAGTGTTGCAAGGCTGATGAGATAATTCACTACATTACTGGAACATCCAGTCACAGGAATGTCACCTCTGACACAGAGACATTTGGCCAAGCTGCCCTTTTGATTGAGACATCAAGGTATCAGTGAGGTTTTGACAGGGATGGAAATTAGCACCGGCCACCGGCCAAATGCTGGTGAATTAGTGAAGTGGCTGGTGAATGTGGCCGGTGGCATTCAATGGAGTTGTTCTACAAATGACCTGTGGAGGGCAGCGATACGACTATGCTGCATCTAGTCTGTCGCAAGTTTCGCTTCTAGCCTAACCTGACAGACTATTTTAACACTGTGGCTTCACATTGTGGGTGTAAAGAGAGCAGCTGATATCAGTTCGCCTTCACAAGAGGTGATTTTTTCAATGAGAAGTGGAGGAGAGCTGACTGTGGGGAGTTACGTGACTGGCTAGTTTTCGATGAGAGTAGTCTGTCGATGTTTTGCTCCCACTGTCGCCACCCGCTTCGGCCAGCAGCAAGACAGACAAAAGCTTTATTGTAGGCACCGAAAATTTGAAATTGGTGGCTATCAAGGACCACAAAGCCTCCAAATGCCACAAGGAGGTGATCTGCACTGTGTGTGAGTGGGAGAGAGAGAATTAAAAATGGATAACCATAAGTGAATAAATATTAATTTAATACTTTTTATTAATACTTTTTATGGGAAAATGTGTATTAGTTTTATTGTATTAGTTTGTTTGTTTTTTTACATGGCAAGACAAGCACATGATCAGTGTGATTACAAAATGGTGGCTGGTAAAATATATGAGTGGTTGGTAGAATTTAAGTTAATCATAATAAGCTAATTTCCAACACTGGGTTTTGACCAGACACAATGGGGGATGCATAGATTTTAGACATCAGAGTGAGAGCAGCCTGCAGAGGCCGGGTGGCTCCTTCCCTCAAACCTCAGCTGAGTTATTCTGATGCTTCTTGTCTTGTCTGCGAGTCCTGTTTAATTCAGAATCAAAGAGTATATTTGGGCAGTTTTGTTCCCATCGTCACTTGCAAAATGTGAGAGAGGGACAGAAAGAAAAGGAGAGGAAAGAGGGAAAGGAGGGAGAGAGAGAAAGCTGCAGCTTTGAAATGCTAAACAAGCCGCTCATTGTTCTTGGCCAGCTGCCTCACCCCCAAAAAACAAAACCTTAAGAGTTCGAACGTGGGTGTGTGAATGTATGTCGTGTATGTACGTGTGTTTCTGTCTGCCTGTGTAGGAGACGTAAAAGGAATCTTCACAGGGTTATACACACCTACAGCTGCTTGAGATCGTCATAGCTGGGGTCAGGGTAATGGTAAGTGACATAGGAAGAGAGGAAGAGAAACTTAGTCTGGGTGGATTCCTTCCAGGTGACATGATGTTACATGAATACAGTACAATCATGACACAGCTGCTGCAAATCACACACTTCTGAATGACAAATCTGATTTGGGATTAAAAAAGAAAGTGAGTGTCTCCTTTTTATATATATATATATATATATATATACACGATTCTGTGGTAACTTGTTGATTGGAAAACCACTAGTTTTAACAAAAATGAGCTGAGTTGAGATGAAACAATTGGTTGGTTAATGATGGTAAGCTGAATATCTTTGGGTTTGGGACGGTTGGTCGGATAAAACAAGTGAACTGACAGTTTCACCTTACACTCTAGGAATTTGTGAGAGGTGTTTTTAACTAAACAATTATATATTAAGAGCAAATGAGTGGCAGATTTATTTCAAAATATTGTTGACCACATACTGAACTAAGGGTGGGAGATATGGTGTCTGAAAAAAAATCTTTAGTAGTATGGATACCATGGACAAGCAGAATGGGTGTAATTCAACTTTTAGGACCAGTGAAGGACAACATTTAAAATACAGTGCATCATAAAGCCATTATCTAGTCTCATATTTCATTACTGATATATGAATGGGTTGCCTCTTCCAGTTCTACATCACAGCTTGTATTCGAGCCATTGTGGACGTTAGCTTTTCCTCAGTGTATCTGTCTACTGTATCCAGAAACTCAGAGGATCTGTTCCAGCCAGCATGGCAGACAATCACAGCAGCTATCAAAGCCAGTTCCTGAAACCTGTTCTTCAGCTGGACACAAGATGAAAGAAGAAGGCGGCTTCTTTCAACAAGCACCTCTATTATCCACATCTTAGTATCAAAATAGTGGTTTGTGTTAAAACATGTTACTTCACCAGTTCACTGAGGAGCTTCAGGAAGTAGCTCCAGTTCACCATATCAATGTATTATGAGAACTGGATAACTTGTTCCACAGTGGTGCCACATTCATTTCAATGAAAGTTGCTCACAAATGCCACAGATTTTTCAGGCTTCTGCATTTGTAAGCCAATGGAGCACCCTTCTCTGGTTGTTATTGAGACACACAGAAAAATGTTATCACTGCTTTAACAGCACATTCTTTTGCAATAACTGTGTATGGGAAAAAGTCCAATGGGCCACAGGGCGTCACGGAGCGTGCAATTCCAACTGTGGCCACTATAACAAGATTGCCTCACAGTCCAGCGCTTTTATTGACGGCTTGGTTCATCTCTGGTGTTGCCCTCCATTGTGCATTCAAAGGCCAAAACCGCCACCAAAAGTATCACCAAAGACAGTTTCCTAGTAACACCCATGATGCAACCGGGTCTGCATTCATCCCATTTCTGCCAACAACCAATTTCAGCAATTGCCTGAAACTAACGTATACTTTGGTATTGGATAAAATATCTGAACTAGTCTGACATTCAGGTCACCTGGGAAGTTTTATATTTTCCAATTGGAAAAAAAGATCTTTGAATCAACCTTATAGTCGGAATTTAAAGTAGGATATGTGGGAATTTTTTGTAAGCTCTCTTATCTCTAACATGACATCAACAAGTGCTCAAGCATATAAAAAAAATGGAAAACACGGAGGAGAATCTGTCAACAGCCCAAGGTATCAACTTAATGAACACAATCAGTTGTCAAGATGGTAAAAAGTGGGACAACAAAGCCGGTTTTAAATGACCAGAATTCTCCTTTAAACTTGAGTTGAACCAACTTTTTGCCTTCTTTTACCTTCTCTCATCTTCTCCAATGTTAGGTGTAGCTTGAGAGATCATTGCAAAAAATACTTGATGTGTTGACAGTTTATCACAGGGGACATCTGAGAAATCAAAGACTCTATGGTGCTGAACACCATCTGCTTGTAGAAATCAAATATTTAACACTCATTTACTTGGACGCCTCCAACTCCAGCTTTCATTGACTTCTAATAATGCGTTGACTTACCAGATGAGTCCCTTGGAGAAAGAAATATTTCTAGGTTGAGAAACCACTGGCGTAAAACTCGTGCAATGTTAAGTCCAAAAGGTCGACCAGGCATTTGTTGCTAATTCAGTAGCTTATGTCTGCACAACAATTAGGCCAAAGTCCTCCAGTTCTTACGTTTAGCCGACTTATTGACACCAGATTTCATAAACCCTGTTTTCCTTTGAACAGCAACATAACAATGAACAATCCACACAGACAGGAACGGACCAACGCTTCGACACCCATATCTAGGACAGGAGAGTTATTGGGTTTGGGATGCATCACTGTGTGCAAGTGTGTGTGTGTGTGTGTGTGTGTGTGTGTGTCCTAGTCCACCCATTGGTTTCCCAGTGCCAAGCCCCGGAGGAGAGGCTCGATCTCAAGCCTCACCCCACTGACACACATCACCATCACGTCACAGTCCTGAAACACCGTCAACATTCCTTGACAGCCGCATTTTTTCTTACACATGACCAAATGTGTGCCTGCAAGCGAGGCAGGAAAGGGTGTAGCTAGGTAGGTGTCTCCAGCCAGGTTATTAGTCATCAATAATGTGGAAATTTAAGTTAAAAAAAGAGAATTTAAGTGAGCTGGAGCAGTCTAATAATCTCAAATGTGTGTCATGCAGCCTTTTAAACTAGGAACACATCAATATAAGCTATATTAGATTATGATAAACTCCCATATAATATATAGTGTCATATTACCACATCATTAACACATGTATTGTTCAGCTCTAATAGGGACATTTGAATACTTGAACAAAGGATATCTGCAGTCTATTACACACGTACACAGTGGTATAATGCTGCCAGTTTGCAACGAGACACTTTGACATAAAGCAGGCAGTGGAAAGGTGAGTGAGTGCAATATGGCTTGAAATCAAAGTAGATGTAATATGAAGCAGGAATTATATAGATTTGGTGGTTGATGTTAAATATGTACTTCACAAGTGTGCTTGGATATCGCCAGCCTCCCTTGTTCAGCAGGTAGGCCCAGTGAGTCGCATATGGCTTCATCTCTGCAGCCAGTCTATAACCAGCCTCCGGCTCGGTGCCACTGTGGCTTCATGTACAGGATACTCTGTGTCACTCTCTCCAGCCGTCGCGACGTCTGATCTCGACATGCCCCATAGACTATAAGATCAGTAATCCCCCCACCCCCCCCCACCTCTCCCGGATCACGTCAGTTTCGCCCCTCAAACTATGGGCGCACCTTCCGTTTTGACAGTTGCGTAATAGACTGGCCCTATCGTTTTAACTCTATTACGCATACGGCTGGGTGCTATGTAGTAATACCGCTGTGAGATCTAATCTACAAATGGACAATAATCGGAACGGATCTGCGGTAAAAGGAGAGGGCTTGGTTTCTGACCTGGGCCGGTGCCAACCCCTACCTTCCTCTGGCCCGGCCCTGCCCGGCGCGGCCTGCTAACCCCGGCCAGGCTGACCGGCCCCGGGGCGGCGCGTCAGAGCGCAGCGGTCTGCGCTCACACACCGAGGCGAGCACTATGTGTGTGTGTGTGTGTGTGTGTGTGCGTGTGTTTGTGCGTGCATGTGTGTGTGTGTGTCAGTCTCAGTCAGTGACACGGTTATATGACAGGGGCTAAGCTAATCGGCAGCTAACGTCATGCACGCCTGACACATTTTCAGCCCTGTTAGTGAGAAGACATGAGCGAGGATGTGCAGCCCTTACCGGGCCTGCTGCATGCAGAGAGGGAAGGCTACTGTAGGATTGCAGGGATGTACTTACTGCTGACTTTCATGCTGCCGAAAGCTGAGGGCTGCGGCACTGGTTTGCAGCTCTCCGCGAAGGATGTGGTCCTGGGCCGACCCGACATGATCCAATCCCTTTGATTCTCGGACTCTCGGAGACTTGTGACTCTCTACACGGCAGGGCTGGTCGGTTCTCCGAACCTTCTCATCCAAAAAGGATGACAGTAAATGAATAACACTATAATTCACAGGGGGGAGGAAGGCAGACAGAAAGCGATCCCTTTATCCCACAATCCTTCACACTAGTTCGTCTCACCTAATAAACTACCCTTTCTTTCCCACCAGCGGTCAATCAGAGCATCATTTCTTCCGTATATTCCTCGTTTTCTTTCAATGGGCCTCTAAAGACACGTCTCCGACTAAAATAGTCATGAATCTGGCCTCTCCCTGTGGGCCCCCCGATTAAAAACCAATTGAGATTTCTTTCTGGATGCGGATTGAATTTCACAAAGATGAAGAAGGGTGAGATCAGGTGTTCAGAGAGCGGATCCGGTGCGGATCACGGGCAAATGCGGCGTTTTCTTGGCGATTCAGGACGCATGCAGTTCCTCTTCATATCCCGATGTGGAGGCTCAGTGATCCGACTGCCATGGCGGCTCCCTCGCTATACGCTAGCCTACAGAGACCGTCCGACGGAAAATCTGCCTTCTTCTGCGACTTCAGCGGCTCTGCGGTGAATCCAAATCTGCCCTTGCCGCCGTCAAATTTCGGTGTCTTGACCGAGGCCCCGGGGCGGCGAGCTCTTCAGAAAATGATGGTCTTAAGGTACAGAGTGCGACGATACTGAATTTCTTTTTTTTTATTCCTTCCCCATAGGTTTCAGGCTCGCTGTCTTTGTCGCTACGCCCGATAGCTACGCCATTTCCGTAAAAGGTTATCGGGATGTGTCTGCTATGAGGGAAGGAGGTGCACGCTGCTGACGTAAACCGAGACGGGGAATATGAAAACTGTGAACGCGCAAAAGGTGAATCTGGGGTGGCCAATTGGACCAATCAGAGAGGGTATCCTTTAGAAATGGGCGTTTACAGTTTTCCTTTAGACCAATCAGAACGTGGCTCTTGAACACCACATGGCACAATTTGCTTGGCACCGCCTACACGACTTCAAAGGCTTTTTTTCCACGCCGCTACGGGAACAATGGGCGGATCTGCTCTCGGGATTGATGACTTTGTCGTCCAATGGAGCTCCGAAATCAGACTGTCAGTACAAACGGACCCAGCTGTCACAGAGCACCGGTGGTCATGCAGCACTGTTGCTATGTCAGTTGCAAAACGCCTGTCCTCTATTTTCCTCTCACACCTATTTATGCACGCGGCTCCGGGCACATCCATTTAATTTGTGTCATAATGCTTAGGAATTATAATAATGTGTGTGCATATGTGCATGGCAGCCTTGTCACTAGAGCTCTTTATCCAGCTTCACCCCATATAAGGCATCTTTTATAACGGGAATGCGAGGCTGTGACTAATTAATAGTAAATAAATACTTCATGTATATGTATTTTTCTGTTCTTTCCCAAATCACCATATCACTCTCTTTGCACTACTCTCATTCCAACAATATATATCTTTAGCCATTTTTCCATCAAATGTAAATGGTCTTATGGTCCAATCAAATCAAACTATTGTTATTCATTACTTTTTACAGATCTGTAAAATATTAGTAAAAGAGTTATTAACCATTAATGAATCCACTGCACACATATCATGTAAATATTCACAAGTGCACTAAATGTGTATTAATCCGCCACTGAAAACAGTCCCCAACAAACACACTGTTTTCTTCTGTTTGAGTAATGTTTGCTTAAAACTAAAGTGTCCAGCTGTTATAGGAAATCACTGAGCCTTTTCTAAAACTGAAACTAAATATATATGTGGTAAGTTTCTAATGATTTACATCTTCAGAAGGGACCATTGGATTTGGGGCTAAGAGCAACAAAAAGGGAAGTCGACTTACTACAAAGTGGTAAAGTTTATGCTCCTCTGGTATTTAAAACCACTTGAGGTGAGGTATCCAAGATCAAATCAAATCAAAAATGTGGTGCATGCAAAGACTTAGAAAGAGATGAGGGGGTGAGAGTGTGTGTGATTGATTCACAGCTATTTTTATTCTACAATTTCTCAACATGTCACATCTTAAACAGAGTGCAGGCCACTCATCTTAGCTTGACAGGAAAGTCTTTCCTCCTGCACAACAAAACTGGTAGTGTGTCTTTTGTGTGGTCTGTATGTCCTCTGTTATGCTCGACATCAAAGGGAATTTCTCCCAGGCTTCTTCAATGGTTCATATGCAGAATGAAGAGCAAAATCAGGCAGCAGAGCAGAAGTAATGCAAGACACTGTATTCCCTTCATGGCAACACTTCCCCCGGCAAACACGCTTTCCCATTAGTGAAAGGAAAAAGTGCAGAGAGACAGACAGGAGATAGTGGAGGGAGTGAGACAGACAAGCTAGACAGGAAAGAGAAATATAAAAATACATATCAATAAATATCATGAAAACTCCTGAAAGACTCTGTAGATTAATTGTTAACTATTTTGGTTGATTAAGTGATTTAGCTTTTACCATGAAAAAGCAAATGAAGGTCAGGTTTAGTATTTAGCACCAATTCAATGCTGGATAACCGAAAAGGCAAAGTGGGCAAGTTATTACTGTCTTATAGAGGGGCCTTCTTAATAGCATTAATATTTCAGTTGATATTATACGTACATGTTGTTAAACTAATTTATATTAAATCAAATTATAACAAATTAACTGACATACAGTCAATAGGGTATTCCAACATAGAAACACTGTCTGGTTTCTGCTCTCTCTTGCATGAAGTCAGTGATTTATACACTTTCTGTTTAAGCTGTTCATGCTGTGAGGCTCCTCTCCAGAAGATGCAGAATGAACATGAAGTGGTGCAGAGGTACTTCTGAAAGTAAACAAATGAGGGCTTGAGGGTCAGCAGGTCTCCCTTTCTCTTATACATGACACACACTCCAGATAACTGTGACTGTTGAACAATAAATACTCTTGATGAGTCAGGACAATAATACTGACATCATATTTAAATGTAGAAATGTGAAAGCAGAGACCTGTCTGCACCATGCTGACAGTGTGGGCGTGGTGTCCCATAAACCAGCTGTACATGGGAAGCAAGTACAGTCTATACATAGTCTGTATAGACTGTGAGGGGTAAATTATAAAGCAACAATCAGCTGGTACAATAAAACAGCATAGCAACATTTTAAGGAATGTATATGACAATGTAAAAAGGAGACAGAAAGTCATTCTGTACATCAAAACATCTACAAATAAATATTAAAATAAATATTTGCAAAATAGCTGTTGTGCACATTTTTACTGTTGAGTGAAAACCTTTTTACTTTGCATTCTGGGTCTTGCATTATAAATTATGCTTCATTAACCTTTAGCCCATGAAACACCTTCGAAATAGATCCGGTAATTTAAAAAAAGAATGCATTAATGCCAGCTGCAAATATACTGCATGTATTTTTCTTAACATCAGACTTATGGAATGTGAGGGTTTTCTTCTGACAGCAAAAATACACATCTAATGCCATAAGTAATATTAAAAACTAAACACTGTGTGCTTTTGAGCTACAAAGGTTTTCACAAATCTAACAGTCTCATGAGTAAAACCACTCCTTCCCACTGTGCACAGCTCAAGAATATCAACCCATTGAAAGTTTAAACTTTCTTTGTATAGAATGCAAAACACATTGAAAGATTCAGTCAAGTCATAGATGCACATTAGCTTTATAGGTGCTGAACTTTGTGCCTCGTCTTATCCTCAAAGCTAATTTTATACAATGTTTCTCGGGGAATGAATTCAAGTGGTGGAAATGGATGAACATGTAAAGTGCAGTGTGTTCATACAAAAGTGGGTTTGATGTCTTCTTTGAACACCACAGGGTGTGGGGAGCGGTAGAGGCTGTAGCCTTCGTACTCGCTGTCCGAGGAATCAGAAGAAGTGTCTGAGGACAGGAGCGAGCCCCGCTGCAGGCAGGAGTCACAATAGGGACGGTGGTAGTAACAGTAGTCTGTTGAGCTGCTAGAGTCTGAGTCCCAGTACCCACAGGAGTCTCTAATGCGTCTACGGTGCTGCTTATTATCATCACTCGCTTCCACGTCAGGTGTGTGACCATGATCTGCACATGGCGAGACTGAACATCTGTGAGACCTACTAACACACCTCCGACATTTTCTTATCACTTCATGCCCTTCTGTCTCCTCATCCTCCTCCCCTTCCTCCACCTCAAGATCGCTGTTGTGAACTTGGCGGAGGGTGCTGTCCACAGTGACTCCCTCAGGATGCTTGTCTTGATTCTGGGCTTCACAGTTTTCCCTCGTCTTCCCACAAACAGCAGCCTCCGAACCTGTGTAGAAGCAAGGCGGGGCCAAACCTCTTCTGGAGGAGTGGAAGGGCGGTCGACGTTTCCTCATCGCATAGGGAGAGATGCTGGGGTAGCTGAAGACTACAGGTGGGCGAGGGGAGCGTGGTGTCCGCGGGGAGAGCGGGGAAAGTGCAGAGGCTTCTATAAATTTTAGCTGAGAAGGCGTCCTGGCTGTCTGACTGGGAGATTTGAGTGCAGTTTCAATGACTGCATCCACACTCAGTTCTTGGAGAATCTCCTGCAACTGCTCGCTGCTGACAAAACCAGTCAGTCTGGCGTTGGGTCCCAGCGGGGATGTTAGGCCGCTGTAATTGCTGAAGGATTGTAGGGAGGTAACAAAATCAACTGTCTCTTTTGCTGTCCTGACTAAACCAGGGGACTGGAGAGACGCAGGCTGTTTGAAATCCTCCACTCTTCTAGATTCAGCTGTGTCTCTGCCTATGGGACCAGCAACGGAGGCAGTCCTCTGATTTTCACCCGCATCAGGGAGAGGAGAGGAGGCAGCAGCGGGGGTGGTGGAGTTCGGAGCAGGGGCAGAAGGCGGTAGAGCATTAGACGACGATGAAACAGCGGCAGCAGTGAGGCGAGGGGAGAGATGAGGGGCTGAGAGTCTGGATTTTGTGCCTATGTGAGGTAGAGGAGAAGAGGGGCCGTCAGACTGTAGCTCTGTGGTCTGAGTGGAGGAGGAGTTGAGGTTTGTGGCGGAAGAGTCCATTTCCTGTTCCCCAGGTGGTTGGCTGGCTGACATGAGACGCAGGAGTTTATCTTTGGCGTTGTTCACCTGCTCCTGCAGACTGTCAATCACTGCGTTCTTCTGAAAGTTGTAACAGGAAACACAAGTTGAAGGGGAAAGTTTTGTTTGGAAAAATCTACCTTTAAACAAATCTCCTGCCTTTGGATGGTTTTTAAATCGACACAGACAGTGTTGCCAAGCTCCACTGCTGTCAAGTTATTTTTAACTCCATCTAAATTACAGTCTTCTCAGTCAATTTCCAATGAAAGCTATTTGCAATTTGATGGTTAACTGCATGTCTCAGCTGTATGTCTCAGTGACTTATTGTCACCATATCCCTCTGTTGACTCCAATTTAAAAAGGCTTATAAAAGAATAATCTTAGGCAACTTTAAGTCTGAAGATGTTGATAATGTGTCTTGTATGAAAATCAGTGTCATCAGAAGAAAGAAAACATGCTGTTATTTTTAACAATGCTTTGTATGTGCAGACAACACCAAGAATAATGTTAAAGAGAAGGGTGACTTCGATCAGTGATGTCAAATTAGAACAAAAAAAGATTTATGTAGCTTGAAATAATGTGACATTCATTGGACAAGCTCATATGAATGATATTTTTTTGATTTTCTTATAGAAAAAGAGTGATTCAGTACCTCATTAATGAGTTTTTTCATGGAGTTGTTCTCCCCCAGCAGGTAGTAGATCTCATCCTGGCTGTACACAGAGGGCTGGCTCTTGCTGGGGCTGCTGAAATACTTGGCCATCTGACTCGGGTTGTTCTGATCTTCTTCAAACTGCCGCCACTGGGTCAGCTGCATGTTGGTCAATGTGAGGAGAAAAAAATGTATAGAACGTTACTGTAACTTTCAGCTATATACAATACACACACCGGTAATAAAGGTTCCCAGGGTGATTTGACATGAGATCTTTTGACCAGGTGTGTTTGAGCTTATTGCTCACCATTAAAATATTTCCTTCCTTTCCTTAAGAGGCATTCCTTTACTGTAACATAAACCCACTGCCAGACACTTAGAGAGTCATAAACCTGTTTGCAACAGCCTACGTAGTTTTGACTCATAAACACTTGCTGCCTGAGTCACACTCCACTGATAGACATGGCAAACTGACACGCATATGGAAAAGGGAGGTGTGGGCACCACAATCACTCATAGAATTGACTTGTTTTGTCAAAACAAAAAGGGAAAGCCATACAAGCATTTGTCATTCATCTGTCTGTCTCACACATATGTCTATGTTTATTTTCTGTCTGTCTGAATGATTGTGGCTGTTTTTCACTGCTGATTTCCAGACATAGTATCCTATGATTAGATGACAGTTCTGCCTAAACAATAATATCCCCCTCCCTGGTGGTTAATGCCTTAGTGATGCTGCTAAAGAACTGTCATCACCAGAAACATTGGAGATGTCAGCTGTGTTTTTCCAAGCATGTAGAAGGGATCCTGCACATTCCCCCCAGAACTTGCAGCAGAAACATTTGAGAGAAAATAGCTAAATATGCTTTTTCATCCTCTTTGTCAGGACTTTCATGCATCTTAAGGTGTTTTAATTACCTGAGGCACAAACAGCATGCAGTTGGTAGCCAGTGTGCAGATGAAAATGGCTCCAGCCACAGTGCTGTAGACCAGGTTGGGCCAAGCCTGCAGGAAAATGGACACAGGGACGGCTACAGACGAGGAGAGGGTGACCAAAGTGACAGCTGTTATGATGGTGGGAGACTGGTTGACTGGAGGGTGGCTGACGTTGCTGGTCAGCCCAGCCAGGTAAGTCCCATAGAGGAGAAGACAACCCTAAAGAGAGGTGCAGAGACAAAGTTAAGACAAAGGGGGGAAATTTAAAGCAACATGTTAGATGTTGAGTTCTCTAATAATCACTGGAGATGATATTTTGTCTTTAAGCAATAAATGATTTCATGAATTAAGAAATAGTGCAACTGCCCGTAGTGATTTTGTGTTTATATATACATTGTCTGGTATAGGGCAGTAAGCAGTACCACATGATGGCTGCATGATGTAGCATCATACATAACATTTGTCAAAACATGTTCACTTCATCTTCTGTCATTGCACAAGTTTGTCATTCAATACTAAATATTTTAGTTCATCTTGGGGATGCAGCAATCCATGTGACTTCACCATCTGAAGGTCCTGTAATAATATATATCAGTTATGTTATATGAAGAAACCTCACTTTCCCCATAGAGACTCTCGAGTTTGTTATCTTATACATTAGAACAAAGTAATTGACTTCCTTCATTGTCAAATTGACTTCCTATTCAACCTGACTTCCTACCTGACTTCCCATTCAAATTAATTGAATTTGAATAGAACAGAGATTACTCACCTTCTGAACAGCTATAATAATAACCCACAGATCCGAGTATACAGACGAGCAGGAGTCCAGCTGAGACAACGAGTAGGAAACATCTTTTTCTACCACCTAGATCAGGGAAAAGCATACACAATCAAACCCAGTTATATTTGTCTATGTCACAATTACATTACAGAATTAATCACATTACATTTTGAAGCTGCAATCTATTCTTATAAAATCAGGGTTTCTGCAATTTAAACATTCAGAACAAAGACTGCTTATCAGCAATGCAAAATCATCATGAAATTATACCTTGATGACAGCGCTGACAGATCGTGAACACCTGATGGGGTCTGTGAGGTTCCAGGCAGTGAGAACCAGCAGGTCCACCGCAATCAACAGAAACACCATGCCCATCAGCTGGATGTCTCGGATGATCTGAGACAGAGAGTAAAGTCGGCAATCACATCCCTGTCATACAGTTACAAAACAAATTTACTCATTTCATCCATACAGCATTTTCAACCATGGAATCCAGTCAGATATTGTCAGATACCAGTAAGTCTCTTTTCAAAGTGACACCTCAAAGAAAGTAGTACTAGTACTAATGAATCATTTTCAACAACAGATCTTATCAGTGCAACACTTGACCTGAAAATGTCCGTCATGCATAATCTTTTGCTGTCTTTATTCAAATTTTTGTCTCCAGTACTTCCTCTTACCACTTTCAACCAATGTCTGTATTGCTTCCACATGCAGAAAACCAATTTAGGACTGTTCATCAAATAAACATATAAAAATGCCTCTTGAAAACCCAGGAAGGGTGCACTTAATGCATCCTGGATCACATAAAATAAACACAATACAAGGTTGTAGCTGCTGGAAACAGCCAGCACAACGAAGAGGGAAGAGGTGCATGCCTACCACTCTCTTGTCAGGAACCCGCTGGGTAAACACTCTGTACAGTCGCCACGTCTTCCCCAAAATAGGGCCAAACACCAGGGTACTGCCGACACAAAGAGTCCACATCCGAGCCTGTAGGGGAGAGCACTGTAATATTATCCAACAATCATTTATCCAACAGTGTAATGGAGTATTGAGGATGACCGATGTGCTTACTTGTAGTACAGCTGTAGATGCTCCACCTTGAGGGTGTGTTCGTTCGTCAAAAGCAAATAGGAAGCCACTGATATAGGTGAGGACGCTCCCAAAGAGAGTCAGGACATTCAGGTTGGGACTGGACATCTTCACTATCCTGATAATACCACACATGCATACGTACACACAATGAATCAATACATTTTTTGTGTTTGTCTCTTTGTGTTTATATATATATATATATATATGTATATATTTCACTTCGCACCCTACCTGTTGTTTTTGAAGCGCAGTGTGAAGAGGAGGAAGCAGAAGGCCAGCAGGATGCCACAGGAGAGCAGTGTCCACACCACAGCACTTAGCACTGGGGAGAGGGAACGCCTTGGAAGCTCCACGGCCATCTGCACACACATGCACATGTAAACCTCTTGAAATCACATCTAAAATATTACAGAAGTAGCTTGTTCACACATACATGATTTGATTATTTGATCGTTCATTATGTGTATTCTAAACCCTGATTTTTGCGATCGATAGATGTAAAATACAAAAGAAGCACACAGTATTCGTCTGAGTAAACAAATCTTTATTAAGGCAAATGGAGCAACAAACATCACGCTTAAGTTTTGCTGACTTTAATCTAAAAAAAAAAAAAAAAACATAAAATAACTGAAAGCATTCAAAATGGGAGATGAAAAAAATGTTCTGAGATTTTAGATGCTGACAGGCGAGATGATCAGAGGGGCTGAGTTGATACCATCATGATTACGTCGGGGGCTAAAGTAGGGAAAAAGTTTTTCACTGAATGAGTATCCAGTGAATGAATATATATGAGAAGCAGAGTCCACGTTGTAAAAAGAAACCTGCCCCGACTCCAGATCCACATACACCCCGACTCTCTGCGGCCTCTCAACCAGTGGCACACAGATAGGAGTGCTGCTGAGGACCCAGTAGCTCTTGTCCTTTCTAAGCCCCAAGCTCCAGTAGCCTCTTTCAGGGTTTAGTATATTCCCTCCTTTTCTGTTGGCAGACTCAAGTCCAACTCCGATGTCCCACTCCGTCTTTCCTTTCACCTGGACCTCATAATAGAACCTACCAGAGGAGAAACCCTCCTTTCCCAAAACACTAACACCGGGGTAAAACCTCTCTGAGTTGTCGGGGAGGCTAAGCGCTACATTGCTGTGATAGACCTGTTTCTTGTTTTCTGATAGCACCAGTTTGGGATGAGCGGTATCAGGGTCCAGCGTCACATCCACAGCACACTGCTGAGCCCTCTGAAATTCTGTCTCACACAGCCTTTTCACTTCAGCCTTTACTGTCTCCTCCAGCTGACATGCTACTCTCCTGACTGCTCTCCTCACTGCGCCCACATAAACAGCACTTTCTACACTGACGTCAGACCAATCTTTGGTGGCTGGCAGCGTGGAGAAAGCTGGAAAACTCTGCAGGAGGTAGAAGTCGTCTTCGGTGTGAGAGAGCTGCTCCAGCTCAGTGCTTTTCCGCTTCAGCTCATCAACCTCCTGTTCCAGTTCCACGATGAGCCCGTTGGCCCTGCTTTCAACTTGCCTCTGCTTTGCACCAATCCCTTCCACCACCTCAGCTTTGCCTCTGTGGATGGACTGGAGCAGTTTGGTGAAGACTTGTAAACTCTCCTCAATCTCTTTTTCTGTGTTCCCTCTGCTGAGCTGCGTGGTTTGTTTGATTTCACTGATTTTCTGCAGTCGGTCATGGATCATTTTTTCCACCACTGCATGTATCCTTCCGATTTGAGCTCTCTTGTTTCTGCTTTCACCCTCAATAGGAACAGTGTGATGAGCCTTGTGGTCTTTCTTAACACAGATCTGGCACACGTACGCCTGGTCAGTGTTACAGAACCGGTCCAGGAGTTTCTCGTGCTTCTGACACATTCTGTCTTGCATGTTCATCATGGGGTTGACCAGGTGGTGTTTCTTGAAGGTGCCTAGAACATGATGGGGCTCCAGGTGAGTCTCACAGAATGAGGCAAGACAGTCCAGACAGGATTTAAGAGCTTTGACCCTTTTCCCAATGCACACATCACATGAAACATCTCCTTTATGGCCAGAGGATTGGCCCTCAGTACTGGTTTCATTTTCCTCTCTCTTTTCCACCGACTTCTTGAAGTGAGAAGCCACCTCTGATATGAAGGTGTTAACTTTGAGCTCAGGCCTCCTGTAGAACTTCTGCTTGCACACGGGGCACTGTGACAGATTAGCGCACTGCCAGTAACTTTGTATGCAATCCCTGCAGAAGTTGTGCCCACAAGGAGTGGAGACCGGTTGGTTGAATAAATCCAGACAGATGGGGCAAAGAAGCTGCTCCTCAGACAGCACACTGCCAGCAGTCGCCATATCTGGGAACACATCCAGAAAGAAAGCAGGTGGGATTTTATGGAATAAGTTGGCACCAGTCCTTGTGTTTTTTTTTTCCAGTATACTAATAGGCTTAGAAACAGTTGTGCCTGGTGAGCTGTCTATGTCCATGAATAGCAACAAATCCATGGTGTTACATTTCATCAAAGGATATTTCATTTGAGTTGAATGGATTTCATATCAGCTGACTGACTTTGACATACGATAACAAGGAAATATTGTTATATTACAATAAAATAAAATAAAACTGAACATTAAAACACGATCTTGTCAGATAAACCATTACAATAACAAAACACACACAGCTCAGCTAACTGTTCCTTTCCCCTTGAGGGAAGATGATATCTATACTATGACAGCATTGCATGCATAAATCAACTCCATGAAGGAAACCAAAGCAACAACTCACCTCGATTCTATGAACAGTTGTGGAGCCAAAAGGAGACTGTCAGAGAGCGTTGGTGTTCCCTCATACACCGTCTCTACTACTTATGTTTCTATTTAGAAAGTCATATTAGACTTTCTTGTGCCCGCCTCATGTTGCTGGGCTGTTCTCACTCTTCTCTTAAAGGGACAGGTGGCGGTGACGATACTAAACATAGCTTCACTAGTCCATTCCCATTACCTTTCCTGATCTGACTTGTCAAGTGGTAAATAACACCTTTCAAGTGTGTTCTCCTTTGATATATTTTGTTTGGGTTGGTGCTTTCAGTCATGTAACACAGGGTTAGGTAAGTGCAGTGGATAGGGAGACAAACACTTTTACCAATAACTTAAAGTAAAAAAGTCATTTTAAAACCTTAATTATATTGTATGTGATGCAGTCTTGTGTCATGTATTTCACATTTCATAATTAATCAATTTGTTACAAGCAGTGTCAAAATAATGGACTACACATTCAACTGAAGTATGGCCATATGTAAGCCTTATAGATATGTTCACCCTTTAACCTTCTGAAGTTGCCAAAAATATTCTGTTGGTCAGTCATGGTGGATGTCATTAAACTGAATCTGCCAACATGTATGAGCCTGTATATATGTCAGCACTGTGTGTGTGTGTGTGTGTGTGTGTGTGTGTGTGTGTATTTATATATACATGTACGAGTGTGTGTGTGTGGGTACGTGTGTGCGAGCAGTAGCAATTGCATACTTAAGAGAGGAACACTATATTTCTGTACATGCTATTTTTGGATTTCAGTATGTTATTGCGTGTCTAGTGCATCATGGGTATGTGTGATTACCGTGCTGAGACTGCATAGTCTCTGCAGAATGTTGAGGCCCTCCTGCCTGTTGACCCCTGAGTGGATGAAGCAGAGTGGGGAATCACACTGTGAGCTGCAGTTCTGCTCAGGCTCCATGATTGGCCCCAGTCTGTCCTCTTTCACATGCACATCCTGAGGAGCAAACAGGTGATATGACAGATATGATGTCATGTCCAATAAAGAAACTAACCTACAACCATTGAGATGACAAACCCATGAATCCCTTATTCTCAGTTTGGTCATAACATTTCTACTCTACTCTACCTTTATACCTTAATAATTAGATCACACACTGAACTCAAAGGGCACTAGAGACCAGGGGAGCATATTTTGTGTGATTTCCTGCATCTTCAGGTCTATAATTCACTAAATAGCTGTAAGACTTGTAGCCACCACAGTGTGGTGCTCTCCTCTGAGAGGACAAGTGATGAGAGCATGGGTGTAATTTTGCCATGCACTGATATAAGACCAACAATTTTTTACACCAGTAGCACAAATAAACACAAAGACTCATGTTATAATTAAAACAAAAATGCACAAATAATAAGTATTTCCCACCATAATCCAAATTGAGAACTTGGCCTGTGTGGTAGGAAGCATGTGTGTTTCTGCTTATCTTTAATAGCCACTAGCATGACATCATTAGAGGTGAACCTGCCAACACAGGATCACACTCTGCACACACATCTGTGCAGAAGGCGAAAGACAGAGTGAGATGAGAGAAAATGTTGCAGTTGCGATATACTAAAGCTATCATTTTCAGTTTCACTGAAGATCGCATTATCTGCAGTCAGCCTGGTTATATTTAAGGCATCCAAGACTGAACACATAAACTTTGGAAAGTATCACCAAACAACAGTTTGTCACTCTTGCCACAGGCATTTTTATGAGACTACCTGTGCTGCACTGACATGTTACAGATGTAATTATGCAGCATGGTATCACTTGATAGTCTGAGCTGTAACTAGTACAGACTGAACGTCTGGTCACGGAAAATGCTGCAGTGACTCAGCTATATGTTGTTGAGACGATGTAAGACCACTTGTATCAATACAAATTTGCAGACAGGTGAGTGTTTATGTGAGCAGCGTATTATTAGGCATTGCATGTCTCGTCATTGTCTGTAGAATGACTAAGATACCTGAAGGGCTCAGGGATAATTGGATTATGGATCCATAAAAAGGAAATCTGTATCCAAAAAGAAACTGGATTGGGTCATTGGAAAGAAAATATACAACAATAACATGAGACATAAAGATAATCTATTTGAAAGGTTTTTTTTAGGTGTAAGTTAAGCCCAAAGTGAACTATTTTCAAAAATTAATGGTGTCAACAGAACAATGAAGGCCTCTGGGCAGCATATCTGGGAAATGTCTGGAGTTCCTGTTCATGTCCTGTCGTCACTTTCCAAGTTTAGATCACAGTTCTGCTGCTTCCCGCAGGAAAAGCCGGCTAGGAGAGAGGCATTTCCGCCAGTTTTTCAAACTCCTGCGTCCATAGGTTTAGGATTAGGTGAGAACCCGCCACCCTGCGGAGGTCAACAAAGGTCAGCCAACATCCAGCAGTGGGGGTCATTTTGTAAGCAGCGAGAACAGGGCCCATCCCCAGCCTGAGTTAAGTTTTATGGACATGTTTTGACAGTTCAGAATAGTCATAAGCACTGTCTTTTGAGGTCCTGAGGCTAAACCACAAGTAATACCTGAGCTACCTGTGGGCTTGGGAGTCTTACTTACAGTAAATGTAGGGCAGGCCTAACCTGTGCAGTTTAGCTTTCCCTTGCTCACTTCCCCATAGGCTTCTCTTTAAACCTAATTTTTATTTCATTTATTGAACCATCAGGAATATTGTAATATTTATGACAGGGCTTTAAGCTCAGATAGAAAGAATTGAGTTTTTATGCTTGCCATTTAGCATTAAACCTCTCTGTTTCGCTTTGGAGATTAGAGTGGTGTAACCATGGGTGCTGCAAGATGTAAAGCCCGGTTCAGAAGCCAATATTGAAACATTCCTCCTCAGCCGGTAATCCGTTTATAAGTTTATTCTTTAAGCTGAGTTAGAATGCAATTACTGGGATCATTTCTGGGCACAATGCGCATTTTACAGGCTGGTGCCATAAATAAGTCACCCAAATGTGGTATAATTAATTTCATCAAAAGATAGTTAAGATCTGCTTTAGGAAACCATTTGGCTATTTGAGGCAAAACTCTTGAGGAGACGCACCTCACTTGTCGGGGTTTTCACATAAAATTTTATGAATTATTAGTCCACTAATGATCAATAAAGGTAATTTAGAATTATTATAAGAAAAAGTAAAATTACATATTATTCATTTTAGAATGAATCACTGATGGAGTATCACATACTGCTGAAAATTTGACATCTTTGTAAGTTTCCATCAGCAGCGGGTTTATCAATAAGCTAGTTGATTTAAGCGATTTCATCCGGTGAAAGAGATGCTTAACATGCGCTCACTCACAGCTGCATCAATGCAGCTGCACGATAAAATATCAAAGTTATGGATTAAACTACTACAACAGTAAAGAAATAAAGAAAATAAACCAAATAAGAAGAGAGGGGGGGAAAAAAAGCAAACCTCGGTGTCCAAAGCGCATGGAGGATCCCGATGCCTCCAGCTCCAGGCTCCATGGCGCAAGACTCAGAAACCTTTTGATGAAACTGGAAAATATATGAATAGATGATATATTATGTAACATTGCTACATAGGTCCCATCGCTGCACACTTGGAATTAATCCACACGACTTGCTCTGTTCGTCAAAGTGTTCACAGGTCCTGTCACTCAGGAAAAGTTCACCAGACTGCCGGAGTTTTCATTTGAACGTGGAGGGAGGGAGACGTGTGTGTCAGAGGAGGGAGGTGAGTGTGTGTATGTGTTTGTGTGTGTGTGTGTGTGTGTGTGTGTGTGTGTGTGTGTGTGTGTGTGTGTGTGTGCTCTTTCTCTCTCTGTCTCTTTCCCTCTTGTAAGCTTTCCAGCTCCAAGTGCCCACCAAACTGGTTTCAGAGTGTGATGTGACCCATGTGGGGCAGCAGCTACAGGGATGTGACAGTGTGGGTGCAGCATGTTTCAGGGGCCTCTGGGGACTGGGTGGCATATGGGACAGGACGGCACATTCTGTGTCCACAGTGCAAATAAATACACTGAATAACAGCACTTGTTTTAATGGAAAGAGAAACACACGCCGTCTCTATTTTGAGATACTGGCAACATAATTCTGTAGCAGGCTGGGAGAAATTAAGGATCAAAAGACAGTTTCTCTCTGCGTGCAGTGAGCCAGCAGAAATATTTCTGCATTTGTTCCGCCAGCCATAAGGAGCATAAAGGTATTATTAAGACGTCACAGAGATTTACAGTGTGAGCCTCCATACAGGGTCATTCCTGATGAGGGAGTGTCACCACAGACTGACAGATGTAAGAGGGGAAACACAGACACACGGAGACATTATTGAAGAATAGAAGAATATGTGGATATTGACTTATCCAGTCATCAACCCCACCCCACACCCCCCATTCATTCACACACTTCTTGCTCCTGAATCAGCGCAGTATATGCTCACTGTTTCTGCTGCAGCTTCTCCCTGGGCTTTAACACAAATAAAAACCACATGGGAATTAAAACAAATCTTATTTTCAAACACAGGAATCTCACAGTAGCTGTCCAGTAATCAACCATGAGTTCCACCTTAACTTTATCGAGCCCTCGAGGAAAAGAGAAGACAGGTGAAATATAGAACACACACAAACTTGAACATAAGATATATAAAGCAATATCAAATATCAGAATGGATTGACTTTATTATGCACAAATTCCTTGGCGTTACAATGAGTGAGAAGGTGCAATAACACTTTTCAAAACTGAATCAACTACAGTTGCTTTATGCAAGATTTTACTATAAGAGATGAGAATTGTTTTATAAAGAATCAGCTGGCAGCTGTAAACGCATAAAAAGGGATTAATGTCATCAGGTCAAGCATCAAGACCAAATAATTACTTGTGTCTATTTGGATCTTTACTGTTGTGTTTCGGAAGGTGGTTTACTTGCACACACATTCAGGTAAAAGTGAGTGACAATAGCTTCTGCCACAATAGCAAAGTGTGGCATTACTCAGCAACATCAAGGCTGGACATGAAATTACTGACAACAACGATCTTCTGTTAACTATCACTCTTACATAACAGGATCTTCTGTTAATGGAAACTCTGACAACTGCTATCCTGTTATGAGATAGCAGTAAAAAACTCTTAGACACAGAAATAGTGAATGATAGCAGAATACAGGAGAACAGCCTGTAAACTCAACATTTTCACTTGTGTGTTCAGATCAAATGACACTACGGCAGCACAACATTGAGGAACTGAAACAGCATCGCCAGATCTGTTACACCCAAAGCGTGGCAGTCACGATCAGGTTTCCCCTCAAGATCAGGTTCAAGATATACAGCAACAGCAGGTGAACTGCACCAGTGCTCAAATTACTGGGAGCGTGAATATTTTATCTGGAGACACTGGACAGTTGCTCAAAAAGCAGGAGTCAAAGAGGAGAAGCTGACTTGGAGGAATGAAATGGGACACATTGTTCTACTGAGGTTACCACGCATCATCTCTCATCGTTAAGATGTTATAGTTACCAAACACAGGTGTCACTGACAGTTGGTATGTTTTTCTGGGGTACTGTATCATCCAAATGTTATCAGCTGGAAGTCCACCAAACAAAATAAATAACAAGCAAAGCTTTTAAGCCAGTGACACACCATTTCCTGTTGAACCACTCCTGACAGGCAGCACCACCGTTTCCTGACATGGAAGCATCTGCAGCTGTGATGCAACACCTGACCACGGTGTCAGCGAGTCCCACCGTTCTACAGTGTTTGAGACTGTGTGGGTGGAAATGCATTGTTCTGTGTGTGAAGCATCATCAACCCTTTCCAGCCCTTCACTGTCGTTGCCAGAGCCTGGACGCTCCCCTATGACATGCCCAGGTTTGCCCACTAACATACCCAGAGACAAAATCCCTCTCTGGAACGCTACGGCTCCTCCTGCCATGTTGCCATGGACCTGGATTAACAGCACTGGATCAAAGCTCCTCAGCAGGTTCCTGTTGTGGTGTTTCTACTGAAGGCCGCAATTACAACGACTGTGGGGGAAAAGCATCAGACCTATTCGCTCAAATTATTTATCAGTGTAGCAACAATTTACATGAATAGGAAGGTGTGTCCAAACTTTTGACTGACACAGTAGAAATAAGCTAATATGCAGTGTAGCATAACATCATATCATAGATAACAATAATTAGTAATGTAAAGTATTTCAATTTCAATTTTTTCAACAAAAAATCTAATCTCATGGTCTTCTCACTATCTTTCTCAAGAGATTTCAACAGTAGCTTGACAATTAAAAAATCTTAACTGAAGGGCCATTACCTTTACACAGAGGTTTCAATAGTAGTTATACAAAAAGTCTAATCTCATGATACTCTTATTATCTTTTTCTGGAGCTTTCAACAGTAGTTTGACGAAAAACAAAACAAAACAAACAAACAAACAAACAAAATGCGCCCCAAGGTCCTCTTACTATCTTTCTCCAGAACTTTGAGCAATAGTTTGACCCAAAAAAAATCTCAACTCAAAGGTAACTTGTTGTCTTTTTCCTTTCAACAGTAGCTTGACAAATTATAAATCCTAACTATATAGTAGAGTAGTACAGTAGTTAAACATTTTAACTAAAACATTTTAACTTAAGGGCCAAAAGCTGTTAAGAAGATGTTAAGACTGTTAAAAAAGCGAGTAGGCTAAATGAACATTAAGGACATTTTTTTTTTTTTTTTAGTCAAACTGTATCAGTTAAAATTCTTACACCCTTTAGTCATACTAAGTCATACTCACACGTTCATGTAATAGAATGATATTATTACACACACACACACACACACACACACACACACACACACACACAACCACATCACCTGGTTTCATTTCATGTTCTGAACAGCTGGAAGGAGATTTTCTTACATTTACATCGTCAGCTGCAGTCGAGGGTTAAGAGTGAATGGAACAGAATAAATAACAAAGAAAAAGGGGAAGTTTAAAGTTATTCACCATAGCAATCAAAGACTGTTAAAAAGCAGTGGATAATTATTCTCAACCACCAAGACCACCACCACCTCTCTCCTGTGGGCTCTAACCAGACTCTCTCCCTGTAGGATTAACTTCGTCTGAGTGTTGTGAGGGTGTGTGCAGTGCGTGGCTGTCATGTGTAAAGGCTCAACTAAGTGTGCGATTGTAAATGTGAAACTTGTCATGTGTGAGGTCTGGCGCGCATGTTAATGCACACTGGCTACAGCACGAGCTGATATGCCTCTGACTGAGGGCGATAAGAGGCTTTAAGAATCAAAACCCACTTATGTCAAAGCATTTTGGGCTTTGATGCACTGATCACCTGCAATACTGTATTGTTCACAGTTACTGTGAGGATCAAGAGAACGGCTCCCCATGAAATTCAGCAACCAAAAAAAGTCACTCAGATGGAATGAATCCTCAAATATAAGTATGAGACCTATGTCTACATAGTAGGGGGGTTGCCCAATTACACATACGTTATTTGGCAAAGCACAAATAGGGGGTTTCTTATGAATATTTTCTTCATACAAATATTTTAGAAATTATTTGTTTTCGGGAAGAAAAAAAAACATGTTAAATACTTGTGCGCAGGTCGGTTACATCGCTATCTCAGTCTCTCTCCTCTGTTCAGCTGTTACATCTATCAGCAGGTCTCAACAAGGGGAGTCACAACCACCTGCTACATGATGCACATTTCCTTATTTGGACATCACTCCTTGAGTTGGGGATGTTCCCCAGAGATAAAGCTGAGCTACTGACACACAAAAAGTGCTCCCAAGGGACTTTTCATAACCTGTTGTTCCCCTTCTCCTTTCCACAAAGTTAGGTTGTAAAATATAGGCAATAAATGAAAAGTGCAGAGCAATAATGGCCTTTGAAGATCTTCTCTACAAGTTAAATGCTGTGCTGTCTCTGTGTTATGGGTGTACAAATAGGTAGAGGTCTGTCTGCAATGAGGTGATGGGTTAAGTTTTAGCTCAGTAGTCAGCGCAGTTGTCTATGATCTGGGAGACTCCAATTCGAGACCCAGTGTGGGGATTTCCTTCGTAAGGTTGTTTATTCATGAACACTTATTGTAACACTTTAATCATCTAAAATTAAAAGCATAATAAGAACAAAAACAGGATTTTTAAGCCTCTTTCCACTTTTATTTGAATACAAATACAAATAATTTTGCTGCCTCAACAAATACAGATACAAATACAAATACTGGGCCCTCTGCACATCCCTACTACATAGACACACACATTTACCTTTCAGAGTTGTAGAAAGAGAAGACAGAGACAGTGACTTCCTTTTTTGAGCCCAAACCTACTATAAGAGGGTTCCAGGTCTCTAAGGCTCAAATTAAAAAGTTATTTTCTGACTTTCTCATGACTTTCAGTGTAATCTCAACTGAGGCCTATTCGACTCCTAACTGGTGGTGACAACTGGTCTCCTTATCTAACAGTTGCAACTCATTGCTTCCAGTTCCTCAGAGTTGTGTCTCAGGTTGCATCCTCTTGTCTTAACATACAAAGCATCTGTGTGTGCGCGCATGTGTTCACAAAACTTACATGTAACATAACTCCAGACGGAGTTCCTTGGGTGCCTGCTGCTGGTCTAAGGGTCTCGTCCACACACGTGCTTGAAAGAGGGTGAAAACGAAGGGAGAAGAAACACACTGCGAAAACACAGGCACCCAGCTGTGACCATTCAAAACAAACAAAATATGTGAAACTCAAAGGTTCGTTCTTGCCAGCTAGGCTGAAAGAAGCAGTAAGGCAAAAAAAAAAAGAAATTGAATGAGACACTGAGGTAGGAATAGAAACTGTGAAAAGAAGAGGGAAAAAAGTATTTAGTGGCTCTTGGCAGGTGATGTTGAAGGATTAGCAGATTGTAAGAGGCAGAATGAACTCGCCCTGGCGTCTTTTGGTTCTGGGTTAGTGAAAAGGTCTCTCAGTATTCAGCCTCCAGAATGAACTCACCTTCATATGCTAATGAAACCTGGACACATTCAAACCCCAAAATGGTTGTTCATGTAAACACACACACGAAAACACACACACTTCAAACTCTCCAATGGTTGTTGTGCATCTTTTCCTTTTTTTCCTTCCACTAAAACAAAACCACATTGTATAACTGTCTTTCTTTTTAGCAACTGCCATCAAAATTTCTAATATGATGGGAGCTTAAAAAAAAAAAAAAAAAAAAAAAAAAAAATCAAGATCACGACTCACACACATTTTCAAGATATTACAATCAGTCTTTATTATTGTTATTATATACTGTACAGTCTACTTACATCTTCTGAATGGGGTCAAAGTACATACAATTAATATATATCAATATATTTTCTGTTTAAGTGCCATCTATTCCGCAAGTCATTTAAATATGTAGTGTTTTACATTTGAAAAAGGATTTGTATAAAAGCAGTTTATTTTTGTTAAAAAAAAGGTTACATTTACTTTTTACTGTGGTTAAGCTGAAAAACGCAAAATCACTTAAAAAAAAAGACTTGATAATTCATGTTAATCTTGTCACATTTCAGGGTGCATATATCACATTTCTTCATACTCTGTTTCACTGTGTTAAAAGTCACCATTAGTAAGGCACTTAGCAAAGGCTCTAGTATAGGTGCTACTGTAACATAGAGGAGCGTTCCTCTGTTTTCTAAACATTAAGATCTAATGTGAAGCCAGGCGGAGTTCCTCCTCCTCCTCACTAATGGACACAAACTGTCTGGGAGACAATAAAATCTCCCAGCTTTCCACACAAGCAGAGAGACTAAGCAGAGATGTAACCAGGAACAGAAACACTATCTATCTTAGTTCAGAAATTAAGTGGAGTTTCTGTTTCAAAAAGACTAAATTCAGAACTATTCTCTGTCTGTGGGCTCTGTTCACACACATCTATATGTTTATGCTCAGAAAAAAAAAAATCTACCTCCCTGAACATAAACATTAAGGCTACCACGGTGTTTTGCTGAATAGCTTTTGTTCCTGTGGTTTTTCCCTGGTCCGCCCACATCCACTTCCTGTGAGTAAGACTGGCATTCTTCCACATACTCACATAACCCATGTTCTGGGTTAATTTGAAACAAATATGCCATCATGGCAAACTTTTGCAAGACTGGTGTGCAAAGACCACAATGCTGACACAAACACTGATAACAGATTGCCACCTTGATCTTATAATGTGTAAGACAACTGCATAAAACCTTTGCCCAGCAGGACCACACACTGTGTAAATAAGGCCATGTCACACAGTCTACTCTATCAGTTTAGAGTACTGTAGAGTAAAAAGTATTGTCATAGTTTCTGCTGACATACTTCAAAAATACCACATTTTCCCCACAGCACAGCAGCTTTGATGCTCACTTGGTCTGAGAAATTTTAATGAAAGCTGGCTGTGTGTTTCCAGCAGAAAAAAAAACACATTGTTCATATCCAAACTTTCAGAAAATGCAGAAAGTTGTGCTGTAGCTACTATAAAGCATAAAGATAAAGTATGTTGTCTGGAAAAGGAAAAGAATCATGCCGCTCCTTCACCCAAACAGACTTTTACTGCCCTCCTATGCTCAACCGTGAGACCAGCACCTTGATGGAGTCATGACTGACACACTGTGGTTTTGAATGGCTACATGGGAAATAAGAGGTTTCCTTCACTTGTGCAGACCTGCCAACCCTGGACTAATTTTTTGAGTACCACTTTGACCTAGATGCCTCAGATACTAGTCACTGCTGTTCACACAATGAACTATTGTACATATATTACATATCGTGTTATTTAATTTGCTACAGGGGTGTTTCCTTTCCTTGAAATTTTCCTAGAGTAGGCTCAGTTTTACAGTGCTAACACACACACACTGCTCTCCCCCCATAGCTCTCTCCTTTAATATCCAATGGTGACTTTTGATTTCTTCCTCTCCTCACTTCAAAGTGTCCTCAGTGAAGAGCTGGCCAGGTTATTTCTCGTGTGTACGTGTAACCAGGGGCGGTGGGTAATGCGTGCTAGAGAAGGCTAAGCCTTCCCAAAATTTACTGCTGGCTATTGTGCACCCTACACTGCAAAATAATGAAAACGTCTGTGTCAGCAGTTCAGCAGTTGAAAAGACAGCAATACGTTATGTAGCCCCAAAGTTGGCGACAACCTGTTAAGCTATGCCGTTAGCTAACATTAGTGCTACTGAATCACAAACATTTGTGGATAGAACGCCTGTTTTTTTCAGTCAAATGTATGTATGTATATATCATATCATGTATGTCAATGTATATAGTGTGCAATAGCTCATTTCATTCTGAAAAATTAGGACTTTCTAATCAATACAATCTCACAAGCAAGTGGACATATCTGAGAGCATGACAGCTGAAATAGAAATATATGGGCTTTACTGCTTTGGGAGGCTTCCTGCAGCAACTTCTAGGTCCACACAGTGAGGCATGACTGACAAAACTACTGTCATTGGTCACTAACCGTCACTAATCGTCATTGGTCTTTTTTTTTTTTTCCTTTCATTTCTTTCTTTCTTTTTTTAAATTGGTAGAGAATTTGTTAGTAGGAGAAGAAACAATCATGCCAGCTTAATGTCTCGATTGGCTCGGCTATATTTACCCCTCACTTAGATGTAAAAAAAAAAAAAAAAAAAGAAAAGACAACTGGCCTCTTTTTGTAAACCTTAAAAGGAACATCTCATACCAGCATACTTTGATGTAAAAATGCGTGTCTGCTATGCAGGTTGGCAGGTCTGCTTGTGTTACATAGTGAGAGAGTGAACGGGAAGTTCCTTCTCAAAAATAAATTCCAGAAAATGGAGTTAACCTTTTTTCAACATTTGGCCAAAGTAGAAAGGACCACAGTTTCACATTCTGTGCATTTAACTGGCTTTATGCAAAAACATACACACACACATCTGTAGAATGTGTGTATGCATGATTGGACATGTATGTGTAGTGAAGTCTGACTGCAATTTCATCTTTATAGAAATATTCAAACAGTGACAGACTGATGATGCTGGGCTTGGCCAGAGGGTTAGAGGCTTCTCCGTGTCATACTATCCCAGAAGCACCCTCTGCAGGCGGTACGCGGGCACGCTGCTCTCGTCCTCCGACTCTGCGTCGCTTTGGGGGTTAGAGCTGCAGGGAGAGGTGCACTCTGGGGAGCACAGGTAGTGCATGAGAGGAAGCCGGTACTTCCCACAGAAGTCCACAAATTTTATCTGCCGCACACATGAATCAAAGTACACGCCTGGAGAAAGAGAGAAGAGAAACAAAGGCAGGTTCATGTGGCCGGTCAGTGACTTGTATTGTTCTGTGCAATTGTAGACATCAACAAGACTTGGCAATCAGGCAGAAAAAAGAAAAGGTTAAAGTAGGTTTTCACATATTGATAATAAAATGTCACAGCTGTATATAAAAAAAATCATAAATCAAAAGACAACTCAATACTAATTTGTGCATTTTCCTCAAACATTGGGAGAAAAAATAAAAAAGTCTCTTACCGGCACACTTGGGGTTGGGGCACTTGCTGGCCAGGTCCAGGTAACGCAGCAGGTTCGAGGGCAGGTCCCGGGGGAAGTACGGAATATTTCTGCTCTTAATGGTACGTCCTGCCAACTCTAGCAGCGAGGGCGGGTCATAGGTCATCTCCTTGACAAAGCGCACCACCAATGGGTTTCCACGCAGACTGAGCTCCTGCAGGTGCACCAGGCTGAGGATCTCCCTCGGCAGGTAAGTGAGCAAGTTGTTGTGAAGACTTAGAGATCGCAGCGAGTGGAGCCTGGAATGAGTCGAAGACACACTTTTAGATGTTTTCATTTACCAAACATGACTAATTGCTCCATGCAGGGCATGTACAATTTTATGTTATCTCTGAGAATATTGTTTACAGCAGTATAAACTGGTTAGATAGTGGCAGTGTGTGCTGCAGTTACCTGGTGAGCTGTGGGGGGACACTTTGGATGCGGTTGTCACATAAGACCAGGTAGCTGAGGTAGGGCAGGTTAGCCACTTCTGGCGGAATGGCTGAGATGAGGTTTCCACCCAAATACAACATCTCCAGACTGATAGAAACAAAGAGAGGAAAAGAGTCCATTCAAAATTAAGTTAGGTGTTTAGAAAGTACATAATAATATCACAGAGTACAGTATAGCAGTGATTTACTCTATACACTATTTTTGGGGTTTGATTTGGTTCAAATTTTTTTTTTTTGACCAGGAATTTCTAACCTTTTTTGTCTGATTCATCTCGCAATCCTTCATCGACACCACTCGTCATGTTGCAAATGTGTTTAGATGGTACAGCTGACTCAGGTTAGTGAGAGCCGTGTCCTGCACAGTCAGCCTTTTGTAGCTGGTAGTTTATTGGTTATTGTGCAAATATATATATACGCTCACACTAAAGATCAGCCTCACACTGATTTTTAATCCAATTTCTATGTTTATTTTCCTCCTAAAACACAAATGTGTGAATATGTGGAGTTCCAAAACATTTCTATGTATTGATTTTTTACTTTACTACAGTGGTTTGGCTGTAAAGCAGCTTATACAGATGCCAAGTAACTGACTGAATTTATCGGCAGTAGAAGTGATTGTAGATAAGCAATTTTAATGTGAGACACTAAACACTTAATGACTGTTGACATCATAGTCGGCATTAGTCATCATTTTGATTACCAATTATATTTCATAATCTCCCATAAACCAAGGAAGAACAGCCCAGACAGAGATAATAGTGCTGTGCAGTAAAAAAGCTTATATTGTCAAAGACAACACGTTTTAGAGGCGCAACTTCAACATCAGCAGTTTACATTTGCTATTTACAGTAAATTTGCTGCAGCGTCAATGTTGTGGGAGCTGGGTTTATATATGTCAGGGGGCCAGGAAGATACATATATAAAAAAAAGGGATTACTCTGGCCAACAAAGCTCAGTGACCCCCAAATTAAAACTTATACCAACCACAAGGGGGAGCTGAAGATACATGTTTTCATGCTTACAGGTGTTGTATTTATGAATTGGCCACCTGACTAATTCATACTCCACACTCCAAACAATTTGGGGGCAGCATATCACTAGAAAGTTGGGGTGTCCACCCCTATCGTAAGACAAGGAAATGCACAGTCCCTCCAATATGTCTTTGTTCTCTCCTGCTGCTGCTCCTCTTCCTACATAGATGTCTTTGATATTATGTCAAAACTGTTATTTCTTCACATTCTGTTGATAATTTTAGATATTTTTTGAATGTTTTAAACTAAAATTCTTACATAAAGCACCTTAAAGAGTTTGTATGCATATGTTACTCCATGTGTCTGTGGGGCCAAAACATGAAAATTCAAAGACAAAGGGGAATTGATACTAAAAGTCAAAAATAATCTCAGCTGATCAAGACTTTTTCTTGCTATACACACATTAATGCAACACCAACTAACAGGAAAAATGTCAGTGAGCAAAGTTATCACATGAAATTAATTTTCTTAACTGACATAAACAAGATATTTCTATGATGACCTCAAAACCACTACTTCCCATTTCAGAAGACAACTCAATTGATATACAAGTGTTTTTTTTATAGTATTAAGACAACAAAGGACCCTGGAAGGTTAATGGATGTATAGAGTACACAGGGGTGTAATTGGGAGTGAAACAGAGAGAGAGAGAGACAGAGAGAGAGAGAGAGACAGAGAGACAGAGAGAGAGAGAGAGAGGGAGAGAGAGAGAGAGAAATGGATGGCTGGTCAGCGAAAGTAAGCTGTCAGGCCATCTGCCTGTTGGAACTGATGACACAGCGACTGCGAGACAGGAAGCCATTATACTGTCCTTGATGGCTGAGCACTGAGCAAGCCCCCTCTGTGACGGAGACATTCAGGGTCTGCTCACTGTCCTCACCGGCACAATGACACAAGTCAGCCAGCAGAGACTTATGATGATTAGTTGTTGGGTGTATCAAGGGGAGTATACAAAGCTCAACATTTTCACAAGTCAGCATTATATTATTGCTTGGACTATATGTTTTACTGTTTTATGATTCAAAGTAAGTATGCATGTTGACACTGGCCAAGACAAAAATGTCAAAGTGAAAACAATCTGTAGAAATGTGTCAAAATGAAAGTTATGCAATGACAGTTTTGACTCGTCATAGTGGAAAAGCACAAGTGTTTAACAGACACTCATGGTTTATTAGCAGGAAGTTAAGATTTTTGGACACTTATTCATCATTATCATTTTGCGGACAGATGTGGAGTCACAGAATGGTAACTTTCCCATCTACACAATTTGCTGCACTGCATTGTGGGCTTGTTAGTAGAAAGTAGAGTGCTTTTTTCATTTCCACTGTGAAAATTTAAAGGAGGGTTAATATATACAAGAAGGGACTCAAAAATTCTTGGAAGTCATCGAAAGCATAGGAGTAGAGTGTATTTATCAGATTTGCCTACAGCTTGGTGAAACTGAAATTGGGACTGAAAGGGAGACGATTCACCGTCATGGAAGAAATCCAGGAAGAATCGCAGGAGGCTCTTTCACGGTGACAGAAGATGACCACAGGAAATGTTTCCAGGAATGGGAGAAGCACTGGGACAAGTGTGTTGCATCTCAAGGAGAGTACGTTGAAGGGGATTAGAAAAGGTACTACTGAAAGATTTAGGACTGCAGCTAATGATTATTTTCATTATCGATTAATCTTGTGATTATTTTTTCGATTAGTTCCAGACACTTGACATATGTCAAGATGTCCTCAAATGAATAGTCATGACTGTGTTTGATTATTAACTGAGTGGCTCTTTACAACTTCCCCCTCTTATTGACTTCATTCCTTACAAACGGCTACACAAGTTGTTTTTGTGTGCATAATAAACTGATGACACTTTTACATGTTTGACCTTTAGACAGGCAGGGGGTCACTATGACCTGCTACTAGGGTTGGGCAATTGTTTGTATTTTCATATTGTCCAGGTGTGTTTACTTGAGATCGTCGATAGGCGATCCGATCGTCAGGGGGCCGCAGGAGTAGGAGGGAGTGGGGGCAGTTATGCCATAGCATACGTCCATGTGTCTGTGCTTGGTGCGACAATATCACAGCACCATATTCCCTTTAACATTAATCACAATCCAAATCATATCCATAACATTAACTACTCTTATGGAGTGCAAAGGTTTTGTTGAGCAGGCATATTTAGAACAGAGATGCAGAGTGTCAGATCCATGGAAAAGAGACAGCAAACAATTGGTTTGTAATAAAGGATTTAAAATACACTCATCACTCATAATGATTAATGGGGCTCAAAGGGAAGACATGCTTCACCAGAAACATCTCTAAATGAACTGTGGGGTGCAGATTTTAGAGATGATATATTTACATTTTTAAATTTTAGTTCTGATAGTAAGTTAGTTAAAATTGGCTTGTTGTTGGCGTGTTGCCACGATACCAAAATTATGACTTCAATACAATACCTGCCTAAATATCTTAATACCTAAAAGATACCACGGCAAAAACCTGAAACATCAGGAAAAGTAATGGAATAATATATTCAGTCTGCATGTGAAACATGAACGTAGCTTCAGTCTGGATGTGAAACATGAACGTAGCTTGAATCAACAACATCTTTCACAGACGGGCTTTGTGGTGTCCGAGGGCTTGCCCTGACTGTCGGCTATGTAAGCGAAATAATGCCATATTTCGCTCTGTGCGTCTGCTTTGTCAACAAGTCGTGGACGGTTGGCAAGAACACTTGTACTAGCAGCCTCTCGTTCTGTCACCATGAAAGCTGCAGCAAGAGTGGAAGCAAAGCGCTGCACACACACGCTGCCCTGCTGTCACACATTGATGCAACTCATAGGATATACAGCTCTAATTAAACACTGTCATTCTTAAAGTATCGGTACTAATAAAAATGGGGTATAGTACTGTTTTTAAACGGCAGGGTATTGCAATACCTTCCTGTGTCAGTATACCGTGCAACACAAGTGACATTTAATGCTCCTTTTTTCAATTCTCTAGTGCTTTTTATTCAGTTTAGACCCCTAAATAATAAATTATCACAGAAACAAACATCAATTTTTGAATCATGTACTTTGTCCGTAATTAGCATTTTCTGTACAGATGTACACATACTAAGAGACCTTTTTTCTCTCCTGTGCGGCCATATAATATTATAGCACTGTTGCTGCAATTTGTTCAGCTGCCATATCTGTTTTACTTTTTAAATAAATGTTACAGTGATAACGTATCTCAAAAGTATTCCATGTCACTTCTACTTTTCTGCTATGAGTAATTGCTATTGGTTTAGCTGTAAAACCAGTCCAGGGTAGTTACTGAAACAACTTAGTACACAATTATCTTGAACACCCTATGAATCATGATGTTTACAGCTTAAAAGTCTGGAAATGAACATGACACATACAGACGGAGGTAACAGCAGCAGTACAGCGGTAAATACAAAAGGAATGTCACATATGGTTTCAGTTATCACCGCTAATCAAACAAAGAAATAGAAATAGAAAAACTGACCTAAATTAAATTATGTTTTCAAAAATGCTACATGTGACTAGTGATAGTGGATGCTGTAAACAGTTTTGAAAAGATTGTTTCCAGGTTAAACAAGTGGGTCAACTCCTCTGACTCATGTGAAACTAAAGTGGTTTACAGTACTTTCTATGACACAACTGATAAAAATTGGGAGCAGATGCAGGATACAGATTGCAAATGCAACACATGAAAGCTAGATTCTCATGAGTTCAACTCAGGAAAGCACGTAACATTTTAAATTCCAGGATGCACTTTTGTCGGTTCAGTGTGTAGAGATACATGACAAACACACTAACAGACAATGGGGTTGGTAGGATGCCGACGAATGTGAACGCTCTGAAAGTGACATTATGCCATTAACCTGTTAACTAACTCTACCTTTTAGTTAATGTATTTAATGTAGGGCTGCAACTTACTAGTTTTCATTGTCGAAAAATAATTTTCTCAATTATTTGATGATCATTTGGTCTATTCACTTTCAGAAATTTGTGAAAGATGCCATCACAGTTTCTTAAAGCCAAAGGGGGAGTCTTCAAATTGCTTGAAGACCAACAGTCGAAAACCCAAAGATATTCAATTTACTATCACATAAGATAAAGAAAAGCAGGAAATCCTCTGACAAGTTGGATCTAGTGAATGTTTGGCATTTTTACTTGACAATACAATCAATTATCATAATAGTTATGGATTCATTTTATGTATATTAACTAATTGCCTTACTATTTCAGCTCTAGATATAAAACTGAAAAGGTGATTGATTGAATATTCAGAAAAAACGTTATTCAAATCATTGTGCCACTGACTTATTACAAAACTCCATCTACATTGTAAACAGACAAATAGAACTTTTATGTAAACTGTAACCATGAAATACACCACAACTGTGGAAAGTATTTTTTTTTTCTGATTGGCTTGCAGTTGTCTGTTTAACTTCTAGTTAACAAGTGAACCAACATTGTAACAGTGCATCAGACATGCAGAAGGGTCCAAAAGTCTTTCTCATTCAAGTGAATGGGAAAGTGATCTCAGACTTTTGGACCCCACTGTATTTAACAGGAGGTAGCCATAGCAACAGCAACTGTGTTTCTCACTATGTTACCAGTTAACTCTCAACAAACCCAATCATGGGCGAAACGGACAATGTGGATAATGGTACTTGACATTTGTATAAGCTCTATAATATACTCCAAGGTGTCCCAGTACGGAAATATAATTTACTCAAAAGGGGATCTGTACCAAACAAAGATGTTTAGAATATGATGTGTAGGCCAGGACATCTCTGCAGCATGACAATATTTAATTTAAAATGGTATTTTGACACATATTTCACATATAAAAAATATTGCACCTCCTGCGATTTGAAAGTTGCAGTGAGCCATATAGCAATTTCGATTAATTGTTCAGCCCTTCTCTACATAGACATTGTGTTGGCTTGTCAGATAACGACGCACTGCCGCTCTTAAAGTGGCGTATGGCATTACTGAGGCACTGGACTGCAAAAACTCTTACTCTTTATCGATTTGTCCAAGGCTTTTGACACAGTTGACCCTGTCACCCTGATTAATAGACTCTGTAGTATTGCTGTAAAGTGTTTTATAAATTACTTGTCAAGTAGAACTCAATGTGTCCAGTTTGCTGGGTTTTCTTCCTTCCTCCCTGTATCAAAGGGCATACCCCAGGGTTCTATGCTTGGACCATTTTTATTTTCCATACAAGTAAATAATCTTCGTGATAACTTCTCAAATGCACTGTGCCATTTTTATGCTGATGATACTGTTATCTATTGTTCTTCCCCATCTGTAGTAAAAATATTTGAATTCCTGGAATCTGGGTTTAATATTGTTCAGAAAAGCTGGGTACTCTCAAAATTTTCTCTGCTTTTTTTCTGTTTCTGTTTCTGTCTATTAGGGAAGTGATCTTCATCAAGACCAGCTAGCTTAACTGTCAGTTATGTTTCATATTCCAGTTCAATCGATTGAAGACCAGGGTGAATGATTTGGCACACAGTGCACTGGAGTAAGAGCCCAAAAAAGCCCCCCCCCCATTCCATTTATCGAATCAAGACTCCCAAAGATTCCCATCCCTAGTTCCTCCTTACCTGTGTACATACATGAAATCAAAACCAATATGGCTGTGTTCTCATGATGTTATACTGATATCAGTTCCCCAAGTTAGGCTGGAGTTGGGCAAAATAGCTTTTAAATACACTGCCCCTTACACCTGGAACAATGTATAGAAGGATGTGAAACAGTCAGAACTGATTATGTTGGTGAGTGTATTTACTTATAAATGTATTGTTCTTACTAGAGCTGCAAGGATTAGTTGATTAATCGATTTGCTGATTGACGGAAAATGAATTGCCAACTACTTTAATAGCTGATTAATCGCTTTAAGTCATTTTTAAAGAAAAAATGCTAAAATTGTTTGGTTCCAACTCCTGAAGTGTGGATATTTTCTCTTTTTTTAAAAGTCTTTTATGACAATAAACTGAATATCTTTGGGTTGTCTACTGTTGGTCCTGACAAAACAAGACATTTGAGGTAATAATCATTAGTTACAGCCCCAGTTCTTACCTTATTTCAGTTAATGAAAATCATACCCATTTGTGCATCTTCACTGGTTTTGGTCTATATTCTTAGTGCATCTAAACTGGATATTTCATACTATTTTAAAGCATATTAACTGGATATTGTGTATACTTATTTGTCTTAGTCTGTTTATGTTGATTTTATGTATTGGTTTGGCAACAATGTTTTTACACTGCCCTCTTTGCCAGGTCTCTCTTGAAAAACAGATTTTGCAATCAACACAGTGTAAATTTGGTCAGTGTACGGTCAGTTTGACCTGTTGGCTTGATACCTGACCTACTTTTATGACTTATGATGATGTTACTATACAATTAACTTGGCCAGCTGTTTCTGGTAAGTATCCTCCATGACCTACCTGGTTAGATTTTCTATCTCTGCAGGTATACTTTTCAGTCTGTTTCCGCCGATTGAAAGCGACTGCAGACGCAGCAGTTTCATGCACTGAAGCGGGATCTCCTCAAATCGGTTCCCACCAAAGTTCAACACTTCCAGCTGCAGAGAGCCGAACTCCTTGGGCAGCGAAAATTCGTCCAGACGGTTGTTCTTGGCTATTAGTGTTTTCAGCTTGGTCAGTCGCGTAATGCCCTCACAGATGGCCGTCAGTCCGTTGTTGCTGATGTCCAAAAACTCGAGGTTGCAGAAAAGGCTGACCGACGAGGGGAGCGAGCCCAGCCGGTTGTGGTTCAGGTAGAGCTGTTTGGTGTCCCTTTTCCTCTCGTCGCTCATGCTGTCAACGCTAAAAGTGTTCAAACTCAAACGGGAGAAATCAAGCACGCCGTCGCCCGCTGCCGCTGCCCCTTCGTGAATCTCCATTTTGACAATTTTAGCGTGAATTTAAACTCTGAACAAAGTCCTTGTGGAAGTTTTTGCTGCAGGCTGAACGCCCCCGTGCACCGCCAGTTAGCTCCAGGACTCGTGGTCTGTTGTTAACGTGGAGAACAGAAATATCTCTTTATTTGCTCCCGCAACATTTAGCCGCATCTCGCTAGTGAAAATCTAGGTCACTGATTTACTGCTGAGGACAGGCGACATGTATCAACAGTAAGCACTGTGTCGCTCTCTCTCACAATGCAGCCGTTCTTTCAGAGAATATTTGCTTCCATGTTTTGTGATTGGCTGAGCCTGACACAAACCCCGCCCACCCACCGTTGATTGGCTAGTCTCCCAATCTGTCATATTACAGTGAATATTATGAGTATTACTTAAGGCATTTGTAACAGCTTTATTGCCCAGTTGAGTGACGTTTTTGCAGCCGTGCAATACCATGTTGATCGATGTTACTGAGGTGATTAAGTTTTTAAGTCTTGCAACAACGGGAGAGGTGACTGATGATCCTGTATGTCAGCTGCCCAGTCCCGTCTGCCATTATGCAACACCCCTCTTCTGTTACATTATGCAAGACTCTGCTGACTAAGACGTGCATAGAATGAGGAATAGATACTGGATAATTGGGTTCCTCCCACTGTATTCACAGTTATTCAAAATTACTTGTCATGCTTTTATTCTGTTTATGTCCATCTATAAGGAGAGCACATTTCAGAAATGGTAAGTGAGATTTACCCAATAAGCCTATTGTGTTTGCAAATCTTAAAGGAATTGGTTCAAATTTAGGTGCAGATTAAGATTTTACCTTCAAATCTGAGAACATCTCAGATTTGATATGATGCACTGCTACAAACTACCAAAGAGAACACAAACTTTGTGCCAATTGGACCTAATAAAGCATAATGACACTTCTAATATTGTAGGACTGAAAAATGCATTATGCAAGTATGTAAAGATTTATGTATTTAGTGCATATCAACACAATGGTTATACAGTGACACAGTAGTCTTGTGTCACTTATGGCCTTAAGTGTCTTTGAGTGCCTTTAAAATCACTGTATGAATAAAGTGTATTAATTAATTAATTCATTATTTAATATATACCACTTCACAGTGAAAGCATTTAGTAAAATAATAAACTGGTAGGATAGTGACAGAGGGACAAAGGAGGAGGATTGTATTGCTGTACAGACTGTAAAACCCCCTGAGGCAAATTTGTGATATTGGACTATAAAAATAAAATTGACCTGACTTAACAAACATAAAAGAAACCAAACTGGGTTAATAAAACAGAAATAGCAACAACAAAACAGAGAAAAAAAACATCAGTTAATATCAATTAATAGCAAGGGGATATAAATCAATCTTGAGAAGTTTTCAAATGTCATTGCAGCTGAGTAAGCTAATAGTGAGTGAGTAAGCAAATGCATGAACTTCATTTTAAGCAGAAACTGGGAACATTCAGTAGATGCTGGTTAGACTTTACTGTATAGTCACAGTAATTCAGAAATGACTGTGTCGAGCCTAAACTAAAATGTTATGTAACTTTCAACTCCACAGGTAGCAAAGGGAGAGGGGCCAACACTGGGGTATGTGGCTTTTCTTTGTTAAAAGACAGGCTGCAGCATTTTGAAACACCACAAAATAATACAAATTGCTTTATATAAGACTTTCTTACTCCCTTTAAGTCAAACAATTATTTCTTATTCTCCCAAGGAACCTTATTTTCTTCTTTTTCAGTAAAAGTTTGAAATGTAATTCACACATGCAAAGTGACAAAACTGTGTTGTGGTGTATGGGATTTATTGGCATACATACATATTCCTTACACTCTCTGCACTTTTAGTGGAATATAAAGATTTAGCTTGAACTAGTAATGCAACTTTCACACAGACATTTATGAAGGATAGAGTCACAAAGCACTAGTTTACTGCTAAACTTCAGCAAAGCACACTCATTCTTGCAATGCCACATGATATAATAGCCTATGTGCAGGCAAAGGTAGAAACCGGTACTGTTTGCAGGTCTAAGGCACTGATTTTTATTGTCAACCCTCCCAATTTAGACACATGATTTTAACAAATAAACACATTTAACAAACCAAACTACTCTCAGCATCACACTCTGATAGCACACGCACACAATCACACACTCACACGCACAATTAATATGCACCCAGTCACTTGAACTACACTACTTTAGCTGACAGTGAGGCTAGTCCTTCTGTTAAAGAGTGATTTTGAAAGCACAGGTATAGTGTTGTTGCTGGGTCCAGAGTAATGTTTTACCTGGAGAATTGTGTACATTATTCAAACACTTTCGTCAAGACTTTGGTTTCAGTTTTCCCCATGCTATATTCAGATCAGGTCTCACCTGGGTGCTGTGGTGCATCTCCACAATTTGAAAGCTGAACTACTGCATCTTTGTCTCAAAAATATAAGACATGCAGAGAGAAATGTTTAATCTAAAAACACCAGAGAGACTTACCTGAGCATAACATGGGAACAAGAGGAGCTCCAACTCGAACCAATAACAAACTGTACATAGAAGCAAACTTTTTTTTTTTGCAGCAAAATTATTACTTTAGCAGTAAGATACAAACTAATTTCTGGCTGGTGATAAACTAAAGCCTAAGTAAGCTAGAGAGAAAGAATAGGAAGTGCATTGGTCAAGTATTGGCCTACTCTGGCAGTTCAACCATTCTGCTAACCATACAACCTATGAGAGTCATTCCAATAGGAGGATTCTCCTCGCTCAACTTTTCTATCTTCTCTAACAGTGACTTTCATATTCCAAAAACAGTGACAACTTGACTGTTTGTTTTTTTTTTCTGTAATAACTGTAAAAATATAAGGATTGTAGTAAAAATAGCCCCAGGGCTAGTGTAGGGGCGCAGTAATACAATCAAACATGACAGTACTGAACACAAGGGAATCCTACAATAATCTTTGATAGCCCCTGAATCTACCAAACATCAACACAAACACTTAAACATCATAAAAAAGTATAATAATTAACATGGCAGAGTAACAAAAGTCAGTTTAATAACAACACACGGCCGCAAGGTAAATCAAGTATGGAGGAAGGGTGATAGTGTGCATCCTCTCCTTCATTGCGTCCTTATTTAGGCCTCCTTTGTGCTGGCCTTCATCTTCTCAACTGTTTCCTGTATTAAAAACAAACAAACAAAAAAAAAAGAGTTGAGGAAAAGTGAGATATGGTGTATCATTTGACACAATGAATAAATAATGAGGAAAGAAGGAATTTCACTGAATACAGTGTATTCCTAATTACACTAAACTTGTACCCAGAGAGCTTCCATTGTTTACAGAGGCATTGTAAGCTACGCTTCTGGAGTACAGAACACATGACCTTGCTGACTCAGCCATGGCCTCAAGCCAGAGCCCTAGTGCTACCTTGTCAGCCTCATGCTCTCATACACACATATAAGCAAGCACACACACACACACACACATACACACAAGAGCAGGCATACCACAAATATAGTAAAAAAAAAACTCTTACAAGTACAAGGACAGTGAGATAATTTATTGGGTTAAAGCTTGTTTCTCACACTCTGAGTGTTTAGGTCCTAGAACAGCACTGTCTTGTCTGGACACAATTTAGAACTAGATTCCAGGACTTAACTCTTGGAATAGAGAGGTTCTAGAACTCCATTCTTAGTCTACAGAGGTTCTAGAATGCTACTGACCATCTAGATTGGCTGCATATCTTTATTGTTTGTCTGGCGAGGTTCTAGAACTTCAGGAAAGGTTGTCATTGTGTTGTTGGAGTTGTTAGACAACTGCTGATGTTTGTCTGGAGAAATTGTGTGTTGTATGTTGTTTTCATAGGAGAGACTGTAGAGCTATGCTGAGAGTCTAGAGAGGTTCTCTGACCGTAATGACTGTATTATCAGGTGCATCACAAGGAAATATTCGCACTACAACAGCTCAAGGAATCATCTCCAGAACCGAGCACCTTTTACATCAAGACAGAGAGTCTCCTATTACATTTGCAGTCTGTTCTATAATTTAAAATAGATTTGTAGTGAGACCTATATAGCTTGACAGCTGTTACAACCAGCTGGCTCGACCGTAAGGCTGACTTTTTAAAAAAAGTATTATAAATTGAATTTAATTCTTAAGCTCTTACTCATTATTATTTATTATTCATAATCTCAGGAACCCCTCTGTACTTTTTTTGTTTCCATGACATTGGCAGCATTAATCCACTATTCTCTGAGTTAACTGACAGTAACATCAAGCCCATTTTAGGCCCTTTTGTAAGTGTTTCCAACATTGCTCTCCCTCTTAATAGGCTCTATAATTTGGAGTGTTGTGCTGCTGTGTACAAAGCCTACCAGATATTCACTCTCAAGAATAACTACTGTATCTCCATGATATAGAATCATTCACATTAAATCTTAGATGAGAATACTCCTACTCTGCTATAATCGTAAAGGAAAATGCTGATGGTCATAACAGTGCTTCTTTCTACAGCTGGCATTTTCATATCCATAGCCATTTCATAGTTTTATCATTCTCATTTAGAAACCAGTTCTTGATTTCACAGCTTTTGATAAAAGGGGTCATAAAGATGCTGACTGAACTTTGTGTGTGTGTGTGTGTGTGTGTGTGTGTGTGTGTGTGGGGGTGTGGGTGTGTGTGTGTCTGTATACACAGTCATACAAACTGAACTGTGAATTGTATTGTGCTGCCTGAGCAGTTTGATTCAAATGCTCTTTGTCCAGAAGCACATTATAAGTAATGAAGGTTATATCCTGAAGGAAAGTAAAAGCAGACGCTTGGGTTATGGCTTCTGTCAGTATTATTTCGCAGACTTTATCACCAGCTAGGGTACTGTGAGTACTGGACAGTGATGCAGCTTTGAAGCACACTTAAAATTGTGTGTAAACAGGCTTCGCTGAGCCTGTCCTGTTTCTCGGGAGAAAATCTGGAAAAGGTCTTCAGGTTGAGGAAAACAAAAGGGGAAGCTTATTTATTTTGAAATAAATATATAAAATAAATATGATTGATACATTACATTTTTACATTTTTTAGTTTCTGCAAATTTTCTGGAGCTATTCTCATTAGGTTAAAATGTCTTAAAGTCCTTTAGAGCATATTTTTTAAAAGGTTGTAATTTTGGTTTTATAATCCAATTTGTTTAGTTGTTTTGTTTATAGTTTGACTTGTTTTTGTATGTATGTATATTATTTAGGTAGAGGTAGTCAGCCTACTAGCCTACTTTTTCCTCTCCCTGCATATTTGTTTTTTGTAGTTTGTGTGTATTTGTTTGATTTTACCCTGTGCAAATAAAGAAACTCAAACTCCAACTCAATACAGACCTGGTGCTTGTTGAGTTCAGCGACACGCAGGTTCCACTCCTCCTCTGTCATCTCTGCGCCAGCATCTACCGACTCATCCAGAGCCGCCGTCTTGTCTGGACAGATAAAAGGTCAAAAGTGGTCACACAGAATTTTTTTTTTTTTTTAAAACATGTCAGTTGATTAAAATAATCAATAAACAGAATGGTGATCAACTTCAAGTATTTCAGCTTACCAGTGCAGGTCATAGCAGTGCAGACCCAGTTGCCACATGCACAAACACAGCGGTTACACTCCACCTGGGTCTCTGCGCCGTCCTCATATGTCTCGTCCTCCAAGGCACATTCTGCAGAGAAAAAAAACATGTGACAGACTATTAAGCAAAGACACAGACCGTAGGCTGTAACATGACACGATGACATTTCTCACAAAATGTGTTAAACAGTCTTTGATTTCCACGATCAAGACATGTCAGCATTTCAAAATGCCACATCATTCATCCAATATCTCATTTTTAAAGCCACATGCCTCGCTTTGGCTAGTTTTGCTTTACTAATGAAAGGTCAGCAAGTCCGCCATCAACCGGACTACTTTAAACTTTTAAGCTTCTGAGAAAAGATTTAAAATGTGTATCATTCTCTTGAAATCTCCTGGCTTGACATAATTATTTCCACTATCAAAATCCTGTATATATGGTAACTGTGGAGTTTCTAAATATCTCCTCAAGGTCAGCCATGTGTGTGTGTGTGTGTGTGTGTGTTTGTGTGTCCTTGAATCTGGTGAAGCACCAGAGTTCAGTGCTCCACATTGAATGTTAGTTTTGTCTGTGATTGAGCAATTGCCTCCACTTCCTGCGAACTTTATCCCAGATATACTGGGCTGAACAGAGTGAAGTGAATACCACACAACTGAGACTGTGTATAAAAGAGAAGAGAAAGAATCTGAGGCTCATTTCCACTGTTTGCTGGGTGTCAGGAGTCAGACTTTACTTATGTCAAAGCATCCATATACTGTATCTACCGCTGTGTAACAGATAATACAAACAATCCCTCTAAGCTCACTCTTCTCTGGTGGATTGAAGCCAGGCTTCAGGCAGTTGAGGAACTCATCAAAGCTCAGCTTCCAGTCTGCATTCTCATCAGAGAGCTCGATGAGGGCATCTACACACAGGCTCCTGGGAAGCACAGGTACATGAAAACACAGAATAAATATTAGATGCTCCATACGGTAGCATCGGAACATTGCAGAAAAAAGAAGCTGTAGAGATGATAATTAGTTTAGAGCGCTTTATTCCACAGAGTGCAGGTGTTTACACCAGTGCAGGCTCCCACAGGATGCCTTCAGTAAAGTTTACACTGGCCCAGATAGAGTTCAATGACTTACAGCATGTACCTGAAAATAGCAACACAGCACATAGATATGGATCTCGAGTCAAGTTAAAATGTATTTGTATAGCGCATTTAAAACAACCGCAGTTGACCAAAGTGCTGAACAGGCTTAAAACAGGATCTGTATGTACAAGCATTACCACAGAAGAAAATGTTCACCAACTGTAGAGGGGAGGAAGGGGAGGTGAAATACTGACAAAACAAAATAAAGAATGCAAACAGTAGCTTTTTTTTCCTCCAGCCATCATGTGAGCTTTCAAACACACAGACACTGACCTGAGCAGCTTGTTGCTCTCCTGGTCTGCGTAGGACTGCAGCTCCACGACCGACTCATTGTGCTGGATGAATTTAAGCAGCTCAGAGGAGTCCAGCTGAGAGTCACCGTTGTCATATGACTGCAGAAACACAGACAGGAACACACCGCTAAGGCTCCTTTTTTTTTTTGTTTCCACATAAAGAAGTAGAATATGAACAGTAAGACCGATATTTCACCATTTTCACCACTGTCTGCTAAAAACTTGCACATCTCTAAGGGATTTTTGGTTAATTTATGTCCTGTCCGTGTGTGTGCTGCAAATATCAGTCTGAATGAAGTCACTGGTGTTTTTCAGTTCAGGCTGCCAGGAAATAAACAGTCACTGCCACAAAAAAATACCAAGAGCACATCGGTTGCCATGACAATCATCCCTTAACTGTGATGCCAAATGATTTCAATCTGGTATGAGCACCTTGTATACCTGCTCTACACACAGCCTGTATTACTTTATTGACATAGCCTATAGGCTCTGTAACAAAGGCCTCTGAGATGGTTTGGGAGTAATGGTGCGAGACCTTTCACATATTTAAAGACCCTGTTGTGTGACCACGTGGTGTGTCTGTGGAAGACAGATGAACTGAAAACATTTATGAGATTCCATATCATGTTTATGGTACAGTATGTTGAGAATACAGAGCATATATTTATAATGGGAAAGGCTCATCAAATAAATACTGAATAAATAAAGAACCATCTGCTCTTCTTCTCTAATGTCATTCATGTCAGCTCACAGGGTGGCAGGGGTCCTCCTCTGCAGGACAGAGATCCTCATTAAACTGAATTATAACCATCAGCTGACATGCTCGAAAGGTCTGTCACGTGAATGATCAGACACAGTCGGAGACAGCTTTAGGGATTTGTGGGGTTGGTGCCCACATCTGTGACATTTTGTAAAAGAAAACAGGACGACTCACGTAGGAGCAGCGCTGAATAGTAATAGAGACCTGGGGCCAGGTGCATAAATGATACGTACGCACAAAAACCATGTATATGTCGTTTCCTGCATATAAACTGGTATTTATAAACACAGAATGTGCGGTGAGAATGTAACCAGCTACACTTTTTTTCTTTTTTTTGTGTTTACACAGGTATTTGTAAAATGCCAATCAAAGGCGCATTTATAAAAATAACATTGATTAATTAATTTTGTGTTTAATTTTATAATTTTTTAAATTTACATAGGAGTCAACATTTTATTTGCTCTTATTATTCTTTTTATTTTATCCTTAGTTGTGGCACACCTTGTAAAGTCGGTTTAGATGTGAGCTACAAACTAATCATTGATTACATATCTGAGATGTCACTGCCGACGATGGTTTACAGGTCCATGTGATGAATTAATGATATGGACGGTATAAAGAGCCACACAGCCGTGTGTAATAGTCGTGCGTAGCTGCTCTGGCTGTTGGAGAACCTCACTGGTGCAACAAAATCTGTGAAACCGCACTTCTTCTTTCCTGTTTCTTTCATTGACAGCTGTACTGGCTGGTGGGGCAGGTGGCGAATTGATATGAAAACGGCTGGTTCAGGGTGTGTCTTCATCCATTTATAGTTAATTGTGGAAATGGAAACAAGGCTCGTGCACGTGCGCCCTGTTCCCCAATAACTGAGATTTATAAAACAGAACCATGCATACACATGGCTTTATAAATCTGATGAAAAGAATGCGTACACACAGTGTTAGTCATGAATCTACACAGTTTTATGCATCTGGCCCCAGGGCTGATTCTATCATTCTGCACCCTAATAGTGACAGGAAGCCCACCTTGAAGTATTTGAGCAGGGTGTCAGAGAAGTTGGATCCCTTGACAAACCAGCCATCTGGGACAACCTCTGTCTGCAGCCACTGGATCACACGGCTCCTCAGCTCATTGCGGTCTGCGGCATAGCATACAACTGCAGGGGGTGGGAACATTTCCATAGGTCAATAACATTAATAAATAATCCACAGGATAAAAATCTATTGCACGTCAGTTTCCTTGTTCACTATGTCCTTAGACCATAAACCACAGTTAATGCACACACACAGTAACTTCATCTAAATAGTAGACATAGCCTTAATACACATGATTAAAGTGAAGACCAACAAAAAGAATTCAATTTGGAGTTTTTTCTTATCTCACTAAAATTGTGAATACTTTTAACACACGTGCAAAAGAGCACACACTCACCTGGGCTGGCAGCTGCCTGCTCTGTTTTCTTCTCTAAAGGTGATTAAAAAAAAAAGAGAAAGAAGATAACGTGTGAGGCAACACATAAAGTATTCATCACTTGACTTGATTCAGATTAATGGAGCTAAACTTGTATGTCATGTAGTACTTGGCCAAAGGTCTGAAAAAAGGACCGTGTGATATAACTATTGTCCTTTTTTGCCACAGCTCTGATCAATGTTCAGGCCAGCAGGGACACAAAGAGTGCGAAACGGCTAAGTGTGAACAGTGAAAGTTCACTTGAGATAAGATGCTAATATTAGATGCATTAATAGATGAGATAAGGAGCGTGAATGAAATGACAGAATGACTATGAACCGGGTCACCCCAGGTATCACTTCTAGTTCAGAGATCATCCGCTAATCAGTCCAATTAACTATATACGTTCTTATCAGCACTTGCACCATTTGTCAGGTGAGTCAAACGTCATCCCACTTACCCTGTAAATCTGGCCTTGTGCTTCTCTGCTCTACTTACCTTTTACAAATCAAAATTTAGTGACAATTTGAGATTATCAATCAAACACTTCATCAAAAAAGTGTATTTAGATGAAAATGTTACAGCTCAGGGCCAGTACAGTGTTGGGGCAAAAAAAACAAATAACCAATCAATAACAAGGTTATAATGGATAACTGGATGCACCAGTCTGATAAATTGGATTGGTACTGGTGTCAATACTGTCAATACTTTTAATGGTCAGTATGAACAGAAGGAATAATTATACTAAGGAAAATCTGTTTCGATATTCATACGGGGACCTCATCACTATTTTAAGATAGACTTGAAAAAATTGTGAACCTATCCTTTAACCACAGTAGAAGCAGAGATAAAGTGGGTGAGTTTTTAAAAATTCTTGAAATTAAAAGTTCATTCTCGACCTTTGAAACAGCAGCTGACAATACTGTTTCCAAGGTCAAGAATGAAACTTCAATCTCAACTTTTAAACAAACCTTAAACCCTAAAGTGCTCAAAAAATAAAAAAAATATGAGTATTGCAAGTCCACAACAACTGGGCAAACGTCATCTGCTGAAGAAGAACATGTGATCCAAGTGAAAGCTCAAGAACAGCTACTGAATAGACCTTGCGTTGGGAATTGTTTTGTCAACATTTTCATCTCGTGCCGCATCACTGTGTGCTTCAGCTCGTACCCTGGCAGTGTCCATCGTGGGCCACCTGGATCTTCAAGCCAGTCAGACATGCGTCTCTGTGGAGCTCACAGTGGTTCCTGTAGGTCTTCCCGTTACTGCCACACACTGACCTCTTGTGGGGCTTACAGCTCTGGAGAGAGTTAGAGATAGAGAGAGACAATGGGGTAAATGTGTAAACAAGGGGAAACTGTTATCTTCATTCTTTTTCCTTTTTTCTATGGCATTTAAGTTGAGCTGCAGGACTACACACCCGTCACTCACCTCTATACACAGACAGCTGGGCTCTCCCTTCTCGTTGACAGCACACTCTCTGCCGGCCCCACAGAACACATTGGCGCACACTTTGCTCTTGCTCTGCAGCTCCTGAGAGAAAAGAAAATACCTTGTTGGCACTTGAAATACCATTGGTTCCTACAGGTTACACACACAGGGCGGCGCTATTGCACTATTAACAGGCCCGTTTGAAAGCACTGTGAAGATGTTACCCGTGCTCTAACAGACATATAAAACACAAATTATCATACATATTGTAAATATTTTCACAAACTTGACCCTCAGGCATAGACCCAGAGAGACTATTGCCTCTTTGTGGCATTGACAGTATTACCTGATAACATCCAAAGTAAACTAACACCCCATTTCTTTATTTAACTCCACAGAGACGATTACCTTTTTAGCTATATTTGTTTGTCTGTTTGTCTTTTTGTTTGTTTACAGGATATCTGACAAGATAGTTGACAGATATCACTAAAATTTAGTAGGAAATTTAAAAAAAAAAAAGGTCAAACTGTATAACTAAGCTTTTTGGTTGCCACTTGTAAAGAACTTTATGTTTTTGCTGTTTTTTTCTGGATCATCCATCACTGTAACTTTCCATAAATATTCTCCCTAAACAAATACAGTTTAGATTTTCATCCATTTCAACACTTCTCCTACAAATTTAATCTAATCCTCACCGAGCTTTAGTACATAATTTAACATATTTCTACCATCATATATCTGGCTGTAGATTTGGTATATTTGAAATAAACCACCTCTTAAGCACATTGTTTTACTGCAGTCAAATTTAGGGGACACATGCACATATCAGCTCTGAGCGGTCCTGCAAAGTTTGATAGCATTTCCCCTCTAGGTGGCAATACATCACAAACATGACACATTTAAATAGTCTTATATCAGTGATCATGACTCTGACTGAAATTTGCACATTTCATCACTCTATAAAGCCCCAGTATTCCTGAGCAATATTTCTCCAAAATCATGGCTGTAGTCACTCAACGAGAAGGATTGTCTGTCACTACTATGTGTATTTTTTATTCAAACCTGGTTAACACACATTTCATGTTCCAGTGTCTGCACTTTTATTAACTCATGTTTGCCAGTAGTTGCCATGTCAACAACAGACAGACTTGGCTCAAGAGGTGACAACTGACCATACCCGACTTAGAAAAAAACAGAAACAGTGAAGCTTTTTGCCTTCTGTGTAAACTACAACCAAACCTTCAGCTCCTAAATCCTCCTTTCTTTCCCTCAAACTTCTCTAGTCTTTCTGTATCAGTCAAACTTTCTTTTCTTGTCCAGTCAGATGTTGTAGTTTTCTCTTGTTGTCACACTGGTGCCTTTGTTTCCTTATCTTTTGTTTGTCTGTTGTTAAACATGGACGCCGGACTTGCCAAAAAATGTGTTCACTGGAGCTATAGCCAACCAATCACGAGACGCCAAGCGGAGCTCCAAGAGCTGCTTTATGACCCTCATTACCTCCTCCTTTCCCTATCTGTGTATCTTTGTATGTGTGTTTATGTGTGTGTGTGTGTGTACAGGGTGTTTCAACATCTGGAGTCTGAGCTGAGCTGTGTTTTCCTTTGGGCCCATTCCCATGCTCTGTGAAATCTGTTCTCCTCCCCGTTTCTCTAGACTACCCTCCTCCTCCATAAGCCGCTGTTTCCTGTAAGAGCGAGGCAGAAAGTTGGCCTTCTGTACGCGAGTGCACGTGAGCTGGCTTCCAAACTGCTGTGTGTGTGTGTGTGTTTGTAAGTCTAGCGTCTGGTATGTAGGTTAAAAAAGAGGCTGGATTCTTGTGACTGAAACTCTTATAAGCTCTCTAATGATTGAATGTAACAGGATGGATGGATAGAAGGGGGGTGGTGGTGGAGGGGGGAGTCACATGCAAACATCGCAGTGTAGCAGCTTTAACCCCAAAGTGGTGAGAGGAGAGAGTCAGATAGAGAGAGAGAGAGAGGAGAGGAGGGATTGAAGGGTCTCGGTTCATTTCTACACATGATTTAAAGACACACACACACACACACACACACACTTGCACTCCAAAGTTGAGGTCATGGAAAAATCTTCAAAGCGATCCTTGTGGCCTTGAGCGTGTTGGACAATCCAGTTTGTTAGACACAGATGTGCTAGAAGCCTGTTGAAACCTGTAGAAACCTACAATGAGCACATGAATAATGGATGAGCTCCTCAGATGAATCTAAACGCAGAGCCCTGTCCGTCTGTCTGTCTCCGAATAGAACCAGCAGATATCCCTGACATTTAGCTAATGAATACACACAAGACACAAGGTCTTTTTTTCAGTTGATTCAAGTGGGTTGTTGCTATGGTGAGAGCATGTACCAGCTCCTGTTGTGGCTAGATCACAGAAGTGTCAATCAAATGAGGTAAATGGAAGCAAACCCCGTAATGAGATCGCAGCCGAGCCTGTTGTTCAGATTGTATGATTGACACAGATGTACATCAAAAGACTGTAGAAAACAATGGATTATAATGTCACCAACCAACCTTCAACAAAGCAGGGAAATGAGTCTGAATATTGGAGCCGCTGCTCATTATGCCTTGGTGATACATCATGCCTGCATGTGGCCTGGAGCCTTCACTGTTGCCATGAAGACACACACAGCTACACGCATCACCATCACCATATGTTTACAAGGAAACCTAGTCCTGATTTTAAATATTAGCCTGGTTTTTATCATATTTTGATGTTTTCATGGAACATAGAGAAAGCTGGTTACTCATTTGCATGCATACATGAATCTACCATTATCCTAGGTTTCTGCATCTATGCGTATGTGTCTATGGCTCCTCCACATCTTGGTGTCATTTCTGCAGTTGAGTGTGTTTTCTGACTGTGTGGACTCGCTGCATTTATTACGCTCATTTGCTGGGTTTTTCATCTCCATAGAATCACCAAGGGAAGATGAGGGTGACAAGGGATGAAATAGATTTGATACAATAATTTTCAAATGCTTAAAGAAATTGAGTGCTGGTAAATATGCTTATTCCCTTTGGTGCCAAGAGTTAGATGAGACTAAATATGAAGCTAGGAAGCAGCTAAACTGGCTCTTCTTTAATCTGTACAAAAAGCATACAAATGTGGTTTTGTGGGAGTTTATGTGCTGGAATAGTCCCTTGTAATCTCACGGTGATAAAACATTTACAAGATTTAACTTAATTTGTTAATAGGGAGCTTTAGAAATGCTGGTGGGTGGATTTTTTTGCCTTTGGATAGAGCCAGGCTAGCTGTTTCCCCCTGATTCCAGTCTTTATGCTAAGCTAAGCTAATTGTCTCCTGGCTCCCACTTTGTGCTTCATGCACAGAGATGAGAGTGGTATTGATCCTCTCATCTCACCATTCCTGTAAGATTACCACTTTTAGAACGTAAATTTGATTGTAGTGTGTAGATTGTTATATCTTTCTGTTCTACAGAATAATTGCAGCGTAATTGGAGTTGAAATTGACCAGCACAAATGGCAGACAGCAATCAGAAGCCTGGATAAGGTGTTTACACACCACAGTATCTCAGTCTGTATCAGAACACTCTAGCTAGCTTTAAGGTATCCTTAAAACTGTGTATAACTACTATACTAACTATATGGTGTTCACACACACAAAAATATAACCGGTATAACTCCAAAAACTTGATCATAACTGGGATACTAGTATGCACGTAAACACACTCATTAACCCGATCACTATAACAGCATACATTCTTAAAAAATGTACAAACTCAGCACAAACAAAAACAAACATACCCACTGTGGGTGTCCTACTTATGACTAATAACATCAATTTTTTATTGCATCCAAAAAACGCTGCCTTATTTTCCCTCTCTCCCATTCAAAACTAATCACAGGATAAGTGAGTAGTGAATCATAACAGATTAAGCTGAGACCCATCCTATAAAAGCTGCCTAAAGCATATTACTTAATTGTATATACACACATTTCACATCTCATTTTCCTCGACTCCTGCGCCCTTTTCTTCCATTTTTCCTGTTTCAATCTTTTCGTCACAAGGTTAAATTTATTTAAAGGTTTTAAGAGGATTAACAGATTTAAGTGATTTTTCTCAAAACCCTCAGTGCATCATTTTCATCCTCCTCTCACTGTGTGGAGCCTCCCAGTTCAAGTCTGGTGTAATTTCTCTTCTGCTGTAACTCTCTGTGTTTTGTCATCTTTATTCCCACTGCCATACCCTTTTAGGGCTGCGAGAGACGTGCCAGTGAGCTGAGACCAGCCTTGCACAGGTTGATGGAAGTCTGGGGAGGAAAAATAAGTGAGCGGAGAGAGGAAAAGTACGAGGAGGGAACAGCAAAGAGATTCTGACTATTAAGAAACAGGTAGATGGTGAAGATAAAAGGAGAGGCGGGGTTGTGTGCTCACTCAGTCAATTTCTTCCCTGCCACATGTTGAATAGCTCCATGCTGAGGCTGACTGGATTTAAAGGGCAATGTTTTTGCTTCAGTTAAAAAAAAAGCCTCTTTCTTTTTCCTCTGCTGATAAGGATGCAGGCAGTAACACATAAAAAAAAACAAATTAGAACATCTGTATGTCTTTGTGCATCTCCCTGTCCATCCATTCACATACATTCACACAACAGAGCCTATCTGCCTGTATGAGCAGGTTTGCTTGTGCATTTGTGTATATCTCAGTGATGCTCCATTGATCTAGCAGGCCAATCAATGCTTCCCCTCTGAGGATGTCACTTTACAGCCACTGTAAATTCATTCCCACAATGCACCCTGCCCCTCATCAGCATAGAAAACATTGATTTATGGATTGTAAACAGCCTGCCCTGGATATACCTAGTGACAAGCAGCATAATGGATGTTAAATGAAAAACAAATTGCATTAAATACGGAATTTAATTTTCTGTTTATGAATTAAACAGCAATGTGACTTTCTGTTTCTATCAGGATCACTCTAATCAGCTTGATCAGTTTATCAGGCACACTGAGTTTCAACGCAATCCAATACAACAAGCCTATTGAGCTTTTCTTGAGATTGTGCTCCACGAGGTGTTGAGTCAGCGCTAAGTTCATTGTGGAGGCTTTACTATCCGGTGCTATTAAAGTTCACCACATTACAAAAAGGTGAAAGGTGGTTCAGCTTTATTTGCATCAACACCTCTCCTCAGTAATAATTTAATACGAGAAGCTTCATAAAGGTCAGATTTGTTGCAAGGCTGTTGTGTTGGATGTAGCTACATTGATCTTACTGTCATCTCAGTGTAAAGATAGAAATATTTTTTGACAAAACTTGTTTCTTTTCCCCCTAGGGTACACAAAGTCTGCTGTGTGTTTTCATGAATAAAATATTGTGCTATGTGACAACTTGAAATATTAAAACAAATCAACCCAGGAGAGTGCAAGAAGATGGACAAGTAAAGAAGTATTACATTAAATTACAGTTTGAATGCCATTCGAAAAAGGCTCTGGATTCGAGTCTAGGTTTCCCTGTGGCAATAACAGTGACAAACAGAAATAAATAGAAAAAATTAAATTGAATGTGTATGGAGGCAGTAATTCAATCTTAAAATTTTGCAATGCCGGGAAAACACTAATGACTACGGAATTGAGATAAATAAAAGGGTAAATTATTACAAGATTTGAAAAAGAGCTGTTTGGAAACTTAACAAAACACAGTTCTTCATCAAAGAAATGATATTTGAGAACTCATTAGAGAGTTTTAACAATGATGTTGACATGAACAGATGAGGCAGTCAAGCCTTGGCAGGCATTAATGCACCCAACTGTGGCCTAAAGGCATCAATCTGTCTCCGTTTAGAGGTTTTAGCTGGTATTTATACTTTGCAAAACTTAAAACAGAATGGTAATACTGCACATCATATTGCATATGGTTGTCTTTACAGCTACTGGGATACTATTTATATATGAAAGCACAAAAGGAATAGTTCAACATTTTGGGAAATATACTCATTTGCTTTTTTGTCCAGATTCACTCTGACATACATACAGTATATGAAGCTAGCTAGCAGCAGCTTTGCTTAGCATAAAGGCTGGAAACAAGGGAAACTGCTAGCATGGCTCTGTACCAAGGGTCTGCATACCAAAGTGACCAAAGTGCAAAGATGATGATGGTTTTATGGTTTGTCACGGGAGTTATGTGCCAGAATATTTCTTGGCTGTAAGCAGTTGCCAGGCAACCAATGGCGACTGCAGAAGGTCACTGTGCCAGGCTAAGACGTAGGCTGGTACATAACCCCCAGTAAAACCACTTTTTGCTTTTTTCTAGGTGCTGGTTGGAAAACAGACTGGCTGTTTCCCCCTGCCTCCTGGTTTTATGCTAAGCTAAGCTAAGCAGCTGCTGGGTGTAGCTTCATATTTACCATGCATTTATAATGTTAATATAATGTTATGTGTTTATGTTTAAAAAATTACTACTGGCCAATATATCATTATCAGATTTACCTCTACTCCTAAATATCAATATCAGTATTGGGCTCAAAATTCCAGTATCGGTCAGGCTATAGTCTGTATAGTAAATATGAAGCTACAGCCAGGAGCTGGTTAGCTTAGCTTAGCATAAAACCTGGAGGCAAGAAATTGTCACAAAATGTGTACTAAGCGAGACATTTTACAGTTTAGAATTCAACTTGTCAGTGCTCTCTGGTGGAAAAACTATGCAATGGTAACAGTTTGGCATTTCTTTACTGCAATTTCTTGTTGCCATACATTGGTTGATACATCTGCCTGGCCCATTTATGTGTTGAGCTCTAGTACAAACACTACAGTGGAAACCATCTTCTAAACTAACTCTGCAAGAGTGAATAAACAAATTTCCCAAAATGTCAAACTATTCCTTTAAGTTGTGTACAGTAAAGAGCATATATATCTGTACATCTTTTTATTTTTAAGGGGTTATGTGTGTGAAACATCTTGTAACTGATGGCAGATCACTAATATTGTTTGTTTCTTACCTACAATGACACCATTCCCTGCGTCATGTACTTGTCACGACCGCAACAGAGACACTTAGGCTGACAGATGGCCAGAAAAATGTACGCACAGCAAGACAACTTCACCCTCACAACCTTAAAAATTAGTTTTACAAGCATGTTATTAATTACAATGAGGTGAAATAATGGAGGTAAAAAAGGGTGAAGGATGTAGACAAGAGAAAGATTGAAGAGAATGAGAGGGTAGGTGGGGGTACATTCCTGAGCTATGTTGTGCCTCAGCTGGGGTCCAACAGGGTTCGTCTTGAGCCAAAAATCTCCTCAGTATCTAGGTCAGAGAGGTGCCCTTGCTCTCCCCCTCTCCAGCGCTTCCTGCTTTTCCCCTGTGTTGTCTTTCCAGCTCTAGATTGTCCAACATGCTTCAGCCTCATGAGATGTGGGGCTCATGCCAGGAGGGAGAAGGACAGGGAGGGCTCAAACTAAACCGCCCATCTCCCTCTGCCCGTAAAGACCTCCCTCTCACTTCTGTCTCCCTCGAACCGGGCCTTGCCAAAAGAGAAGTGGAGCACACCCAAAGAAGAATGAGAACCATTCTTATTCCACATACTGTACGCTAACTATGAACCAGTTTCCCCCTTTTAAGGAATTTATGCGAGCTTGTGGCTAAATCCAACGCACAGGGGAGAAACATCACAGAGAACGACTATCATCAGCTCTGGTTTAGAGTCATTACAGAAAGCTGTAGCATTTGCCCTCAATAATTCAAACGCCTCCATTCTCAAACCTCTAGCCTTTACTTCCTTATGAATCTTTTCAACTGTATCTTCATACATATCAAATTAGCTTCAGCCTCATTTCTTCTGTGCATGACAGACTCTTGAGATTAGACATACAGCAAATTTAAGCCTCCGCTGAGAAACACACATTCATATCCCAAAATGACAGAATCTAATGACATGCTTCCTTCGAGCTGAAAAGCCTGCTCAGTATTTTATGGATTTATATGACAATGAGTTGATAATGGAATTGGCAGGGTGTGTCCTTGGAATAATGAGGCCAAAGTAAGACTAATTTGAGTCTGTTATAAAGATATGAGCTGTTTGTGAGAGCTCTACGGGTGGTCTCAAACTCTCTCCGGGGGGCCAGGTCTGAGATTAAACCTGCGGAAACAAAAGGACCCCGGGTAACGACCAGTTTACACAGATCTGTCTGCTATTCTTCTCTGTTTCTTATTCAGTGTGAAAGGAATGCGCCAACGGATAGGATGAGGTCACTCCAGTCTGCAGCCTCTTATTTTACACCCCCCCCCCTCCTCCCCTCCACCCTTGTTCCAGAGCTGAAATCTAACAACTACACCCTGAAAGAAACAAGAAGAGAGAAGAAGAAACAGAGGAAAGAGAGGAGATAAAAAAGAATGAAGGAAGAGAGACAACGAAAGAAAAGGAGCAAAACTCAGAAAAAGTAAGACAGAAAGAAAGAGAGAGAGTAAAGAAAAGCAGGAAATAAGTCACGGTCTGGGCAGAGCCACATCTGCTAGCAGTTAAAACGTCACCAGAGAGCATAAAATGCTATGAACACAGCACCACCCCCGGCCTTCCCCTCCCCTGTGCACCCTGTTGTCACACTGCTGGGACAACAGTGTCCCCAGTGTCCCCACCACCTGACCCACATCAATCCCAGAGAGGCGCTGTCTCACCTCTGTCCATGCAGTCCCCTACTCCATAACCTTTTCTGTATGAAGTACAACTTTTGTCATCTGTTTCAACTGTGAAGTCTGCCTCTCTCTCTCTCATTCTCGACCTAACAACATCGCCTAATTTTCCCCCAAAACCTTTGCTCTTTCTCTCCCCTCTGTCCCACCCTGCTCTGTTCTGGGCATTCTTCCACTGCCAGAGAGGGAGGAAGGAAAAGAGGGAGGGGGCCCTGGCTGAAGCACAGGCTCGGGCCAGGGGAATGAGTAGATTCCCTGCCCTCTCCTCTGCTCCCTTGTTGAGGCCAGTATTGGGGCCGGCTGTTGGAACATGTTTGCAGCAGGAAAAGTCCCGATTACAGACTGCAGGATGTGTTAAGTTTGTGCAGCCATTTGAGATCTGCTGAACTGTGAGCAGACATGCAGAGCACAAGGCAGTGTCAGTAAATGTCTTGTTTTGTCCAATAAACTCAAAAAATCAAAAAAAGGATTCAATTTACAATCATGAAAGATCAAAAGAGTAGCATTTTTTTTTACATTTAAGAACCTGAAGCCATCAAATCTTTGGCATTTTTGCTTTAAAAAATTACCTAAATGATTAATCGATTATCAAAATAGTTGCAGATTAATTATCTTTCGATTGAATAATCATTGCAGCACTAGTCTTCTTTGAATTTGGGCCTGTGATTATTAGATACTTAGTCACACAGGATGTTATACTTTGAATAAATTAAACAGATATTTGTACCCCAGAGAGCCTGTTCCTGTTCCTTCAACATGCTTTTCCAACATGAAGCTGACCTCTGTTTAACCCTTATACACGAAACCTAATGACATGCAATATCCCCAACTGTGTCAAACCCTTTACACATGACACAAGTACATAGTTCAACCAGTGCCTCACATAAGTGGGTATAATGTACACCTACAACTGCTGTATATCTGGTGACATTTGAATTATTATTATATTTTCCAGGGAATATGATGTAGAGGATGTAGTCCTGGTCCAAACTATAACAGTGCATCAAATGTAGCAGTTAGTTATTTTGTTTCTGCAGCCTATTGCTGGTTAGATAATACAATTCACAGGACAAACAGTACAAGCTTTTGCAGAGATCTGGCTGTTTACTAATGGTGAATATAGTTAAACTTGTCTTGCAAGTGTATTGCATTATATCTTGGATCACACACTTAACGAGAAAACAAAATTTGTCACATAAACACTGTAAATGAGACACTTTAAAGCTGTATTTGTTGTAAAGGCATTCTGGTTAAAACGGTGGAAGAAATTTATAATGAACATCGGAGAGAACAACGCCAGCCAGTTAATCGCTCATTCCACAGTGACCACAGGCGAACTGCATTTCAGATTCAAGGTGCATCCTCTACACACGCCGCTGGACAAAGAACGATCTCTGGTGGAAGTCGGTGGGCAGTTTTTGAAAATCATTTCTTATCAGAAAGACTCTGTGGCATGTTTGGGTGACTTTGAACTGGAGTAAAGTATCCTTGGAATTCAGACACACTAATGATGTTGATTTATTGCCTCTGACTGTGAGCACAAAGGAAGAAAATAATGGGGAACTGTACCCTTTATAACACGCGTTCAGGAGGCATCCCTGAGTCCTGTTTTCACAAAAAGGAGTGAACTCCTTTAAGCCTATATTTTTAACTCTATAACTTCTAGCGCACGTTAGTATGTTATATATTCATTATCTCTTACTCACAAACCATTTGAGTAAACTTTAGAGCTGCTCTTTGTCATGTGTATGTGTATATGTGTGTGTGTGTGTGTTCATTTATATGTACGGAGTCTTTGAGTGTGGAGTGCTGGTAATGATAAGACACCAGTACAGCTGGTAAGCTAAATGAGGACTCCTTTTATGTGAAGCCAAGAGTGAAGAGAACACACTGCAGGGACATGAAACACAGCCCAACCCCTCTTTCTTTCTTTCTTTCTCCCCCCTCACTACACAGCCAAGCCTTACCTCACCCCCCAATCTCCCCTGCTATAATTGCATGAATGTGGCTCCATCTCCTTTCTGTTTTACATCACTCTCTATCTCACCGCCCTCCGCAGTCCCTGCACAGGATCCATGACTGGATGTTGAGCTACAGTAATTAGAGCAGGCTGATACCGACAGAGGACACAGCGTCCCCTCATGCTCATGTTCTCTCCACCTGGGCAGATATTTTTAGCCCACCTTGAATGAGGGAGAACAGGCATCAACATGGTGCCTGAAATGCTGTGGCTCAATCAGAGTCTGCTACAGATCTCAAGAAGGGCGCCAACTTCTACTTCTTTTCTTCACCCCTCTTCTTCTTCTTAATCCTCTTAACTCCCTGGCTGTCTAAGAGGAGAGGAGAGCTTGTCTGGCTGCCTGGTTGGGCCGACTTCCTCTTGACATCTGTGTTTTTCAAGATCCAGTGCCGGTGCCGATAACTTAATTAACCACTGTGTCATTCCACCCTGTCGCCGCGGATGATGCAGGATAATACAATCACACTGCATGCCATGAAAACAGAAATATAAACAGTCCTCTCTTTCTCTCTCTCTGTTTATATGTGAGTGTGTGTGTGTGTGTGCTCAAGTCCCCCAAGGCTGCAAACTCTTATGACTTTCACTATGTCTGCATCTCGACCTCCTTTGCATATCAAGCTCCCGGTGTGTTTGAGTAAAACATCAACATTTCATTCAAGAGATGCATATCTCATTCCAGCCTGCACACACGCAGTTATACCCGAGTTTCTGACCCAGGCCGCCCTGCCACTACGCATCTCTGAGCCGCTTATCTCGGGCGCTGCAATTTTTCACCTCTGGAAGGCATTCTCCTTCATCATAAATCAAGAGTTACTGTCCAGATTTTAATGGCCTACACTCACGCCAAAAATACATCAATTCACACACAGAGAATCCTGTTTTCATCAATCACTCCAGCTCTTCTATGCAATCTATGTGTGCTCATATAAAGTAATTCTGACGCGCATCCGGACACCTAAACATAACCCAAATACACACCCTGTAGGCTCATCAGATCCACTCTTGTGAGGGCTTTGCTCCAACTTGTTGACCTCCTTTAGACAGCTCACTGGTATGCCAGTTCAAGCCCTTCCCACGGCCAGTCAACAGGCCATATATTATCAGAGTAATTACCTTCGGAGAATAGATGCCTCTCTAATGCCTCCCCATTAACTTCATGGATACACTCAACAGGCTCTGCTGTGTGCTCTGTCTCCACCGAGATCATGAGTCCAATAAAGAAGCAAACAATGGCACATTTTCCAGCAGGCAAAGGTGGGGACAGCAATGGAAGGTAGAGGGCTAACATATCTGACTATATGAGTAATGTTGTGTGCAGTTGAGACAAATTAATGGGCAACTGCGTGAAGCTATAAAGACTAAACAGGAGACAATTTGTTTATCTTGTGTTTCACATTTGCTGTAGCTGTAAATGTTTAAAAAAAATCTATCCTGTAATTAGGAAGTCAATTCCTTGTTTATTCCCTCAGCCTGTAACTGTTGTGCAGGTCAACAAAAGAGTCAACACAAAGCCAGGTGTTCAACAGCTGTGTCCAGTGAGGTTAAGGCCAACAAACACCACCTGGTGTGTGTGTGTGTTTCTATTTCTTAAGTGGAAAACACCACATACATAACACTGACGTCTCTCCAGCATTATACAAGTGCTGGAATTGTTGTTTTGTTGGTCATCCCTTTGTGCCATCACACCAGCTACTCTTACAGCACATTAACTCTTGTTTACTCAGAGGTTAGACTACTTAGTGCTGCAGTGTGACACCCTTAAGGTGAGTATTCTCACAACTCTTGAGCACGCTCACCACTCCCGAGTACACAGACAAACACACATGCTCCCTAAAGGAGCACCCAAACACAGTGTTCGTATGCCATTAGAGCAGCTGCCAGTTGGCGGAGCTTTTTGCACCGAAGCACCCTACAATATTGATGACGGGGGCCATCAAACCCAAGGGTGAGAGGAGCAGGGCTTGTGAGATATACACAAACACCGCCCTCCCTTTTTTTCTTTTCACAGCTGCCTGTCACTGGTGTGACACTCTTGTCCTCTTACAGCAGCTTTTGCTTTGCTCCTAAATCCCCAACTTCACAAAAAAACTGAGAATAGGAGGTGTGTTTAAGTGTGTGTGTGGTCCAACTGGATGCAAAATGCGAAGGTTTGCTTCAGCTCACAGACAAAAAACCCCCCCACACACACATACCTATCAAAGCGCCTCATAGGTGCAGTCATTTTTAGAAATGAGAATTGTGTCCCTCTTGAAAAAAGCTGCACCAGTGGCAATTTAGTTAAACTGCGCTTCTGACTGTCTCCATAATGAAGCTCATAATTGCGCAGTGCCAACAATAATGGCATAATTGGTTCCCTTTAAGAATAAAAACACCATAACGAGCTATTGACCCAGCACAGTCTTGAAAACCCAGCTGCAAAATGCTCATTTCACTACAACATGGTGGATAACAGCCTTCCAGATGTGTTCTAGCTCGTTTAGCTTTGTGAACAAAAAAAAACTGCTGTGTGTTACTTCAGGCGGGCAGTTTCGTGCCGAACAATTACAAACCGTTTCGTACAGATGTCAGACAGGATTTGTTACCCGTTTGAAACAATACAAAGGAAATTATTTTAGTTTCAGGGTTGAAAAAATAAAGCCGTCTGAACCAAACTTACCTCAGCGTCACAGAGAGCTGCGGCCAGCAGAAGCAGCACAGCGACACTTCGCAACATCTGGACATGGAAAAAGAGAAAGTAAGGTTAAGGTAGAAAAAAGAAAGGAGATAGGAGTTTCTTAGTAGGTTATTTAATAAAAAAAAAACTTGAGGAAAATCATACTTTCGCTTTACTTAACGTTACCGTTTCGTTAAAGCTGCTCCGCTCGGGGGTCTGGTCGGAGGAGGAGGAGAGCGGCTTTGGATGTTGGAACAGGAGGTCCGTGATTTCAAGAAATATGAGGAGGAGCACTGAGGAATTGGTGCCAGTCCGTCAGTCTCCCCTCCCTCCTCTCTCACCGACGTGGCCAATGAAAATGTCTGTAGGTATTCCTCCGAGGACGTTTTCAGAAGAAATGGAGGAGGGGGAGGGACCGGGGTATGAGGGTATGAGTATAGTGTGTGCAACCCCCCCCCCTTCGAAAGAAATACGTTTACTGCTAAATGCTTTTGCCAAACATGTTTCAGAGAGAACGCAGTTGCTGTGTGGATTATGTTCACTGGCACTGTGTGTTTGTGTGTTTGAGAGGGGGTGGGGGGGTCACTTTCAGGGACGCACACCAGAGCTAAGACCAGTTAATTGGGGACGGCTTGTGCCATTGTGCAAACCGTGTCCACATTTGAGAAAAAAGCTGATTTTTTGTTTATTTGTTAAGGTTAGGGTTAGGGTAAGTTTCCAAGAAAAGAATATAAGTCTATGTAAATACCCCAAAAGTGATTTAAGCAAACCTGTGGAGCCATTTTTAAAAGTTTGGGTAGCTATCACTTTCTGATAAGTCACAGTTTAATGGCTTCATAAATGGTTGACAAATCATTTACTGATGCTTTATAGATCATTTAACAGCCATTAATAAGAAAAACTTTTGGGTTGCCAGGATGTGGGAAATCCTTCACCAGCATCAAAAAAACATAAACAGACGTCATTCCTCTTCTTTTGTAATGAAACTCAACCATATAATTACAAATCTCTCGCTGTCCAAAGTGAATTCTTTTCATATGTTTTTGTTTCATCAGTTGGAAGAAATTTTGACAGAAATTTTTTGTTTGTAATCTTTTAAAGGTGCAGTGTGTAGAATTTAGTGGCATCTAGTGTAACAGACTTGGCAGAAATAGAATATAATATTCATAAGTATGTTTTAATTAGTGTATAATAAGAAAATAAAGAATCGTTGTGTTCTTGTTACCTTAGAATGAGCTCTTTATATCTACATAGGAAGCAGGTTCCCTTTATGCACCACCATGTTTCTACAGTAGCTCAGAATGGACAAACCAAACACTGGCTCTTGAGAGGGCCTTTTGCGCTTTTTTTTTTCGCAGCCACCGTAGCTTCTCCTACACGCTTGGAAGGGAAGAGGGTGAGGGAAAGTGTATTCTGTTTGGTTGCAAGCTGCAACCTTGCCACTAGATGCCACTACATCCTTTATACTGGTCCTTTAAATGACATTTGGGCTGGCTATGTGTTTACGGTTGTGCCTGCAGTTTAGAGATGACAGGAAATGAGTGGGAGAGACAGGTTGAGAGTGACATGCAATACAAATCAGAAACAGGTTTATTGTAAAATAAAGTACAAAATACTACATCCCCAAACTGCAGTGAACTCTTCAGTATACCGTGCTGCCTTAACAAAAATTTTTTAAGATAGGAAGTGTCATAAGGAAATGGACTTTACTTTCAAGATCCCCACAAATTCTCACTTCTTAATATGACTTTGAATGCTGGTAAAAATAGAAACAGCTTGATCAGACTACTTCCTAAAGCTTTGACAAATCTTTGAGTGGTTCTATGGCAATGTTTAATTGAGTTTATCATTTGTAAAGTTTCTGTATTGCTGACAAAAAAAAATCCGAACCAGAAAAGTAAATTATAGCCAGAAAATAATCAAGAAATATCCCTGCTGTGACACTTTTATGGCTTCCATTGATAATAGAGTCAATTGGACACAAAACGGGGTCATAAAATGTGTTTTTTTAGCTTTAACTTTTCTATTCGTCTTTGATTTTATTTTCCCAAGATCCATTTAGTATGCATATATAAATAATGTTAACAAGAGCATCAGATTTGTATGTGATTTTTAGTTGGAGGCCTTTCATGTTTCTAATTCATACTGTATAATTTCTGTGTCATACATCATACTGTAAGTCCCTCTCTCTTCAATCAGATCCTTCCTCCATGTAAACCCTGAAGACCTTTTTTACTCCATTTATGAAAGATTAATGCTCAAAGGTTCTTATGATTTAAGTATTTCAGGATCACAAACCACCATTGCATGCGCCAGCGAAGAGTAATTAAAGAGTGATTAAGAAGGACAGTGTGAGGCATCGAACACCACAGCTCACTGAATATTGAATAGAAAGGAGATGATGAATGAATTTCTCCCACTGCAAGCCATCAATTATATATAACTTCATTCCCTGTGAGGAAACCCACCTGTTTAAATAGATGCTGTGATTACTCTACACCCCAGGGCTTTTTGTATGAGTGTGTGCTTGTGTGTGTTGTGGTGTTTCTCATTCTGCCTGCACTGATACTGAATAACAAGCATTAAGAAACATGAAAAAATTGCAACTTTTTGTTTGCCGACTTTAGTTTTATGCTCTTAGATTGCCTAATGCGTGTCATTGTTGTCACCTACTTTGTCTATTTTTCTATATTGCCTCAGCGGTCTTTGTTTGCCGCCTGCATTTGCTGGTGAGCAGGAAGCTGTGTGAGAGGAGAAAAAAAGATTTTTTTTGTGCATCCCATTGGGAGTTGCAAAACAAAACTCTAACTCTTAAATGAGGCAACAATGGAACAGAAAGACACTTAATTTAGTATGTTGGTGAGATGAACTTTAGCCACATGTTAAATCTTTTCCCCTGCTGGCAACCAGCCCTGTCTCATAAGACATGACAATTATATAATACTAATTTGCAACAGCAAACACATTTTGGGAGGCACATAATACCACCCGATTTACATTTTTGTTTTTAATGAACGTATTTGCCAATTCACAAAATGTTAACACCTAATGCGTTTGCAAAGCGTTCACTGACAATGTATTTCATTTGTTTTCTCTACAATACCTACTCTTGCATTACAGTATCCACTCACAGCGTCTCAAGCATGATTAATGTTGTTATGGGTATGTTCAGGCACTCACAACACTTCATTAAGCTTCCTATTGTCTTCCTGTCGACTGTGCATTGTCCTCCTGGGTCAAAATTGACTTGGTCTGGTTTGGCTGTTTATAAAGCATAAAGTATAAATTATCACCCAATTCTGTGTTACATCTTTTTCGCCAACTTCATTCCAACTCAATACCACACGTTTTACACTGCTTTACTTTTTGGAATTTATGTTCAATAGACCTCATTTACATGAAATTAAACCTCTATTTTCATGAAATCAGGTCTGTTGCCGTGAAGTTGTGTGTATCTATGTGTGTTAGGGGTGTGCCATATCATATTGTTCATGATAATATTGGTATAACTTTTAATATAATAAAAAAATTCATATGGTGGTAATGGCAATATTACAACTTGTTGACATGATGACATCATACCATTATGCACAGCAAGTATGGCTGAAAGCTAAAGTAACATTGCTCCATGGTGAAGAAGTTAGTGTGGAGGTGGTTTGGTTACAAAATATCAGATGTACAAGAAACCACGGTAATATGTAAGAAGTGGAAGAACACCCTTACAACAAAAGGGGCCGATACAACAAACTTATTTCACCACCTCAAGCAGAAGCACCCGGTTAAGTACAAGGAAAGCCAAAAATCCCACTAGGAGTATTAGGTCATATTGTCAAGAATATCATTATCGCTAACCTGACGTGCCAGATGCTTTGTTACACAGAATCATTTGAGAACTCATTGTTGGAAAATGTTTGGAAAAGGGCAGGCACTTTCAAAAAAATCACTGTCTTACCTTACGAGGCAGCTGGATTCGCAAGATCATAATATCCTCATAAGAAAGTTCTGTCTGCAGTCTTGCAGACTTACACGACACACCCACTTTACTACACAACACGCCCACTTTACGACAGTAAGGCCCTAACCCTAAACCTAACCATCCCCCTCCTCATGCCTAAACTTAACCAAGTGGGTGTGTCATGTAGTAAAGTGGGTGTGTTGTGTAGATACTGCGAGTCTGCAGATAGACCTACTTGAGTGGTTCGGACACAAGCGCACAACTTGAGGCCTGACAAGATGGATTCTCGTGATCTTGCAAATCCAGCTGCCTCGCAAGGTAGAAGACAGTGATAGACAGATGGTATTGCAGAAATACCCTGAATATCATGATATTATTTTAGGGCTACCCACCTCTAGCTTGCGTATGCATGTGCATGTGTGTGTTCATCTGCTGGAAAGCACAATAGTGTGACCAACTGCCCAATTGCACCATCTAGTTGTGGGTCTCAGCTGCTCTGTGTGTGTGTATGTGTGCGTGTGTGTGTGTGTGTGTGTGTGTGTGTGTGTGTGTGTGTGTGTGTGCGTGTGTGTGTGTGTGTGTGAGCGCGCACGTGTGTGTTCATCTGCTGGAAAACACAATAATGTGACCCATTTCCCCATTGCACCACCTATTGGTGGCAGGGTCAAATTTGAATTTGAATTTGAATAAAACACATTCAATTCAATGAAAGTAGTGATCATTAATTTTGCTTGCAAAGAGAGTAGTATGGAACCATCAAAGTGATTTTCAGGCAATTAGATGAAAGTAATCCATATAACAACATTTGAAAACGGGTCAAATTTGACCCGAGGACAACAGAAGGTTTAAAGTTAGGGAAAGATTGTGGTCTTAGTTAAATATTAAAAATGTCAGAAGTGACTTGAAGCATGTGAACCAACATGTTTACTTTATTAACATCTAACCAAAATCAATAACTTCTTCTAACCACACACCAGACTGTGACAAAGTTCTGCTTTTTGTACACTCACCTTTCACCCCAAACATCTCATGTGTGGGGTACATTTTAATTGTAGTGCTCCACTAATCGGGAAAAATATATCCACATTCTGCAAATATTTTTTTAAAATATATGAGTGTAAACACAGTGGTTCTAAGAGCAGCTTGATGTGATGCAAAAGCTAATAGGCTGTTGATCTTGTCATCCGCTCTCTCAAATGCTAGTTACAGAGACTGACCTCTTGCCACCTGTTTAGCTTTCTTCCTATACTTTGCCTGTGCACATATGCACACACTCACAGACTAACACAAACAGACACGCGCATTCACACATATACAGATATGTGTGAAATAACACTGACTCAGGAAAGGACATGCATTTACGTCAGATTTGCTTTCACTATTTTCTGCAAGCAGCTGGGAGGAGATGAATACTTAATCAGACAAACTCTTTAATCTCTTCTCTTGCTGCAATGTCCAACAAACAATACAGATTCCCCCTCCGAGCAATCAGCGTAAAAAAAAAAAAAAAACAGCGTTCTGCTACCACTGATTTAAATTCATGCACTGAGTACGTACACCAGTGAATAATGCAGTATTCACGACAGAACAGAACAGAACTGAAGTATTAGCTCCTCTGATGTCCCTTTGTGTTCTGCCAGGGGCTTTCTGAGAGGCATCTCAAATATTCACAAACATCCATCAATGCCTGAAAGGGTCAATGACTGGCCACGGTATGCAAACGCAATCATTTAGTTTCTTTTTTGGTCCGGGAGTTTTCTGTAATCACGGTTTTTCTATCATCTTCTTTTCTCCCGCCTGCAGAATGAGTTTGAATGTGATTTAGATTTGTGATTTATGTGTTTTTGCATGCATGTTTATGTTTATGTGTGTGTGTGTGTGTGTGTGTGTGTGTGTGTGTGTGTGTGTGTACACTTCAAGGGCTCTTGGTAACTTGACAAGAAATGTGTTATTGATTCTGTATGTACATGTGAGATGATTACATATATATGTGTGTGTGTGTGCATGGGTGTGAAAGTATGGGGCTAGGGGTTGTGAGTTGAGGCTTCCTGTGTTAGGTACACTTAGGTTGTGTTGTGTTAGGTTATTTGTCGAGGGGCCTTGCAGAATTCGATAATATCATGCTTGAGGACTATTTCACTCTAATGCTCGTAACATTGCTTTGCCCTCATAATTCCCTACAGTAGTAGGGAAGAGAGAGGGAAGGAGGAATCAAAACAGTGAATCTATGCTAATGACATGTTTTTTTAAAGACAGGGTTTTCACTTCCTTAATGGAAACAAATGAAATGATGCTGAAGAGATTCATGTGTTGTTGGGTGGGTGTGAACCTTTAAGGATCGGTGAGAAGCAACGTCCTCTTTTCTTGCTTGGTATTTGGCCCTCTTCTCACTCAGTCTCTGGTGAATGTGGTCGAGGGTGCCTGCTGACTGCCATTTGACTGAAGAGAAAAAAATCCTCTCATGCACACACAAACACATGCAGTAACATCATGCACTCAACAAAGCAGAGAGAGTGGAAGGTGTCATGTGTGTTTCATTAGGCATCTATAAATCACTGATGCCCCTTCATACAAGCACAATAAACACACCAAGACACACTGAACAGTGTGTCTACCACTGTCAAATAAATTGAAGTAGCTTGCTTTTTTTTCTCCTTTGAACTGCATGGCCTCTGCAGGCCTCTTGTCAAACTTTAAATAGATCTTCAACATATAATCAAATTCTGCTCCATCAGCCCTGCTATGAGAGAGAAAGAGAGAGAGAGAGAGAAAGGAAGGAGGAAGAAAGGCAAAGAAGCTATCTGCAGGGTGCATACTGTACACTGGCCTGTGGTAACTGACTTTATTGCCCGCTTGACATAACTCTATGCTTCTTTAGCAATGCTAATATCATTATAACTGCAGTTGGCAAAATGCCATCACACACAGACAGTGGCACATACTCTCCTTTCATATGCTGACCTACTACTTTTATGTTGTGAGAAGTAGTAGGAAGGAGGGAAAAGGTGCAGGCAGCCCCTGCTGAGTACAATTAACTTCCTCACCGTTCAACATGTAGTCTTTTACCAGCATCAGCTGCCTCCCTCTTTCTATACACAATCAACTCCACTTTGAAAAGCATGTAAAACACATAGCCTGGCCTTTATGATGTTATATAGAGCACTTCCTGGGTGAACACAGTGAGAGACACTGTAATTCCTAATCAATCTGAATAGAAGACCAAACCTGATAAAAGCCGAAGAGTGATGTCATCATCTCTTATATATACTGTATGCTATTTAAGTGTATTATCACACACATGTCAACTGTTGGCCTTCGACACCCTTGTAAAATGTGGGTTTCCTGTTCCTGTTCTTTTTTTTTTGATCGTCACTTTTGTGGGCCTCTTGAAAAGGTGTGGGCAGAAATAAAGGAAATGAGATTCATTTACTGTCACCTTTGTGTGTTTCAGTGGTGGGTTAACTGACTAGCATGGACATTATTGTTTGTCCATTGAGCTGCAGGCTGTCTCTTACTACTTGCAACAGCTGAGGCATCGGTAAAAAAATATGCAGAACCTTCTCCCTGCTCTTAGTTTACATGATTATGCTCAAAGCCCATTTCTGCAATAAGATGTTTTGATAAATGTTCTGTTTTAGACTGAAATGGAGCGTCTCGTGTCTACTTTTGAGCCATAAATGTACTGACATGCAGTCATTTTAAAGTTTGGTTCAATATTAAGATTTACTGCACTGATCTGTAAATAGTCAAAAAACAAAGTAATAGCCTGCACACTGCAGGGCTCAAATGTCCACTAGACTTTATTGCACCAAGGTGATGTTTCAAGCACCCCAGCTCTTCATCAGACTCAAGTGATAATAGCACAATGCCATCTTAGATATATACATGCATACAAGTCATATGATGTGGTCACATGACCATACACGCTGATACTCTGATACATCCCATGGGTAACAATGTATACATACAAAAATACACACAAGAATATACAGCAAAATATATACAATCTATATGTATATGATAGTACACATAATGATGGTAGTGTACATAGTGCTGTATACAAAAAGTTCAGGATTCAATGGTGTTGATAACACTTAATAAATCTCAAGGAAAAGCCTTGTCTGTGCAACATATATAATAAATATACACAGATATAAATAAATATAAGAATCCACTGGTGTAAGGTTACATTAAATATACCATTACCAGGGAAAACACTATGTGTAAAAGTCAACAATACACTATGTCCAAATATATCCAAAAATATGTGTACAAAGGAAAACCTAAAGTAGGATATCTTAGACTACCATTGAGCTTGCAAGCTGTCATCAAATAAGGAAACTACTAAAGAGGCGCCTCTTTTTGTCCTGTGACCGGTGCAATATGGTTAACCAGAGAGTAACAGTGTCAAGAACAAGAAAGAGGAAAGGGAACCAATAAAGACAAAAAAATAAGACGGAACTGAGATATGTGGATATACAAGGATATAATATGACACAATGAAAGGCTACAGGAATCACATTTCCTCATTGAGGCCCTTGGGTGACACAGTGTCAAGAGTGTAAATCCAAAATAATTCACATTGTAGAAGAAGGGTGTTAATATCCCACCCCCCTCTGTGGGAGATTGACATGTTCAATTCCAAAAAAGCCAGACTGGACTTTGCCAAAATGCATGTTGACAAGCCACAGTCCTTCTGAATGTGCTTTGGACAGATGAAACAAAATTAGAGCTTTTTGATAAATCACACCAACCCTGTGTTTACAGAGGAAAAAATGAAGCCTTCAAAGAAAAGAACACCATGCCTACTGTGAAACATGGAAGAGCCTCAGGGATTTATGGAGTTGCTTTGCTGCCTCAGGCACTGGGTGCCTTGAATCTGTGCAGGGCACAATGAAATCAAAAGACTATTAAGGCATTTTGGAGCGAAACATACAGCCCATTGTCAGAAAGCTGTGTCTTAGTCGCAGGTCATGGGTCTTCCAGCAGCCAAGAGTGGATGAGAAGAAAATGTTGGACCATTCTGAAGTGGCCTACTATGAGTCCTGATCTGAACTCCATTGAACATCCGTGGAAAGGGCAGAAACTTGCAGTTGGGAGACGGCGCCCATCAAACCTGAGAGAACTGGAGCAGTTTGCTCAAGAAAAATGGGCCGAACTACCAGTGGAGAAGTGGAGAAACCTTTTTCAGAGTTACAGAAAGTGCTTGACTGCAATTATTGCCCCCACAGGCTGTGCTACGAAATATTAAGTTAAGGGTACCAATGTTTTTGACCATTTTCATTTCTTTTATTGTATTAAATTATATGTTAAGTTGTAAATCAAAACCAAAGTTTCAGTTATATTCAATGTGAAATAAAGAATGATGGATACCATACACTTCTGTCAGTTTCAACTTAATACAGAGAAAATTTATTTATTTATTTATCTTAAAAAAAGGTGGTAGTATACCAATATTTTTGGTCACATTTGTTTCTAAAACTTTTCACTGGTAGTGTATATAATAGTACTATATATGGTGAAAAGTTTTAGAACACCCCACACCAGTTTTTATTTAGATTTAAGCAGTTCCAACCCAGCAAGTCCAGTGAATAACCTTAAATGGTACAAAGCGGTAAACTTACAGGGGTAAAAAACTTAAACAACTTACAGCTTTTCTGCAGCAATGAACATAAATTAAGCATTTAAAGTTGATGCAAACAATTCCCAAATTTTGTTTGTTACTTCCAAATCCTCTGTCTGTATAAAACCATGGAGGAGGAAGCATGATGGTCTGGGGCTCTTTTTCTGAAACTAGAGTTGGCGACTTGCATATAGTGACTGACAGCCTGGACCAAAAGGGCTACCACAGCATTTTGCAGAGCCATGCAATATCCTCTGGTCTAGTTGGTCAGGGATTCCTCCTACAGCAAGATAATGACCCAGAACATACATCCACACTGTCAGAACTATCTTAGAAGAAAAGAACAAGATGGTAGGCCTCATGAAACCAGCACAGTCATTGAACTGGTTTGGGATGAACTGGAGAGACGGATGAAAGCAAAGCAACCTGCAACACCTTTGTGGGAACAACTGCAACAGTCCTGGAAGAACTTTCCAAACAAAATTTGAGTCCTATTGTAGAACAAATGTCACAAGTGTGTTAGACTATCTGCAGAAGGTGTTTTTGCAGATACATTTTAGGGGGTCTTTTGAATCAAAGTAATTTGTTCACTATGAAGATGGTTGTTTAACTTGGATCACTTATATTGTATGACAGGTTCTCAGCACCAAGCCTCCAGATGTAGAACTGAAATGTAGGACATGAACTATGTAACTAAGTCTCCAGTATTTGCACTATATGCAACCTGGGGATCAATGTTGTAAAAAGAAGTTGTAAGATAACAGATTTGATTCTTGTAAAAGTGGAAAAAAAATGTTATGATCAAGACAGTGAACTATTCCTAAGTAGGATCAGTCAATTCATCTGGGTAAATGTACAGTATGCTATGTAATTCAGAGGGAAGTGAGTAAACAAACTGTTAATGACTGATTGAAATTCTTTGAATGTTGGAATTTTAAATAGGACCTTAAAGCTGCTGCTTGCATTCAGCTTCTTACTGATAATTACTCCTCCACCAAAATGTTCATATCATAGACGAAAGAGCCAAGAGAGTTCAAGTGGATGCACATGTTTCTTTTTTACTTTACTGACATAAATCTTTTGTAAAGGGAAGCCATTATTCAGGACCACTATCTGCACATTTAATGGATGAGCACTTCATATTATTGCTTAGGATGGAGGGTTTAACAGTTACGGTGCAGAAGAAATACAATATTTCTTGTTGCAACAGATGAATATTGTCAAAACCTGGTTGTTATGCCACCATAAGCATCATAAAGCATGAAATGAGTTCAACACAATGCAGAGGTGGTTTTCACTGAACATGCATATTTTGTGCATTCTATATGTAAGGGACAATCAACGAGTAGGTGTGTGTTAAACGGTTCACGTCGAAGCGGAGGGTGGTACTTTGCCTCCACATCTTGCCTTAAAACCGTTTAACACACACCTACTTGTTGGTTATCCCTTATTTATTACAAGACTAACTGAAGTGAAAAATGAGTAATGTAATCATTTTCACAGTTTATTTTCAAAAAGGACCAAGCTTGAACTCAATTTGAATTAGACTGTTGTATAAATAATGATAATACATTTAATTTGTACCACACTGTTCATTCATAGTGAAACTCAAAGTGCTACAGTATTATAACATGTGACTTAACCCTCACATACTGAGCTCTATAACACATTGCTGAACCACAAATCATCCATGAATACTTCATCAGTCATTAATAAATGTGTCATTAATCCTTAATGAAGCTTTCACAGAGCAGACAGAGATCTTTTTCTTCAGGTTTTTATACTTTTTGTTTATGCAGAAAAAACATTTACAATCACACTATATAACAGTCCGATATCACATAAAACAGGAGAGTGATGAATTATATGAAATGTGAAGAATGCAACATGTGTATCAGATAATGTGTGTCAGCTCTACAAAAATGTTTTTAAAAAGTTGAAATATTAACATATTACACTTTTCGATATTCTGGGTCATATTAGGAGAAGTCATTAAATTTCAGGCTGTAAGAAAAAAGTGTTTAGTGTGTTTTTACTCATCTCACATGTAAAAATATATCACATTTGACTCTGAACAGAATGTAACTTTATGTTCCACCAACATTAAGTCATACACTTTGAGCTTAGCTGAATAGCAACTAACCACTTCCTTTTCTCTGAGCCACCTCAACAGTGATGTTTAAGTTCCAGTCTTTCATTTCATTCTGAAGGTTATTATGTTCAGTCAAGACCAAGCAGCTCTGCTCTCCATTCAGCTATTAATTATGTGCCATGTCTTTGCAGGTAAAGTGGAGATTTATGTGTGTGATTCATGCTTTTCTCTTGATTTCACTACAGATTTCATTTTATAATGATTGTTTCCTTTAATGTTAGAGGTTCATCAAGATGACGTCGTGGACATACTGGTGTCTGAGGGAGACGCCACCGTTTTGACTTGCAACATGACAAATGCAAAGCAAATCAGCTGGACCAAAGGAAGAACACTTTTTACTTTTAATGTCTTAAACAATCAGTCATTTTCAAATGTCACCTCTCAAAGAATGAGCATAGACTCAAACTTTCTTTCAAAGCTGAATATTCTTGATGTTCAGCATGAAGATGCAGGACTTTATAGGTGTGAAGTAACTGATGAAAAAGGTGTATGGATTACTAAGTGGAATTTAACCGTTGGAGACGGGGTGTTGGAGATCTCTAAAGGTAGGTAGAGCATGAAGCAGGTTAAATCATGTCTACACATTCCAAAGCTCAAACTGCATGCTACTTCAATAATTCACATCTGATTTTATGCAGAAGTCAGTTCATGGAGCTATTGTCTATACATACTTACACCTGTAATTGGATTGCTTCTTTGTGGCTTGGCTGCAGCAGTTTGCCTCTGCAGGTGAGTAATAGCTTTTAGATTTCAGATTTGAAATTTATTTCATTCTCATTTGTTCTGGTGCAGAAACGTTGTCAGCAATGGGAACTAAGGCTGATTTGAGTATAAAACTCAACCACATCACATCTGTCCGAATTTAAACAGTCAGGTTATCTAAATTACAAACAAATCAGGTTCTGATTTTCTGCCTCTATCGAGCCATGCAGATAGACTTTTGGTTTTGAAATTCTGTGAGATTTCCGCCTCCATCCCTTCAGGGGAGGTAAGAGGAATCACATTTCCATGTTGGGTGTTTCCAATACTCTGAATAATCCATAAATCTATCAACTAGAACTCAACTGTTTTCATAGTGACTTTTTCTTCAATTTCATTGTAGTTCCATTCAAATCTGTTCACAGTGAGACCTGTGGATTGTCTGTAGTAACAAGGACATTGCATTGTGATGCCACCTGGGGGAAGTTTACATCCTGCAATTACAAACATACACATGGTTGTATTACAGGCTCGTTCCAGTATGTTTAGACTTGATATACTTAATTCTGATCACTTATAGGCAAAAAAATTACAAAATAAAAAAAACAAGGGCTGAGCATCGATATCGGTCCTTATACAATACTGTAGGAGATATAAACATGTTTTGAACCTTTTCTTTTAATCTATCAAAATATATCAAACTGCTCAATGTGTCAATGTTAAATAAAATGTTTTGCCTACATAAAATATACTCTAAAGTTTAAATGTTTCCTGGAAGAATCTGACAAAGCATCCAATTCTGACTTTTGATACTTGACACTTTTTTATACTTTGTGATACATTTTGATTGAAAGTATTGAGGTGCAGCCCTACAATCATCAGTATTTCTCCAGCGTGATATTTGAAACAGCAGTTGTACCTTAATACCAGGAAATACACACAATATAATTCAACATAAAATATGAATGCAATGTAAATTTAAAAAAAAAAATCAAAATATTTTAGAGATGTTTTTTGATGTTGGTGGGCACTCATGATCTCAGTATTTCTAAAGTCCTTGTTATGGCCCTGGTTGCTATGGAGATTAGGAATGTACTTGTAGCTATATGCCTAAGCTCCAATGCATGTATCCATGGTGTATATGCAGAGAATGCATGGATGCTTGTATGTCACTGAATAGTAATGCAAACAGAATAACTATAAAGAATTGACAATAATGCAACTGAGCGTCAACAAACTATTGCTTCATTCACAGTTCTGCCAGAAATAGGATTTCCTCAACAAGTTATCCAAATGTTGATAAATGTAACCATATTGCTGTTAATCACAACAGTAATAAAAACATGATAACAGTCACTAATGGCACAAAATGATACTTGTGAGTATCAATGTATAACAAAATAAAAAGACCAGAATATTTTGAAGAATCCACGTTGATGACTTCAAACATTTAGTTTTTCCAGACAAACAGTCCAAAACCCAAAGATGTTCAATGTACAATAATATAAAATAAAGAAAAGCAGCAAATCCTCACATTGGAGAAGCTGCAACCAGAGAATGTTTGATATCTTCACTTGACAAATGATTAGAATGATTCATCAAATATCAAAATAGTTGCTGATTCATTTTTGAGTAATCAATTAATCAATTTCTTTTTCACTTCTACTTTTAAATCATTTATTTGTATTCCACTGTCCCATGTGTGAACTCAGTCTCTTAGAATAATGTGTCTGAAACACCTGGAAATAGTCTGGAGCAAAGTGTCATTATCGATCACAATTCTATCTCAGCAGAAAACTCAGGACCACGACATCAAACCAGGACCCAGTCCCAGACCAGTTTCCTCTTCAGTCGGGGGGAGAGGTAAGAAGAACTTCACACAGTCATGTTTTTCTGCTTTGCTTTGCTTTTCATTTTTCCTTTCTGCATTGAACTTTATTTTTACTTTCTGTCTCTATAGGTGGTCCCTCCTCAACTGCAGGGTGATGTGGACCGTAGGACGAATAATAAGCAGAGGAGTCAGTACTTGGAGAGGCTCAATTCAATCTATGATCTATAATGAAGTAGTTGTTTAAACTGTCCAGCAGATGGTGATAAAGGCTCAGCCAAAGTTGTGTGAGAAAAGATAAAGGATGTTACTGTGAAGACAAGTGCATTAAATTAAAGCCCCAATCCATTATTGGTGCACATCACTAATTTTGTCCAGGTGCAAAGGCAAAAGCTATGAGACTTTTTGTGTGTGTGTGACTTTTGTATATGTGCTTCTAAAATACTTGCTTATTTGTTTACATGGTTTAAATTTAATAAAGAATCATCTGAAGTACTATTTCTACCTTTTTAAATATTGTACATATGTTACTGTAAAAATGTTCTAATATTTGTAACAGAGACTTTTTAATTGAAAGATATTGAAAATAAGTTTTAACATTGACTACAATCATTTAAGAGTACAGGATGCTCTTAGAAATTACATCATCTGAAGTAGACTGTACTGGATGTTTAAACCAGGGTGAACAGCAAGCTGGGAATTCCTCTCTTTTTCCTGTTTACAATTATTCTAGACGTTGCTATCCACTGGTCTATAAACCAGTCTTGAAAAGTAACTGTAGATTTGTCCCACTTAAGTACAATTTTGAGGCATTTGTACTTTACTTCATATTTTCATGTTACATTGAATCTAACAGTTCAGAAGGAAATTTACTATCCCACCACATTTATTTGGCAGCTATGGTTACTCTTACCTTTTTATGTTAAGTTTTCATCCAAAACATATGATCAGTTTATTTAACATGATGCATTTTAGAGAAAATTACCTAACAGTGAATTAAATAGTTAAAATTGGCTCCATTATAAATACTGAGGTAATCTCTCTAGATAAAGCAAGGAATCTCTGTCTGTATGTACAGTGGGGGAAATAAGTATTCAACACATCAACTTGTTTTTGATTTAACATATTTCCAGTGCAGATATTCATATGAAATGAAGACCAGACATTGACATTAACTCAATAAAGCAACACAGCTAAAGAAATCATAACATTCCAATCAATAAAAAAGGTTCTGTGCATTAAATTGGACTGACACAAAAAAAAGAATTGAACACGCAGTAAGAAAAAGCACTGCACCAGGTGATTCCACTAATTAGTCCTCTTACCTGTGCTAATTAGAATCAGCTGGGTTAGTGCATGTGGCTATTAGCACTTCAACTGTTTTAAAAAGGGTTAGCCTTCTGTGAATGTATCATTTGCAACCAAGCTGTCACGCAACAACTATCTCATGATGGGTAGAGGCAACAAGCTCTCTCAAGACCTTTGCAACAAGATTGTTGAACAACATAGGAATGGTATAGCGTTACCCGCAAGTGGAAGCATCATCACTCCACCATCAACTGGCTACGAACCAGGGATGTGCCCGAATACAAATACATTATTCAGCAAAGCACAAATAGTGGGTTTTATATCAATATTTGTTTCATAAAAATATTTAAAAAATTATTTGTTGGGAGTGTTCCCCAGAGATAAAGCTGAGCTACTGACACAAGCAAAGTGCTCCCAAGGGACTCTCCATAACCTGTGTTTCCCCTTCTCCTTTCCACAAAGTTAGGCTGTAAATAATAGACAATAAATAAAAAGTGCAAAGCAATAATTGCCTTTGAAGTTCCTCCTTACACATTACATGGTGTGCTGTCTCTGTGTTATGGGTGTATAACATGTGGGAACCTCCATCATAAGGTAGTTTATTCATGAACACTTACTTATTGTAACACTTTAATTTTCTAAAATTGAAAGTGTCATAAAAACAAAAACAGGATTTTTAAGCCTCTTTCCACTTTTATTCGAATACAAATACAGATACAAATAATTTTGCTGCCTCAACAAATGCAGATACAAATACAAATACTGGGATCTTTGCACATCCCTAATACGCACAGGAGCTCCTCGCAAGATTGCTGGCCAGGCGGTAAGAAAATTAGTCAGAAGAGTAGCCCAAGATCCAAGGACCACTCAAAAAGAGCTCCAGAAAGACATGGAAGAAGCAGGTACATTTGTCACAGAGAAAACAATAGGCAATGTACTCCACCACCACAGTCACCATGCATGATCACCCTGTAAGACTCTATTACTGAGGAAAAGACATGTTGAAGCTTGTTTGAAGTTTGCTACTCAACATTTAGAGAAGCCTGTAGATTACTGGAAGAATGTGGTGTGATCAGACGTGACAAAATTTAAATTTTTGGCAACAACACTACACGCCATGTTTGGAGGAGAAATAGCTCTGCATATGACCCTAAAAATACCACACCTACAATGAAGTTTGGAGGTGGAAGCATTATGGTATGGGGCTATTTCTCTTCTCATGGTACCAGCAGAATCCACATTGTTGAAGGAAAAATGAATGGAGCCATGTATGGGGATATTCTTGAGAAGAATGGTAAATGGACTGTACTTGTATAGCGCCTTTCTTCTGACCACTCACAGAGCTTTTACACTATGAATCACATTCACCCATATTCATACGCTGAGTGGGTACAGGGGCTACCATGGAAGGTCCCAACCTGCCCATCAGAGGAAAGCTAATCATTCACACACTGATGGCACAACCATCAGGAGCAATATCTTGCCCAAGGACACATCGACATGCAGACTCGAGGAGTGCATGTGCATGTGGCCGGGAATCGAACCGCCAATAATCCTATTAGTGAACGACCCGCTCTACTTCCTGAGCCACAGCTGCCCCAATCTGTTGCCATCCACCAGGACAGTGAGGATGAGATGCGGGTGGACCTTCCAACAGGACAATGATCCAAAACATACTGCAAAGGAGACTCTCAACTGATTCCAGAGAAAGAAAATAAAGATGTTGGAATGGCCCAGTCAATCACCCGACTTGAACCCAACAGAACATTTGTGGAAGGAACTGAAGATAAAGATTCACCAGCGGGCCCCCCAGAACCTTCAACATTTGAAGACTGCTTAGAAGAATGGGCCAAAATCCTCCTCTGAACAATGTGAGAGATTAGTTTCTTTGTACTGGAAGCGTCTTGAAGCTATCATTGCAAACAAAGGTTTCTCCATCAAGTATTAACTACATTTCAGTTAGCGTGTTCAATACTTTTTTTCTGTGTCACTCCAATTTAATACACATAACTTATTTTAACTTATTGAGTTAATACCAATGTCTGGTCTTAATTGCATGTGAATAGCTGCACTGGAAATATGTTTACTGACAAAAATGTCAACATGTAGAATACTTATTTCCCCCACTGTATGTATGTATGTTTGTCTTTTGCATAATCATTCATCTGACCTACTTTATACCTGGCAGGTGGATTGCTGGGGAATCAAGGAAGTGCAATGTTGATGTATGAAGTTGTTAGGATGAGCAGTTCTCGAGAAATATATAAAGAATACCTCATAAATGATGTTGATTTGCTTCTTCCTACACCTGTGGCATCAACAAGCGGAAATAAGGACGTGTGGAACCCACATTGTGGTTGGAGGTGGGACTATATATGTAGTGTTAATGAGTTAACTTGGGAGCAGCCATACATTACTTCGTTCTCTGTTTAGTGTCATCAGGTTAGGTTAGATTGTTGCTAATTTGGGGCTAACCCCCTTCACTTTTCCAGCAGTTGAAGGAAACACACCTAGGAGACATTTCTTTGTCTTGAGAAGCTGGAGAATAAGTATGATATTGATTTGTGTGTTTGTGCATGCATGCATGTGTCTGAGTACACGTCAAGGGCTCTTGGTGACTTGACAAGAAATGTATTATTGATTCTGTATGTATGTGTGAGATGACAACATATGTGTGTGTGTGTGTGTGTGTGTGTGTGTGTGTGTGTGTGTGTGTGTGTGTGTGTGTGTGTGTGTGTGCGTATGTGGGTGTGTGCGTATGTGGCTAGGGGTTGAGGCTTCCTGTGGTAGGTGCATTTATTTATGGAAGGGCCTTGCTGACTTCAATATCATGCTTGAGGACTGTTTCACTCTAATGCTCACAATATTGCTCTACTCTCATTATTCTCTACAGTAGTTGCAAATATCGAAGAGAGGGAAGGAGGAATCAAAACAGTGAATCTATGCTAATGAAATGATAATGATGATAATAATAATGTTTTTTAAAGACAGGGTTTTCACTTCCTTAATGGAATGGATGTGTGCAAACAACCATGTGTGTTTCATCAAGCATCTATAAAGCACTGATGCCCTTTCACACAAGCACAATAAACACACTAAGACACACTGAACGATGTTTCTATCACTGTCAAATCAATTAAAGTAGCTTGTTTTTTTTACCCTTTGAACACCACGGCCTCTGCAGGCCTCTTGTCAAGCTTTAAATAGATCTTCAATCAGCTTCTTTAGCAATGCTAATATCATTATAACAGCAGTCAATGCCATCACACACACACAGTGGCACATACTCTCCTTTTATATGCTGACCTACTACTTTTATGTTGTGGGAAGTAGTAGGAAGAAGGGAAAAAGTGATTCCAGCAGCCCCTGCTGGTGCAGGGTACAATTAACTTCCTCACCATTCAACATGTAGTCTTTTACCAGCATCAGCTGCCTCCCTCTTCCTATACACAATCACCTCTGCTTTGAAAAGCTTGTAAAACGCACGGCCTGGCCTTTATGATGTTATATAGAGCACTTCCTGGGTGAACACAGTGACAGACACTGTAATTCCTAATCAATCTGAATAGAAGACCAAATCTGATAAAAGTCTAAGAGGAGAGTGATGTCATCATTTGTGATATATTTGTTATTTAGCTAGTGGCTATAATGAGTAATATTTTTTAAATGCATCATTAAATGTGTCAACTGTAACTGACTAGCATGGACATCTGTATAATTGTTTGTCTCTAGTTTTTCAAACAGAAGAATCCTGCTAGAATCTACAGGTTAACAGATCATGACGTGTCAGTGAATTGAGTTATTTGTTAGAGCATGTGTTGCTTGAATGAGTAGATGTTTGTCAGTATTACACAGATAGTATCAGTTTTCTTCAACCTTTTGACTAAATGTTTCTATTTATGGCCTTCAAGGTGATGCAAAGCTACAAAGTCTCATGTTCCACAGCAGGATTGTGAAACAACAGACTGAAAAATGAGTGATACTCATAAGAGGCTGGTCATCATCTTCTCCGTCATCTTTATTTCATGCTACTTGAGTTATGCAGAACCTTCTCCCTGCTCTTAGTTAACATGATGATGTTCAAATCTGAAATAAGAAGATGTCAGTTCAGGTAAATGTTCTGTTTTAGACTGAAACAGAGCGTCTCACGTCTCCTTTTGAGCCATAAACGTACTGACACACAGTTGGTTTAAAGTTTGGTTCAATATTTAGATTTATTGCACTGATCTGTAAATACCCTCTGAAATTATCCATTTTCATCAAAGAGTTCAAAATTATATTAAAAAAAAAAACAACAAGGTGAAATGGTACAAAATTATGATAAACAGACAAACAATGATAACGTCAAGTTAAACTGTTCACTACAGACTATAACTTTTCTCTGGTAGTATATATATAATAGTAATAAATACAGTGAAAACACCCTCATTTTTCCAGTTTTTATTTAGATTTAAGCAGTTCCAACCCAGGAAGTCCAGTGAATAACCTTAAATGGTAGAAATGTACAAATGTAAACAGTTAACTGCCAGAGGTAAAAAAAAAAAAAAAAAAATTTAAAAAAAGGGTTTAGGTTACCCTATAGGTGTCCCAGATTTTGTTGATTACTTCCAAATCCTCTGGCACCCTGGACCAAAAGGGCTACCACTGCATTTAACAGAGCCATGCAATACTCACTGGTCTAGTTGGTCAGGGGTTCCTCCTACAGCAAGATAATGACCCAGAACATACATCCAGGCTGTCAGAACTACCTTAGAAGAAAAGAACAAGATGGTAGGCCTCATGAAACCAGCACAGTCATCATACTGGTTTGGGATGAACTGGAGAGACAGATGAAAGCAAAGCAACCTGCAACACCTTTGTGGGAACAACTGCAACAGTCCTGGGAGAACTTTCCAAACAATATTTGAGTCCTATTGTAGAACAAATGTCAAGTGTGTTAGACTGTAATATCTGTAGAAGGTGTTTTTGCAGATACATTTTAGGGGGTCTTTTCAATCTAAATAATTGATTTCCAAGTTCACTATGAATATGGTTGTTTAACTTGGATCACTTATATTGTAAGGTGAAATGGTACAAAATTATGATAAACAGACAAACAATGATAACGTCAAGTTAAACTGTTCACTACAGACTATAACTATTCTCCGGTAGTATATATATAATAGTAATAAATACAGTGAAAACACCCTCATTTTTCCAGTTTTTAGTGAATAACCTTAAATGGTAGAAATGTACAAATGTAAGCAGTTAACTGCCAGAGGTAAAAAAAAAAAAAAAAGGTTTAGGTTACCCTATAGGTGTCCCAAATTTTGTATGACAGGTTCTCAGCACCAAGCCTCCAGACGTAGAACTGAAATGTAGGACATGAACTATGTAACTAAGTCTCCAGTATTTGCACTATATGCAACCTGGGGATCAATGTTGTAAAAAGAAGTTGTAAGATAACAGATTTGATTCTTGTAAAAGTGGAAAAAAAATATCGTGATCAAGACAGTGAACTCTTCCTAAGTAGGATCAATCAATTCATCTGGGTTAATATACAGTATGCTATGTAATTCAGAGGGAAGGACCTTAAAGCTGCTGCTTGCATTCAGCTTCTTACTGATTATTACTCCTCCACCAAAATGTTCATGTCATAGACGAAAGAGCCAAGAGAGTTCAAGTGGATGCACATGTTTCTTTTTTACTTTACTGACATAAATCTTTTGTAAAGGGAAGCCATTATTCAGGACCACTATCTGTACATTTCATGGATGAGCAATTCATATTATTGCTTAGGATGGAGGGTTTAACAGTAACGGTGCAGAAGAAATACAATATTTCTTGTTGCAACAGATGAATATTGTCAAAACCTGGTTGTTATGCCACCATAAGCATCATAAAGCATGAAATGAGTTCAACACAATGCAGAGGTGGTTTTCACTGAACATGCATATTTTGTGCATTCTATATGTAAGGGATAATCAACGAGTAGGTGTGTGTCAAAGGGTTCACATCGAAGCGGAGGGTGGTACTTTGCCTCCACGTCATGTCTTAAAACCGTTTAACACACACCTACTTGTTGGTTATCCCTTACTTATTACAAGACTAACTGAAGTGAAAAATGAGTAATGTAATCATTTTCACAGTTTATTTTCAAAAAGGACCAGGCTTGAACTCAATTTGAATTAGACTGTTGTATAATAATGATAATACATTTAATTTGTACCACACTGTTCATTCAATGTGTGTCAGCTCTACAAAAATGTTTTTAAAAAGTTGAAATATTAACATGTTACACTTTTCTATATTCTGGGTCACATTAGGAGAAGTCATTAAATTTCAGGCTGTAAGAAAAAAGTGTTTAGTGTGCTTTTACTCGTCTCACGTGTAAAAATATATCACATTTGACTCTGACCAGAATGTAACTTTATGTTCCACCAACATTAAGTCTAACACTTTGAGCTTAGCTGAACAGCAACTAACCACTTCCTTTTCTCTGAGCCACCTCAACAGTGATGTTTAAGTTCCAGTCTTTCATTTCATTCTGAAGGTTATTATGTTCAGTCAAGACCAAGCAGCTCTGCTCTCCATTCAGCTATTAATTATGTGCCATGTCTTTGCAGGTAAAGTGGAGATTTATGTTTGTGATTCATTTTCTCTTGATTTCACTACAGATTTCATGTTATAATGATTGTTTCCTTTAATGTTAGAGGTTCATCAAGTTGACTTCGCGGACATACTGGTGTCTGAGGGAGACGCCATCGTTTTCACTTGCAACATGACAAATGCAAAGCAAATCATCTGGACCAAAGGAAGATTACTTTTTACTTTTAAGGTCTTAAACAATCAGACATTTTCAAATGTCACCTCTCAAAGAATGAGCATAGACTCAAACTTTCCTTCAAGGCTGAATATTCTTGATGTTCAGCATGAAGATGCAGGACTTTATAAGTGTGAAGTAATTTATGAAAAAGGTGTAAGGATTACTGAGTGGAATTTAACTGTTGGAGACGGGGTGTTGGAGATCTCTAAAGGTAGGTAGAGCATGAAGCAGGTTAAATCATGTCTACACATTCCAAAGCTCAAACTGCATGCTACATCAATAATTCACATCTGATTTTATGCAGAAATCAGTTCATGGAGCTATTGTCTATACATACTTACACCTGTAATTGGATTGCTTCTTTGTGGCTTGGCTGCAGCAGTTTGCCTCTGCAGGTGAGTAATAGCTTTTAGATTTCAGATTTGAAATTTATTTCATTCTCATTTGTTTTGGTGCAGAAACGTTGTCAGTACCGGGAACTAAGGCTGATTTCAATATAAAACTCAACCACATCACATCTGTCCGACTTTAAACGGTCAGTTTATCTAAATTATAAACAAACCAGTTTCTGATTTTCTGCCTCCATTGAGCCATGCAGATAGACTTTTGGTTTTGAAATTCTGTGAGATTTCCGCCTCCACCCCTCCAGGGGAGGTACGAGGAATCACATTTCGATGTTTGGTGTTTCCAATACTCTGAATAATCCATAAATCTATCAACTAGAACTCAACTGTTTTCATAGTGACTTTTTCTTCAATTTCATTGTAGTTCCATTCAAATCTGTTCACAGTGAGACCTGTGGATTGTCTGTAGTAACGAGGACATTGTTTCTGCAAAGACAAATGTTTTAAATGCCATTTTCAATACTGTGAGCAGCATAAACTAAGTTTCATTCATCTGCATCGTAGAGTGGATACAGAAATCTGAAAATCTATTTAATTAGTTAATACACATACAACTATTTTACTGACCTTGAAATGTCCTTGGTCTGTGGTATTTTGTGCACAGCTCAGGGTACAAGGAAATGCAGAAAGTGACGCGACCTGGGGGAAGTGTACATCCTGACAAAGCATTCAATGCTGACTTTCGATACTTGACACTTTTTTATACTTTGTGATACATTTTGATTCAAAGTATTGAGGTGCAGCCCTACAATCATCAGTATTTCTCCAGCGTGATATTTGAAACAGCAGTTGTACCTTAATACCGGGAAATACACACAATATAATTCAACATAAAATATGAATGCAATATAAATTTAAAAAATAAAAACATATAGCTAATCAAAACATTTTAGAGACATTTTTTGATGTTGGTGGGCACTCAGGACCTTAGTATTTCTAAAGTCCTTGTTATGGCCCTGATTGCTATAGAGATTAGGCATGTACCTGTAGCTACATGCCTAAGCTCCAATGCATGTATCTATGGTGTATATGCAGAGAATGCATGGATACTTGTATGTCACTGAATAGTAATGCAAACAGAATAACTATAAAGAATTGACAATAATGCAACTGAGCGTCAACAAACTATTGCTTCATTCACAGTTCTGCCAGAAATAGGATTTCCTCAACAAGTTAACCAAATGTTGATAAATGTAACCATATTGCTGTTAATCACAACAGTAATAAAAACATGATAACAGTCACTAATGGCACAAAATGATACTTGTGAGTATCAATGTATAACAAAATAAAAAGACCAGAATATTTTGAAGAATCCATGTTGATGACTTCAAACATTTAGTTTTTCCAGACAAACAGTCCAAAACCCAAAGATGTTCAATGTACAATAATATAAAACAAAGAAAAGCAGCAAATCCTCACATTGGAGAAGCTGCAACCAGAGAATGTTTGATATTTTTACTTGACAAATGATTAAAATGATTCATCAAATATCAAAATAGTTGCTGATTCATTTTTGAGTAATCAATTAATCAATTTCTTTTTCACCTCTACTTTTAAATCATTTATTTGTATTCCACTGTCCCATGTGTGAACTCAGTCTCTTAGAATAATGTGTCTGAAACACCTGGCAATAGTCTGGAGCAAAGTGTCATAATCGATCACAATTCTATCTCAGCAGAAAACTCAGGACCACGACATCAAACCAGGACCCAGTCCCAGACCAGTTTCCTCTTCAGTCGGGGGGAGAGGTAAGAAGAACTTCACATAGTCATGTTTTTCTGCTTTGCTTTGCTTTTCGTTTTTCCTTTCTGCATTGAACTTTATTTTTACTTTCTGTCTCTATAGGTGGTCCCTCCTCAACTGCAGGGTGATGTGGACCGTAGGACGAATAATAAGCAGAGGAGTCAGTACTTGGAGAGGCTCAATTCAATCTATGGTATATAATGAAGTAGTTGTTTAAACTGTCCAGCAGATGGTGATAAAGGCTCAGCCAAAGTTGTGTGAGAAAAGATAAAGGATGTTACTGTGAAGACAAATGCATTAAATTAAAGCCCCAATCCATTATTGGTGCACATCACTAATTTTGTCCAGGTGCAAAGGGAAAAGCTATGAGACTTTTTATGTGTGTGTGACTTTTGTATATGTGCTTCTAAAATACTTGCTTATTTGTTTACATGGTTTAAATTTAATAAAGAATCATCTGAAGTACTATTTCTACTTCTTTACATACTGTACATGTGTTACTGTAAAAATGTTCTAAGATTTGTAACAGAGACTTTTTTATTGAAAGATACTGAAAATAAGTCTTATCAATTGGCTACAATCATTTATAAGTACAGGATACTCTTAGAAATCACATCTTCTGAAGTAGACTGTCCTGGATGTTGAAACCAGGGTGAACAGCAAGCAGTCGGTTTTTAAACCAATTGCATGTCAGTACATTTATGGCTCAAAAGGAGACGTGAGACGCTCTGTTTCAGTATAAAACAGAACATTTATCAGAGCTGACATCTTATTTCAGTAATTGGCTTTCAACATCATTGTGTAAACTAAGAGCAGGGAGAAGATTCTGCATAACTCAAGTAGCATGAAATAAAGATGACGGAGAAGATGATGACCAGCCTCTTATGAGTATCACTCATTTTTCAGTCTGTTGTTGTACAATCCTGCTGTGGAACATGAGACCTCGTGGGTTTGCATCACCTTGAAGGCCATAAACATTTAGTCAAAAGGTTGAAGAAAACTGATACTATCTGTGTAATATTGACAAACATCTACTCATTCAAGCAACACATACTCTAACATATAACTCAATTCACTGACACGTCATGATCTGTTAACCTGTAGATTCCAGCAGGATTCTTCTGTTTGAAAAACTAGAGACAAACAATTATACGGATGTCCATGCTAGTCAGTTACAGTTGACACATTTAATGATGCATTTAAAAAATATTACACATTATAGCCACTAGCTAGATAACAAATATATCACAAATGATGACATCACTCTTCTCTTAGACTTTTATCAGATTTGGTCTTCTATTCAGATTGATTAGGAATTACAGTGTCAGTCACTGTGTTCACCCAGGAAGTGCTCTATATAACATCATAAAGGCCAGGCCGTGCGTTTTACAAGCTTTTCAAAGCAGAGGTGATTGTGTATAGGAAGAGGGAGGCAGCTGATGCTGGTAAAAGACTACATGTTGAATGGTGAGGAAGTTAATTGTACTCTGCACCAGCAGGGGCTGCTGGAATCACTTTTTCCCTCCTTCCTACTACTTCTCACAACATAAAAGTAGTAGGTCAGCATATGAAAGGAGAGTATGTGCCACTGTCTGTGTGTGATGGCATTGACTGCTTTTATAATGATATTAGCATTGCTAAAGAAGCATAGAGTTATGTCAAGCAGTCAATAAAGTCAGTTACTGAAGGCCAGTGTGCAGTAGGTGTCCTGCAGACAGCTTCTTTGCTTTCTTCCTTTCTCTCCTCTCTCTCTCTCTCTCTCTTATAGCAGGGCTGATGGAGCAGAATTTCATTATATGTTGAAGATCTATTTAAAGTTTGACAAGAGGCCTGCAGAGGCCATGTGGTTCCAAGGAGAAAAAAAAGCAAGCTACTTCAATTTATTTGACAGTGGTAGAAACACTGTTCAGTGTGTCTTGGTGTGTTTATTGTGCTTGTATGAAGGGGCATCAGTGCTTTATAGATGCCTAATGAAACACACATGACACCTTCCACTCTCTCTGCTTTGTTGAGTGCATGATGTTACTGCATGTGTTTGTGTGTGCATGAGAGGATTTTTTTTCTCTTCAGTAATGGCAGTCAGCAGGCACCCTTGACCACATTCACCAGAGACTGAGTGAGAAGAGGACCGGATACCAAGCAAGAAAAGAGAACGTTGCTTCTCACCAACCCTGAAAGGTTCACACCCACCCAACAACACATGAACCTCTTCAGAATCATTTCATTTGTTTCCATTAAGGGAGTGAAAACCCTGTCTTTAAAAAACATGTCATTAGCATAGATTCACCGTTATGATTCCTCTTTCCCTCTCTTCAATATCTGCAACTACTGTAGGGAATTATGAGGGCACAACAGTATCGTGGGCATTAGAGTGAAATAGTCCTCAAGCATGATATCAAATTCTGCAAGGCCCTTCCACAAATAAATGCACCTAACACAGGAAGCCTCAACCCTTAGACACATACTTTCACACCCACGTACACATGCACATGGGCACACACACACATATGTTGTCATCTTACACGTACATACAGAATCAATAATACATGACTTGTCAAGTCACCAAGAGCGCTTAAGGTGTATACACACACATGCATGCACAAACACAGAAATCGAAATCGAAATCGAAATCACCTTCAAACTTATTCTGCAGCTTCTCAAGACAAAGAAACGTCTCCTCTGTTGTTTCCTCAACTGCTGGAGAAGTGAAGGGGGTTAGAGCTGAAGTTAGCAACAATCTAACCTAACCTGATGACGCTCTTTTGCTGTCTCAACAAATGCAGATACAAATACAAATACTGGGATCTCTGCACATCCCTAATACGCACAGGAGCTCCTCACAAGATTGTTGGCCAGGCAGTAAGAAAATAAGTCAGAAGAGTAGCCCAAGATCCAAGGACCACTAAAAAAGAGCTCCGGAAAGACCTGGAAGAAGCAGGTACATTTGTCACAGAGAAAACAATAGGCAATGCACTCCACCACCACAGTCACCATGCACGATCACCCTGTAAGACTCTATTACTGAGGAAAAGACATGTTGAAGCTTGTTTGAAGTTTGCTACTCAACATTTAGAGAAGCCTGTAGATTACTGGAAGAATGTGGTGTGATCAGACGTGACAAAATTTAAATTTTTGGCAGCAACACTACACGCCATGTTTGGAGGAGAAATAGCTCTGCATATGACCCTAAAAATACCACACCTACAATGAAGTTCGGAGGTGGAAGTATTATGGTATGGGGCTGTTTCTCTCCTCATAGTACCAGCAGAATCCACATTGTTGAAGGAAAAATGAATGGAGCCATGTATGGGGATATTCTTGAGAAGAATCTGTTGCCATCCACCAGGACAGTGAGGATGAGATGTGGGTGGACCTTCCAACAGGACAATGATCAAAAACATACTGTTGCCTTATTGAGTTAATACCAATGTCTGGTCTTAATTGCATGTGAATAGCTGCACTGGAAATATGTTTACTGACAAAAATGTCAACATGTAGAATACTTATTTCCCCCACTATGTATGTATGTTTGTCTTTTGCATAATCATTCGTCTGATCTACTTTATACCTGGCAGGTGGATTGCTGGGGAATCAAGGAAGTGCAATGTTGATGTATGAAGTTGTTGATATGAGCAGTTCTCGAGAAATATATAAAAAATACCTCATAAACAACGTTGATTTGCTTTGAGTCAATGTGGACAGTGCCACTCTGCCGTTGCAACCCACATTGTGGTTGGAGGTGGGATTACATCCGTAGCGTTAAAGACTTATGTTGGGGGAGACTCAGCAGCCACACCTTACTCTGTTTCTGTGTTTAGCGTCATCAGGTTAGGTTAGCTTGTTGCTAACTTCAGCGCTAACCCCTTCATCTCTCCAGCAGTTGAGGAAACAAAAGATGAGACTTTTCTTTGTTTTGAGAAGCTGCAGAATAAGTTTGAATGTGATTTAGATTTCGATATCTGTGTTTGTGCATGCATGTGTGTGTGTACACCTTAAGCGCTCTTGGTGACTTGACAAGTCATGTATTATTGATTCTGTATGTACGTGTGAGATGACAACATATGTGTGTGTGTGCCCATGTGCATGTGTACGTGGGTGTGAAATTATGTGTATAGGGGTTGAGGCTTCCTGTGTTAGGCGCACAAAGACAGGGTTTTCACTTCCTTAATGGAGTGGATGTGTGCAAACAACCATGTGTGTTTCATCAAGCATCTATAAAGCACTGATGCCCTTTCACACAAGCACAATAAACACACTAAGACACACTGAACGGTGTTTCTATCACTGTCAAATCAATTAAAGTAGCTTGTTTTTTTACCTTTTGAAGACCACAGCCTCTGCAGGCCTCTTGTCAAGCTTTAAATAGATCTTCAATCAGCTTCTTTAGCAATGCTAATATCATTACAACAGCAGTCAATGCCATCACACACACACAGTGGCACATACTCTCCTTTCATATGCTGACCTACTACTTTTATGTTGTGGGAAGTAGTAGGAAGAAGGGAAAAAGTGATTCCAGCAGCCCCTGCTGGTGCAGGGTACAATTAACTTCCTCACCATTCAACATGTAGTCTTATACCAGCATCAGCTGCCTCCCTCTTCCTACACACAATCAAGTCTGCTTTGAAAAGCTTGTAAAATGCACAGCCTGGCCTTTATGATGTTATATAGAGCACTTCCTGGGTGAACACAGTGACAGACACTATTATTCCTAATCAATCTGAATAGAAGACCAAATCTGATAAAAGTTTAAGAGTAGAGTGATGTCATCATTTGTGATATATTTGTTATCTAGCTAGTGGCTATAATGTGTAATATTTTTTAAATACATCATTAAATGCGTCAACTGTAACTGACTAGCATGGACATCCATATAATTGTTTGTCTCTAGTTTTTCAAACAGAAGAATCCTGCTGGAATCTACAGGTTAACAGATCACAACATGTCAGTGAATTGAGTTATTTGTTAGAGTATGTGTTACTTGAATGAGTAGATGTTTGTCAGTATTACACAGATAGTATCAGTTTTCTTCAACCTTTTGACTAAATGTTTCTATTTATGGCCTTCAAGGTGATGCAAACCCACAAGGTCTCATGTTCCACAGCAGGATTGTACAACAACAGACTGAAAAATGAGTGATACTCACATGAGGCTGGTCATCATCTTCTCCGTCATCTTTATTTCATGCTACTTGAGTTATGCAGAACCTTCTCCCTGCTCTTAGTTAACATGATGATGTTCAAAGTCCATATCTGAAATAAGAAGATGTCAGTTCAGGTAAATGTTCTGTTTTAGACTGAAACAGAGCGTCTCACGTCTCCTTTTGAGCCATAAACGTACTGACACACAGTTGGTTTAAAGTTTGGTTCAATATTTAGATTTATTGCACTGATCTGTAAATACCCTCTGAAATTATCCATTTTCATCAAAGAGTTCAAAATTATATTAAAAAAAAAACAACAAGGTGAAATGGTACAAAATTATGATAAACAGACAAACAATGATAACGTCAAGTTAAACTGTTCACTACAGACTATAACTTTTCTCTGGTAGTATATATATAATAGTAATAAATACAGTGAAAACACCCTCATTTTTCCAGTTTTTATTTAGATTTAAGCAGTTCCAACCCAGGAAGTCCAGTGAATAACCTTAAATGGTAGAAATGTACAAATGTAAACAGTTAACTGCCAGAGGTAAAAAAAAAAAAAAAAAAATTTAAAAAAAGGGTTTAGGTTACCCTATAGGTGTCCCAGATTTTGTTGATTACTTCCAAATCCTCTGGCACCCTGGACCAAAAGGGCTACCACTGCATTTAACAGAGCCATGCAATACTCACTGGTCTAGTTGGTCAGGGGTTCCTCCTACAGCAAGATAATGACCCAGAACATACATCCAGGCTGTCAGAACTACCTTAGAAGAAAAGAACAAGATGGTAGGCCTCATGAAACCAGCACAGTCATCATACTGGTTTGGGATGAACTGGAGAGACAGATGAAAGCAAAGCAACCTGCAACACCTTTGTGGGAACAACTGCAACAGTCCTGGGAGAACTTTCCAAACAATATTTGAGTCCTATTGTAGAACAAATGTCAAGTGTGTTAGACTGTAATATCTGTAGAAGGTGTTTTTGCAGATACATTTTAGGGGGTCTTTTCAATCTAAATAATTGATTTCCAAGTTCACTATGAATATGGTTGTTTAACTTGGATCACTTATATTGTATGACAGGTTCTCAGTACCAAGCCTCCAGATGTAGAACTGAAATGTAGGACATGAACTATGTAACTAAGTCTCCAGTATTTGCACTATATGCAACCTGGGGATCAATGTTGTAAAAAGAAGTTGTAAGATAACAGATTTGATTCTTGTAAAAGTGGAAAAAAAAATATCGTGATCAAGACAGTGAACTATTCCTAAGTAGGATGAGTCAATTTATCTGGGTAAATGTACAGTATGATATGTAATTCAGAGGGAAGGACCTTAAAGCTGCTGCTTGCATTCAGCTTCTTACTGATCATTACTCCTCCACCAAAATGTTCATATCATAGACGAAAGAGCCAAGAGAGTTCAAGTGGATGCACATGTTTCTTTTTTACTTTACTGACATAAATCTTTTGTAAAGGGAAGCCATTATTCAGGACCACTATCTGTACATTTAATGGATGAGCAATTCATATTATTGCTTAGGATGGAGGGTTTAACAGTAACGGTGCAGAAGAAATACAATATTTCTTGTTGCAACAGATGAATATTGTCAAAACCTGGCTGTTATGCCACCATAAGCATCATAAAGCATGAAATGAGTTCAACACAATGCAGAGGTGGTTTTCACTGAACATGCATATTTTGTGCATTCTATATGTAAGGGACAATCAACGAGTAGGTGTGTGTTAAACGGTTCACGTCGAAGCGGAGGGTGGTACTTTGCCTCCACGTCATGTCTTAAAACCGTTTAACACACACCTACTTGTTGGTTATCCCTTACTTATTACAAGACTAACTGAAGTGAAAAATGAGTAATGTAATCATTTTCACAGTTTATTTTCAAAAAGGACCAAGCTTGAACTCAATTTGAATTAGATTATTGTATAATAATGATAATACATTTAATTTGTACCACACTGTTCATTCATAGTGAAACTCAAAGTGCTACAGTATTATAACATGTGACTTAACCCTCACATACTGAGCTCTATAACACATTGCTGAACCACAAATCATCCATGAATACCTCATCAGTCATTAATAAATGTGTCATTAATCCTTAATGAAGCTTTCACAGAGCAGACAGAGATCTTTTTCTTCAGGCTTTTATACTTTTTGTTTATGCAGAAAAAACATTTACTATCACACTATATAACAGTCCGATATCACATAAAACAGGAGAGTGATGAATTATATGAAATGTAAAGAATGCAACATGTGTATCAGATAATGTGTGTCAGCTCTACAAAAATGTTTTTAAAAAGTTGAAATATTAACATATTACACTTTTCTATATTCTGGGTCACATTAAGAGAAGTCATTAAATTTCAGGCTGTAAGAAAAAAGTGTTTAGTGTGTTTTTACTCGTCTTACATGTAAAAAATATATCACATTTGACTCTGAACAGAATGTAACTTTATGTTCCACCAACATTAAGTCAAACACTTTGAGCTTAGCTGAATAGCAACTAACCACTTCCTTTTCTCTGAGCCACCTCAACAGTGATGGTTAAGTTCCAGTCTTTCATTTCATTCTGAAGGTTATTATGTTCAGTCAAGACCAAGCAGCTCTGCTCTCCATTCAGCTATTAATTATGTGCCATGTCTTTGCAGGTAAAGTGGAGATTTATGTTTGTGATTCATGCTTTTCTCTTGATTTCACTACAGATTTCATGTTATAATGATTGTTTCCTTTAATGTTAGAGGTTCATCGAGTTGACTTCGGGGACATACTGGTGTCTGAGGGAGACGCCACCGTTTTCACTTGCAACATGACAAATGCAAAGCAAATCAGCTGGACCAAAGGAAGAACACTTTTTACTTTTAATGTCTTAAACAATCAGACATTTTCAAATGTCACCTCTCAAAGAATGAGCATAGACTCAAACTTTCCTTCAAAGCTGAATATTCTTGATGTTCAGCATGAAGATGCAGGACTTTATAAGTGTGAAGTAATTTATGAAAAAGGTGTAAGGACTACTGAGTGGAATTTAACCGTTGGAGACGGGGTGTTGGCGATCTCTAAAGGTAGGTAGAGCATGAAGCAGGTTAAATCATGTCTACACATTTCAAAGCTCAAACTGCATGCTACTTCAATAATTCACATCTGATTTTATGCAGAAATCAGTTCATCGAGCTATTATCTATACATACGTACACCTGTAATTGGATTGCTTCTTTGTGGCTTGGCTGCAGCAGTTTGCCTCTGCAGGTGAGTAATAGCTTTTAGATTTCAGATTTGAAATTTATTTCATTCTCATTTGTTTTGGTGCAGAAACGTTGTCAGCACTGGGAACTAAGGCTGATTTCAGTATAAAACTCAACCACATCACATCTGTCCGACTTTAAACGGTCAGTTTATCTAAATTACAAACAAACCAGTTTCTGATTTTCTGCCTCCATCGAGCCATGCAGATAGACTTTTGGTTTTGATTTCCGCCTCCACCCCTCCAGGGGAGGTAAGAGGAATCACATTTCCGTGTTTGGTGTTTCCAATACTCTGAATAATCCATAAATCTATCAACTAGAACTCAACTGTTTTCATAGTGACTTTTTCTTCAATTTCATTGTAGTTCCATTCAAATCTGTTCACAGTGAGACCCGTGGATTGTCTGTAGTAATGAGGACATTGTTTCTGCAAAGACAAATGTTTTAAATGTCATTTTCAATACTGTGAGCAGCATAAACTAAGTTTCATTCATCTGCATCGTAGAGTGGATACAGAAATCTGAAAATCTATTTAATTAGTAAATACACATACAACTATTTTACTGACCTTGAAATGTCCTTGGTCTGTGGTATTTTGTGCACAGCTGAGGGTGCAAGGAAATGCAGAAAGTGACGCCATCTGGGGGAAGTTTACATCCTGCAATTACAAACATACACATTGTTGTTTTACAGGCTCTTTCCAGTATGTTTAGACTTGATATACTTAATTCTGATCACTTATAGGCAAAAAAATTACAAAATAAAAAAGAACAAGGGCTGAGCATCGATATCGGTCCTTATACAATACTGTAGGAGATATAAACATGATTTGAACCTTTAATTTTAATTTATCAAAATATATCAAACTACTCAATGTGTCAATGTTAAATAAAATGTTTTGCCTACATAAAATATACTCTAAAGTTTAAATGTTCCTGGAAGAATCTGACAAAGCATTCAATGCTGACTTTTGATACTTGACACTTTCTTATACTTTGTGATACATTTTGATTGAAAGTATTGAGGTGCAGCCCTACAATCATCAGTATTTCTCCAGCGTGATATTTGAAACAGCATTTATACCTTAATACCGGGAAATACACACAATATAATTCAAAATAAATATGAATGTAATGTAAATTTAAAGAAAAATCTCACTACTCAAAATATTTTAGAGATGTTTTTTGATGTTGGTGGGCACTCATGATCTCAGTAAGTAAGTCCTCGTTATGGCCCTGGTTGCTATGGAGATTAGGCATGTACCTGTAGCTACATGCCTAAGCTCCAATGCATGTATCTATGGTGTATATGCAGAGAATGCATGGATGCTTGTATGTCAGTGAATAGTAATGCAAACAGAATAACTATAAAGAATTGACAATAATGCAACTGAGCGTCAACAAACTATTGCTTCATTCACAGTTCTGCCAGAAACAGGATTTCCTCAACAAGTTAACCAAATGTTGGTAAAAACCATATTGCTGTTAATCACAACAGTAATAAAAACATGATAACAGTCACTAATGGCACAAAATGATACTTGTGAGTATCAATGTATAACAAAATAAAAAGACCAATATGTTTTGAAGAATCCACGTTGACGACTTCAAACATTTAGTTTTTCCAGACAAACAGTCCAAAACCCAAAGATGTTCAATGTACAATAATATAAAACAGAGCAAAGAAAAGCAGCAAATCCTCACAGCGAGGTGTCATAATCAATCATGATTCTGTCTCAGCAGAAAACTCAGGACCACGACAACAAACCAGGACCCAGTCCCAGACCAGTTTCCTCTTCAGTCGGGGTAGAGGTAAGAAAAACTTCACACAATCATGTTTTTCTGCTTTGCTTTGCTTTTCGTTTTTCCTTTCTGCATTGAACTTTATTTTTACTTTCTGTTTCTATAGGTGGTCCCTCCTCAACTGCAGGGTGATGTGGACCGTAGGACGAATAATAAGCAGAGGAGTCAGTACTTGGAGAGGCTCAATTCAATCTATGGTCTATAATGAAGTAGTGGTTTAAATTGTCCAGCAGATGGTGATAAAGGCTCAGCCAAAGTTGTGTGAGGAAAGATAAAGGATGTTACTGTGAAGACAAGTGCATTAAATTAAAGCCCCAATCCATTACTGGTGCACGTCACTAATTTTGTCCAGGTGCAAAGGGAAAAGCTATGAGAGTTTTGTGTGTGTGTGTGACTTTTGTGTATGTACTTCTAAAATACTTGCTTATTTGTTTACATGGTTTAAATTTAATAAAGAATCAACTCAAGTACTATTTCTACTTCTTTACATACTGTACATGTGTTACTGTAAAAATGTTCTAATATTTGTAGCAGAGACTTTTTTATTGAAAGATACTGAAAATAAGTCTTATTAATTGTCTACAATCATTTATAAGTACAGGATACTCTTAGAAATCACATCTTCTGAAGTAGACTGTCCCGGATGTTGAAACCAGGGTGAACAGCAAACAGTTGGTTTTTAAACCAACTGCATGTCAGTACATTTATGGCTCAAAAGGAGACATGAGACGCTCTGTTTCAGTATAAAACAGAACATTTATCAGAGCTGACATCTTATTTCAGTAATCAGCTTTCAACATCATTGTGCAAACTAAGAGCAGGGAGAAGGTTCTGCATAACTCAAGTAGCATGAAATAAAGATTATGGAGAAGATGATGACCAGCCTCTTATGAGTATCACTCATTTTTCAGTCTGTTGTTGTACAATCCTGCTGTGGAACATGAGACCTCCTGGGTTTGCATCACCTTGAAGGCCATAAATAGAAACATTTAGTCAAAAGGTTGAAGAAAACTGATACTATCTGTGTAATATTGACAAACATCTACTCATTCAAGCAACACATACTCTAACAAATAACTCAATTCACTGACACCTCATGATCTGTTAACCTGTAGATTCCAGCAGGATTCTTCTGTTTGAAAAACTAGAGACAAACAATTATACGGATGTCCATGCTAGTCAGTTACAGTGACACATTTAATGATGCATTTAAAACATATACGTTACTCTTTATAGCCACTAGCTAAATAACAAATATATCACAAATGATGACATCACTCTCCTCTTAGACTTTTATCAGATTTGGTCTTCTATTCAGATTGATTAGGAATTACAGTGTCTGTCACTGTGTTCACCCAGGAAATGCTCTATATAACATCATAAAGGCCAGGCTGTGCGTTTTACAAGCTTTTCAAAGCAGAGGTGATTGTGTATAGGAAGAGGGAGGCAGCTGATGCTGGTAAAAGACTACATGTTGAATGGTGAGGAAGTTAATTGTACCCTGCACCAGCAGGGGCTGCTGGAATCACTTTTTCCCTCCTTCCCACTACTTCTCACAACATAAAAGTAGTAGGTCAGCATATGAAAGGAGAGTATGTGCCACTGTGTGTGTGTGATGGCATTGACTGCTGTTATAATGATATTAGCATTGCTAAAGAAGCATAGAGTTATGTCAAGCAGTCAATAAAGTCAGTTACTGAAGGCCAGTGTGCAGTAGGCACCCTGCAGACAGCTTCTTTGCTTTTCTTCCGGTCTTCCTTCCTCTCTCTCTCTCTCTCTCTCTCTCTCTCTCTCTCTCTCTCTCTCTCTCTCTCTCTCTCTCTCTCTGTCTCTTTCTTATAGCAGGGCTGATGGAGCAGAATTTGATTCACTGTTCAGTGTGTCTTGGTGTGTTTATTGTGCTTTTATGAAGGGGCATCAGTGCTTTATAGATGCCTAATGAAACACACATGACACCTTCCATTCTCTCTGCTTTGTTGAGTGCATGATGTTACTGCATGTGTTTGTGTGTGCATGAGAGGATTTTTTTTTCTTTTTGTCCAAATGCCAGGTTAATGCACAAGGTCTTCAGTAATGGCAGTCAGCAGGCACCCTTGACCACATTCACCAGAGACTGAGTGAGAAGAGAACCGGATACCAAGCAAGAAAAGAGAACATTGCCTCTCACCAACCCTGAAAGGTTCACACCCACCCAACACATGAATCTCTTCAGAATCATCTCATCTGGTTCCATTAAGGAAGTGAAAACTCTGTCTTTAAAAAACATGTCATTAGCATAGATTCACCGTTTTGATTCCTCTTTCCCTCTCTTTGATATCTACAACTACTGTAGGGAATTATGAGGGCACAACAGTATCGTGGCCATTAGAGTGAAACAGTCCTCAAGCATGATATCAAATTCTGCAAGGCCCTTCCACAAATAAATGCACCTAACACAGGAAGCCTCAACCCTTAGACACATACTTTCACACCCACGTACACATGCACATGGGCACACACACACATCTCACACGTACATACAGAATCAATAATACATGACTTGTCAAGTCACCAAGAGCACTTAAGGTGTACACACACACATGCATGCACAAACACAGAAATCGAAATCGAAATCACATTCAAACTTATTCTGTAGCTTCTCAAGACAAAGAAAAGTCTCATCTTTTGTTTCCTCAACTGCTGGAAAAGTGAAAGGGGTTACAAGCTAACCTAACCTGATGACGCTAAACGCAGAAACAGAGTAAGGTGTGGCTGCTGAGTCTCTCCCAAAATAAGTCTTTAACGCTACGGATGTAATCCCACCTCGAACCACAATGTGGGTTGCAACGGCAGAGTGGCGCTGTCCATATTGACTCAAAGCAAATCAACGTTGTTTATGAGGTATTTTTTATATATTTCTCGAGAACTGCTCATACTAACAACTTCACACATCAACATTGCACTTCCTTGATTTCCCAGCAATCCACCTGCCAGGTATAAAGTAGATCAGATGAACGGTTCTCAAGATAAACATTCATACATAGAGTGGGGAAAATAAGAGAGAGAGAGAAGAAGAGAAGAAGAGAGAAAAAAGAAATCACAACATTCCAATCAATAAAATAAGTTATGTGTATTAAATGGGAGTGACACAGAAAAAAAGTATTGAACACACTAAATGAAATGTAGTTAATACTTGATGGAGAAGCCTTTGTTTGCAATGACAGCTTCAAGATGCTTCCAGTACAAAGAAACTAATCTCTCACATTGTTCAGAGGAGGATTTTGGCCCATTCTTCTAAGCAGTCTTCAAATGTTGAAGGTTCTGGGGGGCCCGCTGGTGAATCTTTATCTTCAGTTCCTTCCACAAATGTTCTATTGGGTTCAAGTCGGGTGATTGACTGGGCCATTCCAACATCTTTATTTTCTTTCTCTGGAACCAGTTGAGTCTCCTTTGCAGTATGTTTTGGATCATTGTCCTGTTGGAAGGTCCACCCGCATCTCATCCTCACTGTCCTGGTGGATGGCAACAGATTCTTCTCAAGAATATCCCCGTACATGACTCTATTAGTTTTCCCTTCAACAATTTGGATTCTGCTGGTACCATGAGGAGAGAAATAGCCCCATACCATAATGCTTCCACCTCCGAACTTCATTGTAGGTGTGGTATTTTTAGGGTCATATGCACAGCTATTTCTCCTCCAAACATGATATGTGCTGTTATTGCCAAAAATTTGAATTTAATTTAATTAAGACTTATTTTCAATATCTTTAAATTAAAAGTCGTTCTGTTACAAATATTAGAAAGTTTTTTACAGCAACATATGTACAGTATGTAAAGAAGTAGAAATAGTTCTTTAGATGATTCTTTATTAAATTTAAACCATGTAAACAAATAAGCAAGTATTTTAGAAGCACATATACAAAAGTCACACACACAAAAAAACTCTCATAGCTTTTCCCTTTGCACCTGGACAAAATTAGTGATGTGCACCAATAATGGATTGGGGCTTTAATTTAATGCACTTGTCTTCACAGTAACATCCTTTATCTTTTCTCACACAACTTTGGCTGAGCCTTTATCACCATCTGCTGGACAGTTTAAACCACTACTTCATTATAGACCATAGATTGAATTGAGCCTCTCCAAGTACTGACTCCTCTGCTTATTATTCGTCCTACGGTCCACATCACCCTGCAGTTGAGGAGGGACCACCTATAGAGACAGAAAGTAAAAATAAAGTTCAATGCAGAAAGGAAAAATGAAAAGCAAAGCAAAGCAGAAAAACATGATTGTGTGAAGTTCTTCTTACCTCTCCCCCCGACTGAAGAGGAAACTGGTCTGGGACTGGGTCCTGGTTTGTTGTCGTGGTCCTGAGTTTTCTGCTGAGACAGAATCATGATCGATAATGACACTTTGCTCCAGACTATTTCCAAATGTTTCAGACACATTATTATAAGAGACTGAGTTCACTCATGGGACAGTGGAATACAAATAAATTGTTTTAAAAGTAGAAGTGAAAAAGAAATTGATTAATTGATTACTCAAAAATGAATCAGCAACTATTATTATATTTGATGAATCATTCTAATCATTTGTCAAGTTAAAAAATATCAAACATTCTCTGGTTGCAGCTTCTCCAATGTGAGGATTTGCTGCTTTTCTTTGTTTTATATTATTGTACATTGAACATCTTTGGGTTTTGGACTGTTTGTCTGGAAAAACTAAATGTTTGAAGTCGTCAACATGGATTCTTCAAAATATTCTGGTCTTTTTATTTTGTTATACATTGATACTCACAAGTATCATTTTGTGCCATTATTGACTGTTATCATGTTTTTATTACTGTAGTGATTAACATCAATATGGTTACATTTACCAACATTTGGTTAACTTGTTGAGGAAATCCTGTTTCTGGCAGAACTGTGAATGAAGCAATAGTTTGTTGACGCTCAGTTGCATTATTGTCAATTCTTTATAGTTATTCTGTTTGCATTACTATTCAGTGACATACAAGCATCCATGCATTGTGAATGTGAATGAAATAAATTTCAAATCTGAAATCTAAAGGCTATTATTCACTGCTGCAGCCAAGCCACAAAGAAGCAATCCAAGTCCAGGTGTAAGTATGTAAAGATAATAGCTCGATGAACTGATTTCTGCACAAAATCAGATGTGAATTATTGAAGTAGCATGCAGTTTGAGCTTTGAAATGTGTAGAAATGATTTAACCTGCTTCACGCTCTACCTACCTTTAGAGATTTCCAACACAGTTAAATTCCACTCAGTAATCCTTAAACCTTTTTCATCAGTTACTTCACACTTATAAAGTCCTGCATCTTCATGCTGAACATCAAGAATATTCAGCTTTGAAGGAAAGTTTGAGTCTATGCTCATTCTTTGAGAGGTGACATTTGAAAATGTCTGATTGTTTAAGACATTAAAAGCAAAAAGTATTCTTCCTTTGGTCCAGCTGATTTGCTTTGCATTTGTCATGTTGCAAGTCAAAATGGTGGCGTTTCCCTCAGACACCAGTATGTCCCCGAAGTCAACTCGACAAACTTCTAACATTAAAGGAAACAATCATTATAACATGAAATCTGTAGTGAAATCAAGAGAAAAGCATGAATCACAAACACAAATCTCCACTTTACCTGCAAAGACATGGCACCTAATTAATAGCTGAATGGAGAGCAGAGCTGCTTGGTCTTGACTGAACATAATAACCTTCAGAATGAAATGAAAGACTGGAACTTAACCATCACTGTTGAGGTGGCTCAGAGAAAAGGAAGTGGTTAGTTGCTATTCAGCTAAGTTCAAAGTGTATGACTTAATGTTGGTGGAAAATAAAGTTACATTCTGTTCAGAGTCAAATGTGATATATTTTTACACGTGAGACGAGTAAAAACACACTAAACACTTTTTTTCTTTTAGGCTGAAATTTAATGACTTCTCCTAATATGACCCAGAATATACAAACATGTTAATATTTCAACTTTAAAAACATTTTTGTGCAGCTGATACGCATGTTGAATTCTTAACATTACATATAACAATAAACAATGAAAATGTCAAGTTAAACTGTTCACTACAGACTGTAATAACTTTTCTCCAGCAGTGTATATAATAGAACTGTATACAGTGAAAAGTTTTATAACACCCCCATTTTTCCAGTTTTTATTTAGATTTAAGCAGTTCCAACCCAGCAAGTCCAGTGAATAACCTTAAATGGTACAAACATAAGTAGTAAACTGCCAGAGGTAAAAAAAAAAAGAAAAAAAAAAAAAAAAAAGAAAAGAAAAGAAAAGAAAAAGGTTAAGGTCACCAGAAACTGAAAAATAATGTAATTTCAGAGTTATAAACTCAAGTAATGGTTTAACAACTTAAAGCTTTTCTGCAGCAATGAATGTAAATGAAGCATTTAAAGCTGATGCAAATATTTCCTGCAGGTGTCCAAAATTTTTTTGATTTCTTCCAAATCCTCTGGCACCCTGGACCAAAAGGGCTACCACTGCATTTTGCAGAGTCATGCAATATCCTCTGGTCTAGTTGGTCAGGGGTTCCTCCTACAGCAAGATAATGACCCAGAACATACATCCACACTGTCAGAACTACCTTAGAAGAAAAGAACAAGATGGTAGGCCTCATGAAACCAGCACAGTCATTGAACTGGTTTGGGATGAACTGGAGAGAAGGATGAAAGCAAAGCAACCTGCAACACATTTGTGGGAACAACTGCAACAGTGCTGGAAAAATCTTTCCAAACAATATTTGATTTCTATTGTAGAAAGAATGTCACAAGTGTGTTAGAGTCGAACAGAATGATGTCACGCAGGCTCAATCTGGTGCTACACATCTAATGAGGGTCTGCAGAATGCACAAATATCACTTTAAGTTGACAATCGATACACAGTGTTTTCTGCTTCTATCTTGCACACACAGATTCTCAGTATCTGATTTGCTCACACAAGACTTTGTTGTGACTTCCCCCTGCACATACACTGCTCACATAGTGACACTGACACCTGTGGTGATTTAGTGGTACTGCTGCCTAACAATGACACTGGCAATGAATAACGTACCATAAATTTTTAACTAAAATGAACATTTTCCTCTCATAAACACACATAACGCCTAGGAAACATATATATATGTATATATCAGTGGAAGCTGGTCCATAGAGGCAGAGGAGGTTGCTCCTCCTCTATTTTTTGAGAGGCAAGAGGGAGATCAAAATATTAAAAAAGAATATTTGGTATTCGGTATTATTTATAAAATCTTTTTTTTCTCTCTTCTTTGGAAAAAATCCATTATTGAAATTCTGGTTAAAATGCTTCAACAATGACACCTGCAGGGCAGAAGGAGAAAGGGCAGTCTGTGTGAAGTGGTGGTGGGGAGCAGTGGGGGAGAGTGAGGGGGAGTGGGGGGACAGAGGAGGACAGGCTCATGCTGTCCTCCACAGGGTGGAATCTCCTACATCAATTTAATGTACGTCACTTTTTTCATGCTAATCTATGATTGGCCAAGACACGTAAAATGACGCCCCATTTTTACTTTCTGATGTGAACCTACACTTTTAGATCTGTGAATGTTTTTAGTGTTCAATCTTTCAAGTATTCAGCACTGATCTGAACCTGTATCACATTATAAGCTTTGTGGTACTTTATATATTTCTGTATACTAAGAAAATACACAGGAAACACATGTAAATCATGTGATATATTGTCTGTTTCTGATGAGAACATAAATCTGTTGTCACAGTAGAACAATACTATTATATAAATTTGAAATGCTAAAATGAGCACTTCTTTGTTTAGAAACAATATGTAAATGCTAAATGTCTTTAGATAAGCAGCCTTTTCACCACTCAGGCGTTTTTGTTTTTGAAAGAAAATTGTTTTATTGGCATATAAAATTGCCGTCCACCCCTCTGATTTCATTGAGTGGGGGACAATGATATAGTACGATGCGGTTTGTTGAAGGATTCCATGTTGGTGTTCCTCCTGTCCTCCCCAGTTTTTTGAGTCACCAGCCGCCACTGGTATGTACGCTAATGATGCTGTGCGACACATATGCTTTCTCCTCTAACCGGAAATGCGCCCAACACATGCTGCTTATTCATCTATACAAGCGGCTTTGAGTGAGTGTTTAAATTTATTTGTTTTCTGCAGCAAATAAATTTTAATTTGCAGCTATTTCTGAGTGCTGCGCATTCATTTGCCTGTGTTATGTGTTTTTTTCTTCATAGCTTTATTTACAAAGGACATGCAGAACAAAAACACGATAACAGAAAGAAAAAGAGAGGGAGATGACAAGGGGATTATTACAAAGACACAATAGCCACACAACAACATAAATGCACAGAAAATCATTATTTTACATACATTTCAGAATAATAACAAGTCAGAAGTCTGCCAGTCAGAAGTCCAAACTTTTGACTGGTAGACTGTAAGTCGATGCAATTTCATGGCTTCTTTTGTTTAGTTTAAGACATTTTGTCAGGAAGTCAAAGTAGGTCTATAATTTAGTCATTCATGAAGTGGGGGAAGCTCAGTAAAGTATCTTTCATTTACACACGTTAACATGATATTTACCCATTGATACTATTAATTATTGAAAAACAGAATGTAACTTTATGTTCCACCTACATTAATTGATACACTTTGAACTTAGCTGAACACGCAACTAACCACTTCCTTTCCTCTGAGCCACCTCAACAGTGATGGTTAAGTTCCAGTCTTTCATTTCATTCTGAAGGTTTTTATGTTCAGTCAAGACCAAGCAGCTCTGCTCTCCATTCAGCTATTAATTATGTGCCATGTCTTTGCAGGTAAAGTGGAGATTTGTGTTTGTGATTCATGCTTTTCTCTTGATTTCACTACGGATTTCATGTTATAATGATTGTTTCCTTTAATGTTAGAAGTTCGTCGAGTTGACTTCGGGGACATACTGGTGTCTGAGGGAGACGCCACCGTTTTCACTTGCAACATGACTAATGCAAAGCAAATCAGCTGGACCAAAGGAAGATTACTTTTTACTTTTAATGTCTTAAACAATCAGACATTTTCAAATGTCACCTCTCAAAGAATGAGCCTAGACTCAAACTTTCCTTCAAAGCTGAATATTCTTGATGTTCAGCATGAAGATGCAGGACTTTATAAGTGTGAAGTAACTTATGACAAAGGCGTATGGATTACTGAGTGGAATTTAATCGTTGGAGACGGGGTGTTGGAGATCTCTGAAGGTAGGTAGAGCATGAAGCAGGGCAAATCAAGTCTACACATTTCAAAGCTCAAACTGCATGCTACTTCAATAATTCACATCTGATTTTATGCAGAAGTCAGTTCATGGAGCTATTATCTATACATACGTACACCTGTAATTGGATTGCTTCTTTGTGGCTTGGCTGCAGCAGTTTGCCTCTGCAGGTGAGTAATAGCTTTTAGATTTTGAAATGTATTTCATTCTCATTTGTTCTGGTGCAGAAACGTTGTCAGCAATGGGAACTAGGGCTGTCCAAATTCAAACGGTCAGTTTATCTAAATTACAAACAAACCACTTTCTAATTTTCTGCCTCCATCAAGCCATGCAGATAGACTTTTGTGAGATTTCCACCTCCATCCCTCCAGGGGAGGTAAGAGGAATCACATTTCCGTGTTTGGTGTTTCCAATACTCTGAATAATCCATAAATCTATCAACTAGAGCTCCGCTGTTTTCATAGTGGGCCACAACACCAAACCAGGACCCAGTCCCAGACCAGTTTCCTCTTCAGTCGGGGGGAGAGGTAAGAAGAACTTCACACAGTCATGTTTTTATGCTTTTCTTTTTTCCTTTCTGCACTGAACTTTATTTTTACTTTCTGTCTCTATAGGTGGTCCCTCCTCAACTGCAGGGTGATGTGGACCGTAGGACAAATAACAAGCAGAGGAGTCAGTACTTGGAGAAGCTCAATTCAATCTATGGTCTCTACTGAGCTGATATTTAAATGAAAGCCACAACTTTTAGAACAACCCCATTTTTCCAGTTTTTATTAATAGTTTAATGTCTTAATGTACTCTGAGATTAAAACATAGAACAAATAAACTAGAGTTAAAAACAAGAAATGACGAAAACCTTTTGCTTAACATTTTCTTGAATAGTAGGTGAACAATCAATAAATGTAATATACTGTATATATTTAAATTTGAACAAATCTCAAGACTTTTGTGTTGATTTTTTTTTTCATTTGGGAAGAAAGAAAGAAAGAAAGAACTCATTTACTGTGATATCTGTGAAATGAAGTAGTCATTTAAATTGTCCAGCAGGTGTTGATAAAGTCAAGTGCATTAAATTAAAGCCCCAATCCATTATTGGTGCACATCACTAATTTTGTCCAGTTGCAAAGGGAAAATTTATTATCTCACTACATTTATTAGGCAGCTATAGTTACTATTAACTTTTTATGTTAAGTTTTCATCCAAAACATGATCAGTTTATGATGTGTTTTAGAGAAAATTACCCAACAGTAAATTAAACAGTTAATATTGAATCCGTTGTAAATACCGAAATAATGAGTTTCAATTTCCCCGGTGCAACCCAACCTTAAGAAATGTGTCATTTTCACTGTGCTAAAAACTTTAAATATGTGTCTGAGGAAGAGGAGAAGGAGGAGTTTAAACCAAAATGGCGAATTGACGGTGCATCTATGAGCTGTATAAGTGAACTGGATGGATGGAGACATATTCTTTGTTCCTGTCCTTCTCCGGGACTTCATATTACGACAACTTATCAGCATGTTATGCCTTAATGAGCTGCAAATTGCTGTTCGTGATATCTGCATCAATCCTGGTCAGAGATACACAGGGTATGTATGCTGGCGTAGCATGAAATATGTGTCGCGTTGCTGATTCATCTGTCCACGTTTTGGGAGGGTGTTTAAATATATTGTCTGTCTGGATTCGCAGCAGTTTTCTTCATAGCTTTATTCACAAAGGATATACAGAGCAAGTTGGGGAAAACAAGGGGGGGGGAGATAGTGGGGGCGGGGCGAGAGAGAGATAACAAGGGGATTTTACAAAGACACAAAAGCCACACAACATAACTGCACAGAAAATCATTATTTTACATACATTTCAGAATAATATCAACGGAGACATACAGTCTGCCAGTCAGAAGTCCAAACTTTTGACTGGTAGACTGTAAGTCACCACAGTTTCATGGCTTCTTTTGTTTAGCTTGACACATGTCAGGAAGTCAAGTGGGTCTCTAATTTAAAGTTATTCATGAAGTGGGGGAAGCTCTGTAAAGTATCTTTCATTTACACATGTTAACATGATATCTACCCTTTTAATACTATTAATTATTGAAAAACAGGGATATCTCTGATATTAAGAACTTTCTTTCTTTACAACAGAGAGGTACAACAATTGTCACACAAACAGTAAAAACAAAAAACAAACTTTTTACAAGCCAGATGAGTCCATTCAGTACATTTAAGTACATTTATTGTAAGTCATTTTAGAGTTCAAATAAAATTAACTTCCTTTAAAAGATTGAAAGTCTTCCTAGCTTTTTTGTTCTTCAGATCTTCGATTAAGGTACCATACTGCTTGAGTTCAACAATAAACCCGTGAAAGCAGGGTCTGGACACAAGCATATTCTACTGTATATTTAGGCTAAATCTTTCCAACATTTCCATTTACAGGGTAAATCTGATATAACTTTATTACTAATGCAGTAGTTAATCACCCATAATAGATGACCAAAAGAATTTTGAGGTGTTACCACAGCTCAAAACATTTCTGATGTGTCTGTTTCTGCATGGTTTATTGAGAATAGCTCCAATAAAAATGTGCTCAGAGCTAATAATGTTAGTCTCTGTGAGATTACAATTCCTTAAAACTGAAGAAAACCTGAGGGAACTGCTTAAAAAACAATACGGTGTTTCTCCTATAGCTGTACAGGCCAGGCCTAAAAAATCTTTTTCTTAATGCCAAAAATAAGGCCAAATATGAGGTCATTCAACCCGCTTAACTTAAAAGTATTAATAGAATCCAAGATCTCAAGAGCGCCTTGTTCTCTACTGCCTCAAATAACTTCTTTTTTAAGTTGATGTTTTTTTCCTTCTCCAAATACAGCCTAATCTAACATCTAATCCATCTCCTTGATTACATTTTTTGGGACATAGAGCAACAATGACTGATCTAGTCAGATTTCTTCCGTTTTTGATAACAGAATCTTACCATATATAGAAATATCTTTCATTAACCACAAATTCAGTTTCTTGTTTTTTCAATAATAGGGTCAAAAATTCAGCTTACATCATTGTTACAAATTCTTACAAACAACAGTGCCTAAGTATGTCAGCTTTCTTTAATTAGGATCCCATAACGATCTGTGTCATGGACTCTTTGTTCTCTTGGCTACTCTTCTGTTTCTGTTCTGTCCAGTCCTTTTGGTCATATGGTTTTGCTCATTTATGATTTGAGTTGTATCTTCGAAGGACTGCCTTGCATTATTGGTTAGCTTATGGTGTTGTGTACTTGGATTTATATTCATGTTTATTGTTGGATGGATTAATGTATGCTGGGTTGTATTTTGAGTATTGTGTTTTTTGAGGGGTATTCCATCAACGCAGCTAAAGAAAGCTGTGCTTACTTGAAAAAGCCTGGCCAGAATTAACTGAATCAACAGAATCAACTTTCACTTGAGGCTCAAGCCGTTCCACTAAAGCAGCTTAGCCGTGTCTAGTCAACGCTAACTCTAGCCAGGCTTGAATAAGCTTGCACCGTGTGCACCATGCGTGTGCAGAGTACACAAGCAGCCCAGAACAGTTGATTGTCGTAAAGAAGATACTATGTCACAAAAAGAAGGGAACACTAGAGCGATGCTCTTCTCAGCAGCAGAACAAACCCTGCTGATGAAACTATATGAAGAATATAATGGAGTCATCACCAAAAAGGGCAATACTGCTGCAATTAACAAAGCAAAGGAGATGACTTGTCAAAAAATTGCTGACAGATTAAAAGGATAAATTATACATAGCCATGTAGGAAGCTAATGATAGCCTCAAGGATAGAGGAACAAACTTGTGTCCAGGTGGTTGACGGTTTGATCCCTCGGACCAGCAGTATGAATATGAACATTCAGATCACTGACTGTGGCTATATTTTCAGAAGCTAGATAATATCAGATGTAGGCTATGTAAAAATTATGGTGTAGGCAACTCAGGAGAACAAACTTACCAGCTACATAATCAGCTACTCTTTGACACATTTGCTCTTTTGTAGGATGTCTGTTTGACTTACAAGCATCATTCAAAGTTAAAAATTAAGAAGCTGTAGTTGGAGATGAAGAACCTGGAGAAGGATATAAGTACAGTGGAAGCTGCTTATATTGATCATGTATGTCTGGGTCAAATATCACTATGAGCTAATAATTGTTACAACCGACTTTTTTCTTCATTTCTCATGCAGAATACCGTCTAATTGACATTTGTATATTTATTAGCCTACATGAATATAAAGTAATGAAACAGACAGCTTCACTATTTACTCAATTTTACAGACTGTTTCAGAATACAGTACAGCTGTTTCAAACACGTCTGACTTTTGCCAATGACAAGTTCATCCTTTCCTTAGATTTCTTTCCCTCCTTTTATTGTCATAAGCTTCATGGTGACTCAGCCACTTATCATCGGAGTAAAATACAAAATATAGAATAACCGTAGTTTTAAAATGTTTTTCCATATGTTGTCATGTATGAAGAGACAAAAAATGAACACTGTAAGTGGACAAAACAATGCTGCCACACTTTTATTTCTTACATTATAAATGCTAAGCTTTTAAATAAACGGGTTCACTCCAAAACAAAGGTGACCATGAATAAAAAGGGTGATTAACTGAAATAGGTATTTTTGTAAAGGTCTCTCACAGTTCTTCCATCTTAATTCCCTGAACACGGTCAAAAGTTCAGAGACAAAAGTAATCCAAACAGGAAAAGACACATGACTGAAGTGTCTTGTGGGAGTCTGTTTCCAGACACACAGATAAAGTTAGCTTGACAGTTAGCCTGCCATGGAGCCACAGTAATGGAACAGAACTCTTATTTAAAATAGTGAGTCATATAAAAAAAAAAAGCCAGGCTTTTCCTTTAGATTCAAAATTCAAGATCTTTTATATTATGTGTAGTCTGTAGCCCCCCCAGTGCCACTCACAAAAATAGAAACCACACAAATGGACCAACAAACAACAAGTCACAAAAACAAAACTATTTTTTATGTTGTAGTGAGGAGGGTGAATTGAGGAGTCTCACAGCCTGAGGAAAGAAGTTACTCTGTAGTCTGGTGGTACGACAGTGGGTACTTCTGTATTTTTTGCCAGATGGCAGCAGGGTGAACAGGCTGTGGTTGGGGTGGGTATTGTCTACTAGTATCCTTTGGGCTCTATGCATGCTTGTCACCTCACCGATATCATTGATGCTCAGTAGATTGGAATTTTGCCTTCTTAAGTTTCCTTAAGAAATACAGTTGTTTCTGAACTTTTTTTTATACTGGGGTGGAGATGTGTGATGTCCATGACAGGTTCTCTGTGATGCTGATACTCAAGAACTTAAAACTGTTCACCTGCTCCACCTCAGCTTCACTGATGTAGACAGGGGTGTGTGTCTTTGCCTCCAGAGTGCTAAGTTTTCTAATCACTTTTATGGGGGAGATTGTATTAAATGCTGAGCTGAAAGCAACAAACAGCATTCTGATGTAGGTGTTGTTATTTTCAAGGTGTGCGAAAACTGAGTGGAGGACAGTGGAGATGGCATCCTCTGTGGATTTGTTGGTTCTGTATACAAATTGGTGAGGGTCCGGGCTGTCTGGGATGTTGTCTTTGATGTGCTTGAGAATCAGTTTTCAAAGCACTTCATCAGAATAGGTGTGAGTGCTACAGGGCAGTAGTTGTTTAGACTAGACATAGACGCAAACTTTTTCAGCACAGGGATGATGGTGGCTGTCTTGAAGCAGGTGAGAGCACTCTACTGTGACCGTGATATGTTAAAAATGTCAGTAATAACATCAACTAGCTGGTTGGCACATGTTTTTAGTACATCTGCCCTGCATCAAGCCGTTAGCCCCGCCCTGCTTCCTTTGTTGCATTCGAGTCCACCTGCTCCGCATTTCATGACAATCTGTTCAATTATAAGTTTTAATTGGTAATAAGATATTTATCCATATTCATCTTCAAACCCTGAAACCCTAACACTTCTCCACTGCATTTATTCTTATGAAAGGTGACTTTTAAAATAATCTACTTTGAATAATAATTTGTGTCTGATATAGTTTTTCCACAAAAACATTATTTCTTAAAATAACATCTACTCATTATTCCTAATCCTGAATCTATATATATTTAATATAAGTTGAACTGTTGGAGACAAGATGTCTCCTACTTCACTGTAAAGTCAGTTCTCAGTGTTTGTGCACTGGAGGCTTAAAGTTGCCACATCACACATGTGAAAGTTGGATATTAAACCAGCCAAAATAGTTTTTGATGTCCTAAATACTGTTCGTAGACCCACCCCTTAGATTTTCAGTGAACACAGAGAAACTTTCCACTGTCAGCGGATGAAAGTGAAAACAAGATCACTAGAAATGAGCCAGAAATTAACATTTATTCTTCTGAGGGTTTTTCTATCTCCAAATATCCAAGAATCCCATTCGTACACGTATGTAAGTTCACAGTCAGTAGTAGTATTCCTTGGAGGCCATCAATCTGTATTCTTGTCACAAAACGGTATTAAAAATCACCTTATTATATTACTTAAGTCGAAGGATAAACTAAATAGAGGAGGGACTTTTGCTTCAATATTTTGGACAATGCAGAGTTACTAAACTTATTGTTGGTATATTGAAGTCCTCTTCCACTCAAAAATGTTTTCTTCTTGTTCCCTCAGTTGGATGTTTGAGCTTATCTGTTCAGAATGATGTTTGTGCAGAGTTTGACACTGAAAGGCTGTTTCCACATTCATCTATTTTCCACTTACTCTTGATGTTTGTCATCAATCTGGTTCAGATGTACAAATTTGTTAATTCTTGAGTCTTTTGTTTTCTTTTTACAAGTTTGGTACATTCAGAACAGTGTGTTTCATTAAGAGCTTGATTTGTCAGTTAGTGTATTATCTAAACTGTAAAAAAAAAAAAAAAAGCTTGTGTTGTACATAATTTTAAATTGTTTAGCAATTTTGTTTGTGCTCTTCTGTTTTTCTCAACCATTTTTGAAGCCAATTCTGGTCCAATATTCAACTTGTGCAAGTGTGATGTGGAAACTTGAAGCCTCCAGTGCGCAAACACTAAGAATGAACTTTTTATTATAGGAAAAGTAGGAGACATCTTGTGTCCAGCAGTTAAACTTCTGAAATGAAATATATTTATAGATTCTGAATTTTTAATGAGGGAGAAGGAGTAGATGTAATTTTAAGGATTTTAACATAGTAATTATACTTCTTTTGTGGAAAAAATATCAGACACACATTTGTGCTACAAGCAGAGTGTTTCTGTATGTCTTAATAACTGTCTGGAGGGGATCTTTAATCAGAATAAATTGACTGTGATTTATATCTACAACTAAAATAATCCATCTCCAAGACATTTTCACTGTGTAATATTTGACCTCTAAATGTATCCTTTAAAATAGCGAACCCTGCTGTCAGATTACTGCCATTGGAAAACCATATCATCAGATTCATCTGTTGAACATGCATGAGTTTCCTGAATAAAATGAAAATCAGCATCTTTGCAATATAAAAGAGCTTTTCTCTTAAGTGGCTCACATGCTGTATACCTCTGACATTTATAGAAAAGACTTACAGACATACACAAACAAACATACAGAACAAAGAGGAAAAAAATACTTGTTTAGAGTCAACTCAACCTTTTTCTATAGGCTATGGGATTCTGCGCAGTTTTAAGGCTGCAACTAACAATAATTTTCATTATCACTTAATCTGCCAATTATTTTTTCAGTTAACTGATTAAAAATTAGTGAAAAAATGCCAAGAGTCCAAAGAGAGTCTTTAAATGTCCTGTTTTATTCAAACATAAGTCCAAAACCCAAAGATTTCAGTTTACAATGATATATGACAACAAAAAGCAGGAAATCCTCTAATCTGAGAAGCTAAAACCAGAGAATGACTGGCATTTTTCACTATTTTTGCTTGAAAAAGAACTGAAACAATGTATTACCAAAATGGTTGCTGATTGTTTTTCTGTCATCTGTTCAGAAAAAGGCAAGCAGTTGTGTTGGTGGAAGTGTGTTTTTTCAGGCACCAGTGAGAAGAACTAGTAAGTCTAGCTCAGGTCTGTTCTGTTCAAGCCTGGTGTGAATGTTTGCATCCATGTTTGTTTTTATGTATGTTTGTGATCTGATTGCCTGATAAGATTTTATGTACCTTACAGGTGTCAAGGTGACTGGAGGAGAAATAACTGTGGTGCAAGGAGAGACAGCTATCTTACCCTGCAAACTCACTGACACAAAGGAAAGCCTGACACAGATTTCCTGGCAGAAGAAGACCAGAGGAAAACCACAAATTGATAATTTTTTTACAATCACTGACACAGGTATACCACATTTTCACAATGGAAAAGATGATCGATTTCAATTTGTTGGGAGCATTACTGACTTCAATGGATCTATCCAGTTATCTGATGTCTCACTCTCGGATGAAGGTGTTTACACATGCATCTTCACTTTGTTCCCCAGTGGAAATTACAAGGCAGAGATACCTCTAGACCTGCATGGTATGACAAAACTTTGTGTTAAAATGATCTGTATTTTGTGTGTGTGTGTGTGTGTGTGTGTGTGTGTGTGTGTGTGTGTGTGTGTGTGTGTGTGTGTGTGTGTGTGTGTGTGTGTGTGTGTGTGTGTGTGTGTGTGTGTGTGTGTGTGTGTGTGTGTGTGTGTGTGTGTGTGTGTGTGTGTGTGAGAGAGAGAGAGAGAGAGGGAGAAAGAGAGAATGTCTTGTTTTTATCTTCTTGCTTGCATGTTGACTTAATTATGTACGTTAACTCCCCTAGTGCCTCCCATCACAAGCTTGAAGGACAATCGTCCTACCTTGGGTAATCAAGAGGTTTCCCTTGTTACCTGCATGGCTGCAGGGTCTCGGCCTCCTGCAGAAGTGAAGTGGCAAATTGATACTCTGACAGAAAAGGTGAAGCCAATAACCAACTCTACCCACCATGACAACGGTACGACCACCACAGTCAGCTCGCTGTTTGGGGTACCCACCAGAGAAATCAACCAGCATTCAGTCCTGTGTGTCGTCACCAGTGTTGCCCTGTCGAAAGAAAAGATCCTGCCCTTCACCATACAGGTCTACTGTGGGTATACACTTACTTAAACCTAAACCAGTTTCTCATGTAGTTTATTTTTCTTGTTGATTTTTTTTTTTTTTTTTTTTTTTTTTTTTTCATCCTCAAGGTGACGTATTGTGCACATTTCCAGGTCAATAATTATGCTGGGAGAAACCTCTTTCCCAGTGATTTAGGGGGGGGGACTAGTCAAATAGTCTGATTTAGATGAGCTCAGGAAGAAGTTGATCTTACCTTTCAAGGAACACCTTGGTCATCCTCTCGCTTTGTTGTTGCAATGGATTTTGTAATTCAGTTTTGTCAAATTCCTTGTAACCTTTTCCTTTTCCAATAGCCTTACATGTGATTTTCATACAATTATTAATTGTAATCATTTTTAAACATTGTCTGTTGTTCAGATATGATTGTTTCTCAACATTTCTTTAGACAAAAACACACAAGTATCAAGGATCCATGTGTGCCAAAAAATTCATTGACTGCCTTGTACAATACATTTGTCTGTTTCTTTTGTGATCTCTTAAGGCTGCTAAACAGCTATTGGTGTGAATTCCCTTTGTGACTGTGACATCATCCCTTGTGTTACTCTCCATTGCTGTTGCTTCATGTTTCAACAAACAGGCTGTGAAAGGGGCTTTTCTTCTTCAAGACAGAGATGAAGAAATCAGCTAGAAAAAAGACAAAGGGCACAGTCAGGCCAGAAAGAGGCAGAGCAAAATGCCATCTCAGGTCAAAGTTATAGGCAGTATCAGAAGCTAGCTAGTTCTCCAGCTACTAGCTTACTGTCTTGTGATCTTTCAGTAGCAGACCTTCCCATGGGGCTTTAGCACTGAACTTTTAGTTGTACCAAAGTTCACTTGAAACTCTTGGTAATCTCTTGAATTAACCCAATTGTGAAAACGCCTTAAGACAAGAGAGAGAATCTTTTAAAGGTGCAGTGTGTAGAATTTAGTGGCATCTAGCAAAATGAACTTGGCAGGAATGGAATAAAATATTCATTAGTATGTTTTAATTAGAGTATAATCACCTGAAAATCAATTGTTTTCAAACATTGTCTTTTTGTTACCTTAGAATGAGCCCTTTATATCCACATAGGGAGCGGGTCCCCTTCCACGGAGACCAGCATGTTGCAACACCATGTTTCTACAGTAGCCCATAATGGACAAACCAAACACTGGCTCTAGAGAGGGCCTTTCATGTTATTTGCGAGTTTCACTGCCACCGTAGGTTCTCCTACACACTTTGAAGGGGAGTAGGAGGGGGAGGGTTTTTTGTTTTTTTTTTTGCAATCTGCAACCTCACCGCTGAATGCCACTTAATCCTACACACTGCACCTTTGTTATTTCAGGGTTTAAATAACTGACTACTTAGTGACTTGAGTTGAGGACACACCTGCACACATACTGTAGTACATGCACAGTATTCCAGTTAAGAGAGTGTCAATCAGTCATATTATATGATCTTTGCTTGGACATAGTTATACATACTCCTGTATTACACACATAATTCATATGCAGCATAATGAGCAATTCACTACATAAATGGCAGCCAGAAGTTTCAGTTAATGACATATGACAGCCCCCAATATAGAGTCAGCTTACAGACTGCTGTCTGCATAAGTGTTCAGTGCATTGTGAGCAGTGCGTTTATTTCAGTTAGATGCATACATAGGAAGTCAGTGTGACAGACCTTTAAAAATAGATTGGATGTTTAAAGATCCCCTCCATACAATTATTAAGACATATCAAGATGCTCTGCTTGGTACAACAATGTGTGTCTGTCCTTAGGAGTTAAACAACTTCTGTATGTCATTAAAAACACGATTTTCAGGGTTTGTGTTACTCCTTGAAGGTTTACAAATACTATTAAACTGTGAAACAAAAAATAATTATTTTGCTATTCTTCATGAAAAGAGTACACTAACCCCAAACCACAAATTTCTTTAAATAGACAATGTTTTGATTGCAGTGAAATTTTGATATCAGTGCAGGTGTGACCTTTTCTTTTTCCAATAACCTTAAAGAACAGGTTTACAATTTGGAGCCTTTTTATTACACTGCTAATCTACAGACATCTGGTCTCTAGCTTCTAGTGACTGTGTGGGAGAGTCCCACATCACTCAGTGAACACGCCTCAATTTCTCCTGCCAGCTCTATAAAGGGACTATTGTAAAGGTAGACAGAACATTCTCTGCAGGTCAAAGAATAAGGGACAATGCAGTACTGCCTGTCTGTTGTCGGTTAGTAAAACATTCCTGTGTGATGAGTGCTGAGAAACAGCCTTTATTTATAAAAAGACAACAGCAATCTTTCAAATGCAGCAAATCCAGTCTAAACAAGCAGACTAGTTTTTGCCAGCTGGTATATTTAAAGGCCTTTGTGTATTGTAAACATTTGTAAATTTGAGAAATGCATCTCAGAAAGACCTCTGTAATGTCCACTACTGAGCAGGGTAGAGATGAAAATTAAAAACCTTGTTCAGGGTGAGTCATAATATAGCTCATCCTCTCTCCCTGTTTCTCACAGTCTCACCCATGGAAGTGAGTATCAGTGGATCAGATAACTCATTTCAATGTGTAACTGAAGCCAACCCTCCCGCCAACTTTACCTGGAGCAGGTAAGGTAGTTTTTTTAACAAACAGGTAATATATAACCTTGACACCTTGTTTTGTTTGTCATTCTCACAGACTTTGAACAAAGGTGAAAGAGTCTTGCTGTTTGTTCTCTGAGTTTGAATTGTATATTCTGAAATTGAAATTTGGTTGGACAAAACAGGAGGAAAAAAAGCATTTTTTATCACATAGAGCTTTAAAGAATAGATTCGCTGCTTTGCAACTCAGACCTTGTTAAAATGTTTTTCATTTTAATTTTCAATTCTATAATTGATGATGACCTCGTCTTTGCTCGGGGGGCCCAGAAGTTCACAGTCTAGTCTGACAAGTCTCATGTATTCTACCAATAAAAATGATGTTAATCCTGCCTTTCATGACGTGTTGTTAACTTGAGTGTAGCTGTTACTAATAGAAACAAATCCGTGAAAATCCAACTTAAATTAACTTTACATTCCATGCTGAGCTTTGTTTGTTTCAGATCTGATGGGTCATGGCCTCAGTCTGCTGTCAGAGCAGAGGGTGCAGTGCTTCACCTCTTGAGCATGACCTCTGACCTGAATGGAGAGTACCAATGCGAGGCATCTAATTCATATGGAAGAAAACATGGTCGCCTTTATTTGCATGTGATTTCAGGTGAGGTCAGGTTTGATTTGACTGTGGGGGTTTTGTCAAATTGTGTCTTTTGCATTCATTCTTGTTCTGTGTTTTTGAATTTGAGTCTGTTGTGGTTTTGTTTGATGAAAAGCTCGGACATGAAGTAGGAAGTCAGAGCAGATTGTTCATGCCCACTTGAACACCTCCCTGTGAATGTATTCTAGCTATGCCCAACTGAGAGGGCAACCAAGGACAGACCTACAGTTGCCAAAAGTGGGATAAAATTTCTCCCAGAGGATTTCTATCTATTTACACCTGCCCACACTCCACCCAATGCACTATGGGGAAAATATATAAATATAGTAAATATGATAACAACACTTCATATAAAGTGGAAAAAAAGAACACATTATTCTTATTAGTAAAGGATGTAAATATCAGTAAATTAAAAATTGGGTTATTATGCTTTTCCAATAACAAGAGATTATAATTATTAAAGGAATGGTTTGACATTTTTAAGAAATATGCTTATTTGTTTTCTTGCCAAAAGTTAGATAAGAAGGATACCACTTTCTTGTCTGTATGCTAAATATGAAACAGAAATGTAAAAACAACATGTTGTGGTTTTAGGGGGAATTCTGTGCTGTAACTATTTCTTGCCCGAGTGCAGTAAAGCTTCGTTTAAACGTCTGCATTAAGGGGTTATGCCGTATTTATGCTGAGGTTATGCGTGCTTGTGTTTTCTCCCATAAATACCTGATACCGGTAAAGAATGTTAGTTAAGACAACATTAAGGAAGAAACTGAAGAAAGAGTCATTAATCATTTCACTGCAAAGCCTCTGCTCACCATGACCACCGTGAATGAATGAACAGAACAAGGCCATTAAACCTCCTGGAGTTTTGTTGTTACTGTGAGGTTGTCTGGCAACCAACAAAAACCTCTGGGCTGCTTATTACTGATACCTCTTTGACATAAATGGAGTCATGTAAAAGTCTTTCCATATCATGAAATTCCCCTTAATAGCATCACAAACTAAAGCCACCAAAATGACCTTGAGATCGAGTCAATACCTCTCTGACACAGTGTAAACAAAAACTGAATAAGCTAAGATTGGAGGGCTGTTGTATTGGACTGTATTAGATTTAGCTAGACGCACCAAATAAACAGGCAATGCACAATATATTATACCAGTATTATAGCATTATTCTCTCTTCTGTCCTGTCTCCCTACAGGAGGATGCAGTGCTTGTTGGACCTTATTTGTTTTGCTTATCCTGAGTGGAGCTGCTGCTGCTGCAGTGTGGTACTTTTATAAATCTGGGAAATTTTGGAGGTACTGAGTACAGTAGCACTTTACTTCAGTGTAATATGCAGTAATACTGCTAAATAAACAAGCGTATGCATATGTATATATGTAAGTCTTTTGTTGTATATTAATTGGTGGTTCATAATCAAGGACAACGGACAGGCAGGCAGTCCCAACAACTTCAGGTTCACCTGATGGGGCTCGTGGAGCAGAAGAGACAGTGGATCTACGTACACAAGCGGAGGCAAAAGAAACATGTATATTAAATTTGTTATAATGCTTTATGGCTCTTTTAAATTTCCATCAAAGTAAAATCTTTGTGCCTTTAAATTTGTCTCTTTTTTTTGTTTTGATATTATGTCTATCTGCTTATCTTTTCTGTTTTAGTATTTGTTTAGAGTATTACACATGTTTTGTCAGTTTTGTCATTTCTACATTTTTAAATTGAGTTTAAAAAATATTTTCTTTCAGTAATCCGTAGATACCTTGAAACTCATCACAGACTCATTTGAAATTGAATGTTAACTAAATATATTGAATTGTCTCCTTTTAGAGATCTCTGTGACAACCATGGAAGCAACTGGATGGAGAACAGTTGGACTGCAGGCATTTAACTGGCTCCGTCATTAACATTCCTGTTAACAGATGCAACAGAGCAGATGCTGTGTATTTATTTATATCAGTTTCCCTGGAGTCTTACTACTACTAGCAAACTTGTTTGTTTTTGGGGGTTGTGGGTTTGCTACTGTCTTGGTGCAATCACGCATCAACTGCTGTTCACATACTGATTTGGCAAACTGTCAAAAGAGCTCGAAATCTCTTTGGCTGCTTATCACCAATGGCTCCAGCAGTAGGCAGATAAGCTCTGGACATATTTTCCATCAAGTGTGACTTCATTATGACTGAATTTAGCATGAGAAGAAATAAAAGCACTCTTAAAGGGGCCGACGCTACTACAGTACTCAATCCAAAAGGCAGCATACAGCAAACCAAGAATGAAAACTACTAACTATAAACCTGCGTCTGTATGTTTTGAACATACTCTACAATATTAATTTTTTATGCTGTCAGAATGTGGCTTTTTCCGAAACCGTATCACACTGAACTCTGTGCTACGATGTTCAAACTGAAAGCTTAAATTTTAAAGATGAAGTTGAAAATGGCAATGGAAATAAGAAAAGAGAAATATAATAAATAAAACAAATACAAATATGAAACTCAAAATGGGAGGTGGAAAAGCTTAAATGGGAATACTTAAATTAAAAGCTTAAATAGAAGAAAATAAATCAATATTTTTTTGCATTTGCACTTTACCATTTGCCATTTTAAATTTCATCTTTTCTATTTTCCATTAGGCATTTACCATTTCACATTTGTCATTTGGCTTTT